>NC_091289.1:109664228-109967822 GCF_032444005.1 Ranitomeya imitator | reverse complement strand
AGGCTACAACTGGCGGTGTTATAGCCCAGGGTCAGCAGGAGGAGGAGAGGAGCAGAGTGTAGGCCGAAGCCTGCACTGGTGGCAGCTTTTGGTCTGTTGTGACAGCGTGGCTTGTGCTGGACACGTTGCCGACTACACAGCAGGGGAACAGCTGGCGGTGCTGAACCCCACTGACACATCAGCTAGTGTTTTTTTCTGTGTAGACAACACTTCCAGGTGGCAACTGACAGTGTTGAAACCCAGGGAATCAAAGAGGAGCAGAGTGTAGGCCGAAGCCTGCAGTGGAGCAAGTTGAAAGGGAACCTTTAACCCCCGGACGGGCAGCGCAAACTGTGCATGGCCAAGGGATAACATAACAGCGCAGGGTCCATGACGGAATCAAACAACGCTAAGGAGCCAGCGCACGGTGCCAAGGGGGTAGCAATGACGGCTATGCTGCGTCACATTACAAAGGAAAGTCCCACCTCCAGGACGGTTGGACGGTGTGAGGGGACACATTACATGAGTGTGTACTTCAGCGTTTGCAAGGAGCATACTTTCAAGAGCGACCTTTTTCTTGTGCAGTATTAGTGCTGCACAAGGTGGCTCTTTCAGTAACAAACGCCTAGGGGGGGGGGGACAGGTCCCCTTACATTTTAGTTGTGCCAGCGTGGCGGTCGCATGACACGTTGCCGGATACACAGCTGGGGATCAGCTGACGTTACTGAACCCCAATAACAGAGGAGCGACTGTTGACTGTGCAGACAGCACTTCCAGGCACCAAATGGCGGTGTTAGAGCCCAGGGAGAGCAGGAGGAGCAGATTGGAGGAATTGCCGCACACACAGCTGGGGATCAGCTGACGTTACTGAACCCCAATAACAGAGGAGGGACTGTTGACTGTGCAGACAGCACTTCCAGGCACCAACTGGTGGTGTTAGAGCCCAGGGACAGCAGGAGGAGCAGATTGGAGGTATTGCCGCACACACAGCTGGGGATCAGCTGATGTTACTGAACCCCAATAACAGAGGAGCGACTGTTGACTGTGCAGACAGCACTTCCAGGCACCAACTGGCGGTGTTAGAGCCCAGGGACAGCAGGAGGAGCAGAGGAACAGAGTGTAGGCCGAAGCCTGATTGGAGCAAGTTGAAAGGGAACCTTTAACCCCCCCCCCCCAAGACGTTTGTAGCTGAAAGAGCCATCTTGTGCAGCAAGATGCAAAAGGAAAAGGTTGCTCTTTTAATTATGCTCCTTGCAAACACAGAAGTAAACAATAAAAATGTGTCCCCTTATACCGTTAAACCGTCCCGGAGGTGCGAATTTCCTTCATAATGGGGCGCAGCACAGCTGTCATTCCTATCCCCTTGGTGCCGTGCGCTGCCTCCTCAGCGTTGTTTTAAGCTGTCACGGAGCCTGCGCTGTTCTGTTATCCCTTGGACATGCCAAATTAGCGCTGCCTGTCTTCTGACATAATTTGATGTCAGGCTGTCAGTGCCTGTGCGTCCACGCTGCTCCAGATCCCACCTCGCAGTGTCATCTAACGTAATCCCACTGCGGGCCTTGGATCCATGGGCATGCACAGTGCATATCCTCGACTCTCACTCCCCTCTTTCCCTCTTCTTCAGACTGTGCGGTTTCACGGCCGTGGCATGCTATTAGGGATCAGCTGACGGCGCACAGTCTAAAGAAGGCGGAGGGAGATGAGCGAGAGCCCGAGGGGAAGATATGCACTGCGCAAGCCCATGGATCCCAGGCCCGCAGTGTGATTCAATCAGAAGACACTGCGAGGCGGGATCTCGGGCAGCGCGGCCGCACAGGCGCAGCCAGCCTGACACCAAATTATGTCAGAAGACAGGCAGCGCAAATAGGGCATGGCCAAGGGATAACAGAACAGCGCAGGCTCCGTGACAGCTTAAAACAACGCTGAGGAGGCAGCGCATGGCAGCAAGGGGGTAGGAATGACGGCTGTGCTGCGTCACATTACGAAGGAAAGTCCCAGCTCTGGGACAGTATAACGGTATCAGTGAACACATTTTATAAGTGTTAAGTTCTGCGTGTGCAAGGAGCTAAACTAAAAGAGCTACCTTTTCCTTGTGCAGCATTACTGCTGCACAAGGTGGCTCTTTCAGTAACAAACGACGGGGGGGGGGGACAGGTTCCCTTCCATTTAGGATGTTGTGCCAGCGTGGCGGTCGCAGGACACATTGCCGGCTACACAGCTGGGGATCAGCTGACGTTACTGAAACCCAATAACACTGGGTCGTATGTTTTTACTGTGCAGCCTGCACTTCTGAGCCGCAACTGGTGGTGTTGGAGCCCAGGAATAGCAGTTCAGGTGGTAGAAAGATGAACACAGCAGGAGACCTGGATGACACCCAATTACTTAATCAGGCAGAGGAGTGGCAAATTCCTGCGAGATCCAGGCCTGGTTCATTTTCAGGAAAGTAAGTCGGTCAACGTTATCGGAGGATAGTCGCATGCGACGGTCTGTTAGTACACCACCTGCGGCACTAAAGACATGTTCCGATAAGACACTAGCTGCAGGGCAAGCCAGCACCTCCAATGCATACTGGCTTAGCTCTGGCCATGTATCCAGCTTAGAGACCCAAAACTTGAACGGGGAAGAGCCGTCTGGGAGTACAGTAAGAGGGCAAGCCATGTAGTCTGTCACCATCTGACGGAACCGTTGCCTCCTGCTGACTGGAGCCACCGGTGATGGTGTAGACATTTGGGGCAGGCACACAAAAGTTTGCCACAGTTGTGCCATACTGGGCTTGCCTTGGGCAGAGGCACTGCTTCTGCTCCCTCTTTGGGCAGAGCCTCCCCCACTGCCTCGACGCACTGAGCTGCTTTGTAAAGCACTAGCAGCACTCCTCTCAGTTGGACTGGAGAAGATGATGGAATTCACCAGTGTGTCGTGGTACTCCCGCATTTTACGCTCCCGGGTCAACGCTGGGATGAGGTTTTGGACGTTGTCCCGGTAGCGAGGATCGAGGAGGGTGAACACCCAATAATCAGGCATGTTGAGAATGTGGTCGATGCGGCGGTCGTTTCTCAGGCACTGCAGCATGAAATCCACCATGTGCTGCAGACTGCCAACTGGCCCAGAAATGCTGTCCCCTGCTTGAGACATGATCTCTGCCCGCTCGTCATCACCCCACCCTCGCTGTACACACTGACCACTGGACAATTGTGTCGCTCCCTCCTCTGGACGGAGCTCTTCCTCCTCCATTGACTCCTCCTCATCCTCCTCACAAAGTGGCCCCTGCGTACCCCTTTGTGAAGAACCACGTGGCGCTGACTCTCCAGAAGCTGATGGAAAAGGTGACTCCTCATCCTCCACCTCTTCCACAACATCATCCCTTAACCCTTGCAAAGTTTGCTGAAGCAGGCAGATAAGGGGGACAGTCATGCTGACTAGTGCATCATCTGCACTTGCCATCCGCGTGGAATAATCAAAAGGACGCAAAACCAGGCAGACGTCCTTCATAGTGGCCCACCTGGTAGGTAGGTCACATATGATGCGGTGTTCCGAAAGGCGGAATCGGCGCTGCAGAGCAGCAATGCGGGATCTTGCCAAGCTGGAACGCCGCAAGTGAGCACACTCTAGGCGGACCTTGTGCAGCAGTGCATCAAGATCCGGATAGTCCCTCAGAAAACTCTGCACAACCAAATTGAGCACATGTGCCAGACATGGGATGTGAGTGAGGTTGCCAAGGGCCAAAGCTGCCACCAGATTTCGGCCATTGTCACACACTACCATGCCTGGCTGGAGATTCGCTGGCAGTAACCACACATCGCTCTCCTGCTTGATGGCATTCCAGAGCTCCTGCGCTGTGTGGCTTCGATTCCCCAATGAAACTAGTTTCAAGACGGCCTGCTGACGTTTGGCCACGGCTGTGCTCATGTCGGTCATAGGTAAACGTTCACGGGAGGTGGACTGTGACGGCTCCTGCAGAGATGATTCTGAGGAACTTGTGTATGAGGAGGAGTCAATGCGTACAGACTGGATTCCTGCAATCCTTGAAGTGGGCAGGACACGTCCTGCACCACTCGCACGATCTGTACCTGGCTCAACAACATTAACCCAATGGGCAGTGAGGGAAACGTATCGCCCCTGTCCATGCTGACTGGTCCACGCATCGGTGGTGAGGTGGACCTTGCTACTGACGGCGTTCAGTAGCGCATGTTTTATGTTTCCCTCAACATGCCTGTGCAGGGCAGGGACAGCTTGCCTGCTGAAGTAAAAGCGGCTGGGCACCTTGTACTGTGGGACTGCCAATGCCATCAAGTCACGGAAGCTGTCAGTCTCCACCAGCCTGAATGAGAGCATTTCCACGGACAACAGTTTGGCAATGCCTGCATTCAGAGCCTGTGCTCGGGGGTGGTTGGCCGAGAATGCCCGCCTTTTCTCCCATGCCTGTACTACCGATGGCTGTAGAGTAGACTGGGAGTGTGAGGATGACTGGGAAGGTGGTGCTGTGGGTGGAATTACACTAGGTCTCTGGACAACAGTGGAGGAAGAGGCAACACGAGATGAAGAGGTGGTAGCTGCCGCTGTTGGTTGGCCTACGTCTTCACTGTGTTTCTGTAACTCCACCGCGTGCCTGGTCCGCACATGTTTCCACATATTTGTGGTATTGAGGTTGCTGACACTTTTACCTCTTTTGACTTTCTGATGACACAGCTTGCATTTGACAAAACAAATGTCATCTGCAACTGTGTCAAAAAAGGACCAGGCACTGCAAGTCTTGGGAGCGCCCTTTTTGGCTTTGGAAAGAGACAGGCTCCTAACGGGTGCAAAAATGGAGGCTACAGGCTCCGCAGTCTTCCCCCTCCCTCTCCCTCTTTGGCCCGTAAGGGGAATCTCTTCCTCTGAGCTGCTCCCACCACCTTCCTGTTCCTCACGCCACGATGGGTCAAGGACCTCATCATCTCCACTACCCTCTGCCACCAACTGCTCGTCCTGGGTAGTCTCGGCAGCACAGTACGCACCAGAAAGCGGCACCTGAGTTTCATCATCAGATGCGTACTGCGCTGTGGTCACCGCAGGCACTGGCCCACCCGCCTCTTCAGAGTCAGAGAGACAAAGCTGTTGGGCATCACTGCACACTGCCTCTTCTTCCATTTCTCCAATGCTGCTTGGCTGGCCCCCTGTTTCCAAGCCAAGAGATTCAGAGAACAGAAGTAGAGACGCCTCCTGTCCTGGGCTCTCTGACTGCCTGGCCAATTTGGCAGGTGGTGAAGAGACAGATGGCTGCTCTCCAGTGCTCTGTGCCTGAGAGAATGTGGCACTAACTGAAGTCGATGCCGAGGCGTTAGCTGCCATCCACCCGACAACGGCTTCAATTTGATCTTCACGCAGCAGCGGTGCACGGCGCTCTCCGACAAAGCTGCGCATGAAGGACTGTTCCCTGCTGAAATTGAGTGACGACGAGTCACCGGTGGCCGCAGCAGGCACAGAATCACCACGTCCTCTCCCTGCTCCGCGCCCACGCCCACGCCCACGTGCCTTACTCCCTGCCCTCTTCATCTTGGTTGACAGATAAAGATAAGCAGAAAAGTACTAAGGCCTTAGTGTGCTTATTCCTGAAATGCTCCTCCTAACAGGTGTAAGAAACACTAATGTTGTAAAGTGTGGACTAAACTTTATTATTTTTCAAATGTGGCCTACACAAGTGTTAAGTGGTGTTTGGTGAACTTTACTTTTTTTTTTTTTTGCAAATCGGACTACAGAGCTATTTTAACTCACACGGGGACCGTGCAGATAGCCGTAAACGGCGCTGCAAGGCCCAAAAACCCTCCTCTAGGTTATCCTATGTAGTGTTTTTCCACAATTTAGCTGGAGACGGGTGGAAAAACACTAATAGGAAATTTTTTTTAAAATTTTTAACAGGCTGCTCTATTTGAAAAAAAGGAAAATTTTTTTCAAGATATGAGGCAGTAACGAACCCTGAGCTGAATCCAACCGGCTATGGCTGCACACAGACTACAGGGCGAGCTGCGCTCACACCGAGACCGTGCAGACAGCCGTAAACGGCGCTGCAAGGCCCAAAAACCCTCCTCTAGGTTATCCTATGTAGTGTTTTTCCACTATTTAGCTGGAGACGGGTGGAAAAACACTAATAGGAAATTTTTTTTAAAATTTTAAACAGGCTGCTCTATTTGAAAAAAAGGAAAAACTTTTTCAAGGTATGAGGCAGTAACAAACCCTGAGCTGAATCCAACCGGCTATGGCTGCACACAGACTACAGGGCGAGCTGCGCTCACACCGAGACCGTGCAGACAGCCGTAAACGGCGCTGCAAGGCCCAAAAACCCCCCTCTAGGATATCCTATGTAGTGTTTTTCCACTATTTAGCTGGAGACGGGTGGAAAAACACTAATAGGAAATTTTTTTTAAAATTTTAAACAGGCTGCTCTATTTGAAAAAAAGGAAAATTTTTTTCAAGGTATGAGGCAGTAACGAACCCTGAGCTGAATCCAACCGGCTATGGCTGCACACAGACTACAGGGCGAGCTGCGCTCACACCGAGACCGTGCAGACAGCCGTAAACGGCGCTGCAAGGCCCCAAAACCCCCCTCTAGGTTATCCTATGTAGTGTTTTTCCACAATTTAGCTGGAGACGGGTGGAAAAACACTAATAGAAAATTTGAGAAAAAATGTGCAGCAGGCTGCACTATGAGCAAAAAAGGACAACTGTGTGAGGCAGTGTGAACCCCCCTGAGCTGAATACAACCGGGTATATGGCTGCACACAGACTACAGAGTGAGCTGCACACACACACACACACACACACACACACAGAGACCTTGCAGAACGCTGTTAAAACAGCGCTGCAAGGCAAGAGCAAGGTGAACAGTGAAGAACACACAGCGTTTTGCTAAATTAGCCTTTGGAATGGAAAATAAAGCAATCAGCTATCTCAACTGGCCCTCAGTTAGAACACAGCGTCCTGTCCCTAACTGAAATCACAGCAGAGTGAGCGCAAAATGGCGGCAGCGTTTTTTTATAGTGCTGAGTGACATCATTTCAGCATCCAATCACAGCCTTGCCAGTAGTTACATGCCCACCATGCTAAACAGGATATGCCCACACTTCAATTCATTCCTCATTGGCTGCTGCGTGCTGTTTGAATTTTGGGAACTTCCGATTCCGGTAACCGATACGCGGGAAGTATCGGAATTCGGTATCGGAATTCCGATACCGCAAGTATCGGCCGATACCCGATACTTGCGGTATCGGAATGCTCAACACTAGTAGTTAGTTCTCAGGCTGTGACGAGGTGCCTAGGTAGTGACAGGAGCATCCCACGGCTACTTCTAGTGTTGTGTTGAGCTTAGGGACTGCGGTCAGTACAGGTACCACCTCCTTCAGAGCTCGTCCCATGTTGCTCCTAAACCACCAGTTCATAACAGTACAAGTGGCCAAAAATGAATTAAATGCATCTCAAAAGAAGGAAAAAAAATTCTGACCCATTTTTTTTCTGTGCTCTGTTTTGTCTTTTTTTCCTCTTGATCTCTGGGTGGTTCAGGATTTATGCTCTGGCATGGATGTTCAGGGTTTGTTTTCTCGTGTGGATCAACTTGCCGCAAGAGTCCAGAGTATCCGAGATTATGTTGTCCAGACGCCGCCTTTGGAGCCTAAAATTCCTACTCCTGATTTGTTTTTTGGGGACAAATCCAAGTTTTTGAACTTTAAAAATAACTGCAAATTGTTTTTTGCTTTGAAACCCCGTTCTTCTGGTGATCCCATTCAGCAAGTTAAAATCATCATATCCTTGCTGCGTGGTGACCCTCAGGACTGGGCATTCTCCCTTGAATCAGGGGATCCGGCATTGCTGAATGTAGACGCATTTTTTCAAGCGCTCGGATTATTGTATGACGAACCTAATTCTGTGGATCATGCAGAAAAAAACCCTGTTGGCCCTGTGTCAAGGTCAGGAAGCGGCAGAATTATACTGCCAGAAATTTAGGAAATGGTCTGTGCTCACTAAATGGAATGAGGATGCTCTGGCTGCTATTTTCAGAAAAGGTCTTTCTGAAGCCCTTAAAGATGTTATGGTGGGCTTCCCTACGCCTGCTGGTTTGAGCGAATCTATGTCTCTAGCCATTCAGATTGATCGGCGTCTGCGTGAGCGCAAAGCTGTGCACCATATGGCAGTGTCCTCTGAGCAGAGTCCTGAGCCTATGCAATGTGATAGGATTTTGACTAGAACAGAATGGCAGGAATTCAGACGTCAGAATAGGCTGTGTTTTTACTGTGGTGATTCTGCTCATGTTATTTCTGATTGCCCTAAGCGTACTAGGAGGGTCGCTAGGTCTGTTACCATCAGTACTGTACAGCCTAAATTTCTTTTATCTGTGACCCTGATTTGCTCATTATCGTCCTTTTCTGTCATGGCATTTGTGGATTCAGGCGCTGCCCTGAACTTAATGGACTTAGAATTCGCCAGGCGCTGTGGTTTTTCCTTGCAGCCTTTGCAGAGCCCTATTCCTTTGAGGGGCATTGATGCTACACCATTAGCCAATGATAAACCTCAGTACTGGACGCAGATGACCATGTACATGGCTCCAGCACATCAGGAAGATTGCCGTTTTCTGGTGTTGCATAACCTGCATGATGTTGTTGTACTGGGTTTTCCATGGCTACAGGAACATAATCCGGTGCTGGATTTGAAAACTATGTCTGTGACTAGTTGGGGTTGTCAAGGGGTACATAGTGATGTTCCTTTGATGTCAATTTCCTCTTCCCCCTCTTCTGAGGTCCCTGAGTTTTTGTTGGATTTCCAGGATGTATTTGATGAGCCCAAGTCCAGTTCCCTTCCTCCACATAGGGACTGTGATTGTGCTATTAACTTGATTCCAGGTTGTAAGTTCCCTAAGGGCCGACTTTTCAATCTGTCTGTGCCAGAGCATGCCGCCATGCGGAGTTATGTTAAGGAGTCTTTGGAGAAGGGGCATATTCGGCCGTTTTCGTCAGCATTGGGAGCGGGTTTCTTTTTTGTTGCTAAGAAGGATGGCTCCTGGAGACCCTGTATAGATTATCGTCTTCTTAATAAGATCACGGTCAAATTCCAATACCGCTTGCCATTGCTTTCTGATTTGTTTGCTCAGATTAAGGGGGCTAGTTGGTTTACTAAGATTGACCTTCGAGGGGCATATAATCTTGTTCGTATTAAACAGGGTGACGAATGGAAAACTGCATTTAATACGCCCGAAGGCCATTTTGAATACCTCGTGATGCCATTCGGGCTCTCTAATGCTCCATCTGTGTTCAAATCTTTCATGCATGATATTTTCCGCAATTATCTTGATAAATTCATGGTTGTATATTTGGATGATATTTTGATTTTTTCCGATGATTGGGAGTATCATGTGAAGCAGGTCAGGATGGTATTCCAGATCCTTCGTGATAATGCTTTGTTTGTGAAGGGTTCTAAGTGCCTATTCGGAGTTCAGAAGGTCTCTTTTTTGGGTTTTATTTTTTCTCCCTCGTCTATGGAAATGGATCCTGTTAAGGTCCAAGCTATTCATGACTGGATTCAACCCACATCTGTGAAGAGCCTTCAAAATTTTTGGACTTTGCTAATTTCTATCGCCGTTTCATTGCCAACTTTTCTAGTGTGGTTAAGCCCCTTACTGATTTGACGAAGAAAGGCGCTGATGTGACGAATTGGTCCTCTGCGGCTGTTGAGGCCTTTCGCGAGCTTAAACGCCGATTTACTTCTGCCCCTGTGTTGCGTCAGCCGGATGTTTCTCTTGAGGTTGAGGTTGACGCTTCTGAGATTGGGGCAGGGGCCGTTTTGTCTCAGAGGGATTCTGATGGTTCTTTGATGAAACCGTGTGCTTTTTTTTCAGAAAGTTTTCGCCTGCGGAACGCAATTATGATGTCGGCAATCGGGAGTTGTTGGCTATGAAGTGGGCGTTTGAGGAGTGGCGACATTGGCTTGAGGGAGCTAAGCACCGCGTTGTGGTCTTGACTGATCATAAGATTCTGATTTACCTCGAGTCGGCCAAGCGGCTGAATCCTAGACAGGCTCGATGGTCTCTGTTTTTCTTCCGTTTTGATTTTGTGGTCTCGTATCTTCCAGGATCTAAGAATGTTAAGGCTGATGCCCACTCTAGGAGTTTTTTGCCTGATTCTCCTGGATTCCTTGAGCCGGTTGGCATTCTTAAGGAAGGGGTGATTCTTTCTGTCATCTCCCCTGATTTGCGGCGGGTGCTTCGGGAATTTCAGGCTGATAAGCCTGACCGCTGTCCAGTGGGGAAGCTGTTTGTTCCTGATAGATGGACAAGTAAGGTAATTTCTGAGGTTCATTGTTCAGTGTTGGCTGGTTATCCTGGAAATTTTTGGTACCAGAGATTTGGTTGCTAGGTCCTTTTGGTGGCCTTCCTTGTTGCGTGATGTACGTGCTTTTGTGCAGTCCTGTGGGACTTGTGCCCTGGCCAAGCCATGCTGTTCCCGCGCTAGTGGGTTGCTTTTGCCTTTGCCGGTCCCTGAGAGACCCTGGACGCATATTTCCATGGATTTTATTTCGGATCTTCCTGTTTCCCAGAAGATGTCTGTTATCTGGGTTGTTTGTGACCAGTTCTCTAAAATGGTCCATCTGGTACCGTTGCCTAAGTTGCCTTCCTCCTCAGATTTGGTTCCATTGTTTTTTCAGCATGTGGTTCATTTGCATGGCATTCCGGAGAATATTGTGTCTGACAGAGGTTCTCAGTTTGTCTCTAGGTTTTGGCGGGCTTTTCGTGCTAGGATGGGCATTGATTTGTCTTTTTCTTCGGCGTTTCATCCTCAGACTAATGGCCAAACTGAGCGAACTAATCAGACCTTGGAAACCTATTTGAGATGCTTTGTGTCTGCTGATCAGGATGATTGGGTGGCTTTCTTGCCGTTGGCCGAGTTTGCCCTTAATAATAGGGCTAGTTCGGCTACTTTGGTTTCACCTTTCTTTTGTAATTTTGGTTTTCATCCTCGTTTTTCTTCGGGGCAGGTTGAGCCTTCTGATTGTCCTGGTGTAGATTCTGTGGTGGACAGGCTGCAGCAGATTTGGACTCATGTGGTGGACAATTTGACGTTGTCTCAGGAAAAGGCTCAACGTTTTGCTAACCGCCGTCGGTGTGTTGGTCCCCGGCTTCATGTGGGGGATTTGGTTTGGTTGTCTTCTCGTCATGTTCCTATGAAGGTTTCTTCCCCTAAGTTTAAGCAACCTTATCAGATTTCTGAAATTATCAATCCGGTGTCTTTTCGTTTGGCTCTTCCAGCCTCTTTTTCCATTCATAATGTTTTCCATAGATCTTTGTTGCGGAGATATGTGGTGCCCGTTGTTCCCTCGGTTGATCCTCCTGCCCCGGTGTTGGTTGAGGGAGAGTTGGAATATGACGTTGAGAAGATTTTGGATTCTCATTTTTCAAGGCGGAGGCTTCAGTATCTTGTCAAGTGGAAGGGTTATGGCCAGGAGGATAATTCTTGGGTTGTTGCCTCCGATGTCCATGCCGCCGATTTGGTTCGTGCTTTTCACTTGGCTCGTCCTGATCAGCCTGGGGGCTCTGGTGAGGGTTCGGTGACCCCTCCTCAAGGGGGAAGGACTGTTGTAAATTCCGCTCTTGGGCTCCCTCCGGTGGTTGTAAGTGGCACTTTTGTGAGTTCTGCTCTTGGGCTCCCTCTGGTGGTTTTAAGTGGAATGGCTGCTCCTTGGATTTAGCAGTCTGCAGCTGCTTCCACTGATTGTCTTTCTGCTCGGCTATTTATGCCTGGCTCTTTCCTTCAGCCAGTGCCACTTGTCAATGGTTCCTGGTTGGATTCACATCTCTCTTGGATTTCCCTGATATCCTGACCAGTTCAGCAAAGATAAGTTCTTGCTTTGCTCTTTTCTGTCCACATGTTGTGGACTTATTCGTTCTGTGCATTCTTTGTTTTGTCCAGCTTGTCAGTATGGATTAATTCTGTTAAGCTAGAAGCTCTGGGAAGCAGATTTACCCTCCACACCTTTAGTCAGGTGTGGAGATTTTTTGTAAACTCTGTGTGGATATTTGTCGTTTTTAATACTGACCGCACAGTATTCTATCTTGTCCTATCTATCTAGCTAGACTGGCCTCCTGTGCTACATCCTGGTTTCATTCTGTGTATGTCTTTTCCCTCTCCACTCACAGTCATTACTTGTGGGGGGCTATCTATCCTTTGGGGATTTTCTCTGAGGCAAGATAGTTTTCCTGTTTCTATCTTTAGGGGTAGTTAGTTCTCAGGCTGTGACGAGGTGCCTAGGTAGTGACTGGAGCATCCCACTGCTACTTCTAGTGTTGTGTTGAGCTTAGGGACTGCGGTCAGTACAGGTACCACCTCCTTCAGAGCTCGTCCCATGTTGCTCCTAAACCACCAGTTCATAACACATCACTCCTCTAGCACGGAGTCTCCGATCCATCCAGACCGCCTGCGTCATGGCATCCTCCAGGGTATCAGGAGGAGGATGAAGTGCCATAGCATCCTTCAGATGGTCAGACAGGCCCTTGTGGAACAATTCCCACAGGGCAGCATCTTTCCAAGATACTTTGGTTGCTTAGCATCTAAATTCTGAGCAGAACCATTCAGCGGAGTGCCTCCCCTCATTGCCATATCCTCTGCCAGACGCATTCTATCAGGCTCATCATAAATGTGACATATGTTCAGGAGCAGAGGAAGAGTGAGAGAAAGCCAATGCCTGTGCAGCCCTCCTTAACAAGGACATTACGACCCCCACCCTCTGCCTTTCATTTCCAGAGGCCCGGGGATGCAATTCAAAGAATAACTTGCATCCCTCCTTAAAGACCCTAAACTATTTTTTATCTCCGTAAAAACTGTCGGGTAACTATAGTGGTGGCTTGGGTTCCGCTAGGGATATATCAGTGGGGCCCCCCTCCCGGAACCCAATGTAGCAGACCCCTGTAAAGCACCTGCCACATCTCTCTGCACCTATTGGTGCAAGTGGACCAGGGCTTGCTGCTCCATGGACAGCTTCTGCATAAGCTGTGAGAGCTCATTAATCTGCTTCATGAGAGCCTGTACTGGATCCATAGCATACTAATACCCCCCCACCAGGAAAAAGACTGTACGGTCAGCTATAATGTCACAGCTCACAGGTAATACTGCTGTGGGGAGAGCTACACACAGCAGCAAGGGAGCTGAGCAAAGCATTGGTCACTAACCAGATAACAATCAGGACCTGAACCATGTGACAGAGTAGGAGGTGGTCGGGCGGAGCCAGACGCTGGAGTACAGACGAGAAATAAACACAGGAGTCAAACAAGCTAAGATCAGAGCCAGGAGATCACAAGGTACCAAAGGGGAGACAGGGGATTGTCAGAAAAGAAGCCAGAGGTCAGAAATCCAAAATAACGAACAAGCAGAGTACAGCACAGAGAGCAAGGAAACAATTGCAAACCAGGCACACACTCCAGGCGTCAGGCACACAGACTAGACGAATATACAGCTGACAGGGAATCCTAGTCTAGAGTGAGTATAAATACCCCTCCCTTATCCAAAGGGAGCCCAGCAAAATTAACCCTGTGAGAACAGGACATTAACCATGTCCTAACCATGACAACCTGTTGAGAGGTGCAGAAGTCTAATTGACAGTTACAGGAATCGTTTGATTGCAGTGATTGCCTCAAAAGGTTGTGCAACAAAATATAAAGTTAAGGGTACCATCAGTTCTGTCCAGGCGTATTTCATGAGTTTAAGTTTTTTAAAAATTCTGTGGAAGCATGGTTGTAAAGCAAAGTCTGACTTTCATTTGTTCATTTTCATAGATTTTTTATTTATTATTACTTTTGTCAGATTCAATTTATTTCTGTGACTGTTGTGGGTTTTTCTGTCATTAAACGAGGGGTACAAACAATTTTTACCACGTGTGTATGTATATATATATATATATATATATATATATATATACAGTATATATGCAGTATATACAGTGGGTGCAGAAAGTATTCAGACCCCTTAACATTTTACACTCTTTATTTCATTACAGACATTTGGTAAATTCAAAAAAGTTCATTTTTTTCTCATTAATGTACACTCTGCACCCCATCTTGCCTGAAAAAAACAGAAATTTAGAAATTTTTGCAAAAAAGAAAAACTGTAATATCATATGGTCACAACAAGTATTCAGACCCTTTGCTCATTATTGAGTAGAATCACACTTTTGAGCTAGTGCAGCCATGAGTCTTCTTGGGAATGTTCCTTGCAGATCCTCTCCAGTTCTGTCAGGTTGGATGGTGAACACTGGTGGACAGCCATTTTCAGGTCTCTCCAGAGATGCTCAATTGGGTTTAGGTCAGGGCTCTGGCTGGGCCAATCAAGAATGGTCAAAGAGTTGTTCTGAAGCCACTCCTTTGTTATTTTAGCTGTGTGCTTGGGTCATTGTCTTGTTGGAAGTTGAACCTTCATCAAAGTCTGAGGTCCAGAGCACTCTGGAAGAGGTTTTCATCAAAGATATCTCTGTACTTGGCTGCGTTCATGTTTCCTTCAATGACAACCACATTGTCCTGAGGTTGCTTCTAATTAGAGAGTATTGTAAGGATTCCGGATGTTTCCATGGAGCCTCTTTTGTCCTTGCCTAAGATGGAGTCTGGTACTTTGCCCTGTCCTGGAACTTCCTGTCTGCCCTGCTATTTGAGTCCATGTCAGGAGATCCTCCTTGCCTGAGTATTTGGTTCCTGTTTGCATCTGAGCTTCCTCCTGGCTTGCCTCTGGAGTTCTTGCTGCTGGTCGTTACCCTGTGCTCTGCCTCAACACGTCCAGCTGCCTTCAGTCCGCTAAGCTTCTTCTGGATCCTGGCTGGGGTTATCTGCTTTCCTTACTTCTGAGACTGTGTTCTGCTGTGGGCTGTTTTGCTGGACTTTTTCAGGACTTCTCAGCCCAAAAGGTACATTCAAGGGCCTACTCCCTGTTATGCTCTTCCCATGTATTTCTGGACATCAATGAAAATTGTCATCTCCTCTATCTGCATAGTTCTTGACTTCCACGTCCGTGCCGGTCGCACTCCTGTTTGCATGCTACTGCTGGACTTCCACGTATAAGTGCCTGTCGCACTCTTGCTGCATATTACTGCTGGACTTGTTTGTATGAGCGGTTGCGCCCTGCTACTAAGTTTGCTGACATTTCTGCTTTGTGCTGTCACTTCATTGAAATTGCAGGAAAGTCTCTGCTTGTTTATGCTCTACTTCTTGCTTTGTGAAATACACATATTTGTCTCAGCTTTGGTCTCAGACTTGTTTTAACCCATGCAATCAGATTCCATAGTACCCACATAATTGTTACACCAGGATATCTCTGTACTTGGCAACATTCATGTTTCCTTCAATTGCAACCAGTTGTCCTGTCCCTGCAGCTGAAAAACACCCCCATAGCATGATGCTGCGCCACCATGTTTCACTGTTGGGATTGTATTGGACAGGTGATGAGCAGTGCCTTGTTTTCTCAGCACATACCGCTTAGAATTATCACCAAAAAGGTCTATCTTTATCTCATCAGATCAGAGAATATTATTTCTCATAGTCTGGGAGTCCTTCATGTGTTTTTAGGTTAAACTATTTAGCAATGCTCTTCTTAACAATAACTATAAACAGGAGAATACAAAGATCATATATAATAGCCATTGCAATGAAAGTGTAACTTTGGGCACAGTTTTTTGGTTCAACTATTCTGTGGTTCAATGTATTGGGCACTTAATGTCCCTATTAGTGTTGAGCGATACCGTCTGATACTTGAAAGTATCGGTATCGGATAGTATCGGCCGATACCCGAAAAATATCAGATATCGCCGATACCGATATCCGATACCAATACAAGTCAATGGGACATCAAGTATCGGAAGGTATTCTCATGGTTCCCAGGGTCTGAAGGAGAGGAAACTCTCCTTCAGGCCCTGGGATCCATAGGGATGTGTAAAATAAAGAATTAAAATAAAAAATATTGATATATTTACCTCTCCGGCGGCCCCTGAACTCAGCGCGGGTAAACGGCAGGCTTCTTTGTTCAAAATCAGCGCTTTTAGGACCTGAGAATCACGTCCCGGCTTCTGATTGGTCGCGGGCCGCCCATGTGACCGCCACGCGACCAATCACAAGCCGCGACGTCACCGCAAGTTATTAATGCGCTCATTTTTAAAAATGAGCGCGTTAATGACTTTCAAAGACGTAGCGGCTTGTGATTGGTCGCGTGGCCGCGACGAATCACAAGCCGCGACGTCACCGCAAGCTATTAACGCGCTCATTTTTAAAAATGAGCGCGTTAATGACTTTCAAAGACGTAGCGGCTTGTGATTGGTCGCGTGGCCGCGACCAATCACAAGCCGCGACGTCACCGCAAGCTATTAACGCGCTCATTTTTAAAAATGAGCGCGTTAATAGCTTGCGGTGACGTCGCGGCTTGTGATTGGTCGCGGCCACGCGACCAATCACAAGCCGCTACGTCTTTGAAAGCCATTAACGCGCTCATTTTTAAAAATGAGCGCGTTAATAGCTTGCGGTGACGTCGCGGCTTGTGATTGGTCGTGTGGCCGCGACCAATCACAAGCCGCTACGTCTTTGAAAGTCATTAACGCGCTCATTTTTAAAAATGAGCGCGTTAATAGCTTGCGGTGACGTCACGGCTTGTGATTGGTCGCGTGGCCGCGACCAATCACAAGCCGCTACGTCTTTGAAAGCCATTAACGCGCTCATTTTTAAAAATGAGCGCATTAATAGCTTGCGGTGACGTCGCGGCTTGTGATTGGTCGCGTGGCCGCGACCAATCACAAGCCGCTACGTCTTTGAAAGTCATTAACGCGCTCATTTTTGAAAAATGAGCGCGCTAATAGCTTGCAGTGACGTCGCGGCTTGTGATTGGTCGCGTGGCGGTCACATGGGCGGCTCGCGACCAATCAGAAGCCGGGACGTGATTCTCAGGTCCTAAAAGCGCTGATTTTGAACAACGAAGCCTGCCGGTTACCCGCGCTGAGTCCAGGGGCTGCCGGAGAGGTAAATATATCAATATTTTTTATTTTAATTCTTTATTTTACACATCTCTATGTATCCGATACCGATACCCGATACCACAAAAGTATCGGATCTCGGTATCGGAATTCCGATACCGCACGTATCGGCCGATACCCGATACTTGCGGTATCGGAATGCTCAACACTAGTCCCTATCCAATATTATAGTGTTATGAAGCTGCTCACTATTTATATGCACACTGTATAAAAATTGTTCACTACTGACTACATATTATAAATTGCTACATAATATAGTAGCATGGTACCATAGTTAGCAAGGCCAAAAAAGACATTTGTCCATCCAGTTTAGCCTATATTTCGTCAGAATCAATCTCCAGATCTACGTCCTTCTAGAGAACCTAATAACTGTAAGATACAATATTGTTACACACCAGGAAGACATCCAGGCCTCTCTTGGACCAATCGAGTGAGTTTGCCATCACCACCTCCTCCGGCAAGGAATTCCAGATTCTCACTGCCCTAACAGTAAAGAATCCTCTTCTATGTTTGTGGAAAAACCTTCTCTACTTCAGACGCAGAGAATGCCGCCTTGTGACCGTCACAATCCTTGGTATAAACAGATCCTTAGAGAGATGTTTGCATTGTCCCCTTATATACGTATACATTCTTATTAGATCACCCCTTAGTCGTCTTTTTTCTACACTAAATAATGCTAGTTTTTCTAATCTCTCTGGGCATTGTAGTTCCCCCATCCCCTTTATTAATTTTGTTGCCCTCCTTTGTACTCTCTTTAGCTCCATTATATCCTTCCTGAGCACTGGTGCCCCAAACTGTACACAGCACTCCATGAGCGGTCAAACCAAGGATTTGTACAGAGGCAGTATAATGCTCTCATCATGTGTATCCAGACTTATTTTAATGCACCCCATGATCCTGTTTGCCTTGGCAGCCGCTGCCTGGCACTGGCTGCTCCAGGTACATTTATCATTAACTAGGATCCCAAAGTACTTCTCCATGTCAGATTTACCCAGTGGTTTCCCGTTCAGTGTGTAATGGTGATATTGATTCCTTCTTCCCATGTGTATAACCTTACATTTATCATTGTTAAACTGCATCTGCCACCTTTCGGCCCAAGTTTCCAACTTATCCAGATCCATCTGTAGCAGAATACTATCTTCTCTTGTATTGATTGCTTTGCATAGTTTTGTATCATCTGCAAATATCGATATTTTACTGTGTAAACCTTCTACCAGATCGTTAATAAATATGTTGAAGAGAATAGGTTCCAACACTGACCCCTGCGGTACCCCACTGGTCACAGTGACCTAGTTAGAGAATATAGCATTTATAACCACCCTCTGCTTTCTATCACTAAGCCAGTTACTTACACATTTACACATATTTTCCCCCAGACCCAGCATTCTCATTTTGTGTACCGACCTCTTGTGTGGCACGGTATCAAACGCTTTGGAAAAATCAAGACATACCACGTCCAATTACCCACATTGGTCCAGTCTGTAGCTTACCTCTTCATAAAAACTGATTAGATTGATTTGACAGGAGCGATTCCACGTAAACCAATGGAGTTAAACAGCTATTCTCATTGAGATAATCCAGAAAAACATCCCTTAGAAACCCTTCAATATTTTACCAACAATACAGGTTAGACTTACTCGCCTATAATTTCCAGGTTCACTTTTAGAGCCCTTTTTGAATGTTGGTACCACATTTGCTATTCGCTAGTCCTGTGGAACAGACCCCG
Source organism: Ranitomeya imitator (assembly GCF_032444005.1). NCBI lineage: Eukaryota > Metazoa > Chordata > Amphibia > Anura > Dendrobatidae > Ranitomeya > Ranitomeya imitator. Next base: position 109,949,104 of record NC_091289.1, on the reverse strand, counting down.
TTGCTATAGAGTCCCTAAATATAAGAAATAATGGTTTATCTATTACATTACTTAGTTCTCTTAGTACTTGTGGGGGTATGCCATCTGGACCATGAGAGTTATCTGAATCTTATTTATCCGGTTTTGCACCTATTCTTGGGTTAGATTGGTGACCCTTAATCTAGGGTTTTATTTGTTTCTCGGCATTTCACCTAGCATTTTATTTTCCACTGTGAATATCGTGGAGAAGATGTTTAATATATTAACTTTTTCCTCGTCATCTACAACCATTCTTTCCTCACAATTTTTTAAAGGGTCTACACTTTCACTTTTGATTATTTTACTATTGATATAATTGAAGAATAGTTTGGGATTAGTTTTAACCTCCTTAGCAATATGCTTCTCTGTTTCCTTTTTGGCAGCTTTAATTAGTTTTTTAGATAAAGTATTTTTCTCCCTATAGTTTTTTAGAGCTTCAATGGTGCCATCCTGCTTTAGTAGTGCAAATGCTTTCTTTTTACTGTTAATTGCCTGTCTTACTTCTTTGTTTAGCCACATTGAGTTTTTCCTATTTCTTGTCCTTTTATTCCCACAAGGTATAAACCGCTTACAGTGCCTATTTAGGATGTTCTTAAACATTTCCCATTTATTATCTGTATTCTTATTTCTGAGGATATTGTCCCAGTCTACCAGATTAAGGGCATCTCTAAGCTGGTCAAACTTTGCCTTCCTAAAGTTCAGTGTTTTTGTGACTCCTTGACAAGTCCCTCTAGCAAAAGTGAAACTGTACAATTAGGGGTCACTATTTCCTAGATGCCCGATGACCTGCAGATTTGTTATTCTTTCAGGTCTATTACATAGTATTATGTCTAAAGGTGCTGCTCTGGTAGGATTCTGCACCAATTGTGAAAGATAATTTTTCTTGGTTATTAGCAGAAACCTATTGCCTTTATGGGTTTTGCATGTCTCTGTTTCCCATGTTATATCTGGATAGTTAAAGTCCCCCATAGCAAGGACCTCATTATGGGTTGCAGCTTTATCTATCTGCCTTAGAAGTAGACTTTCCATGATTTCTGTTATATTTGGGGGTTTGTAACAGACCCCAATGAGAATTTTGTTACCATTTTTCCCTCCATGAATTTCGACCCATATGGACTCGACATCCTCATTCCCTTCGCTAATATCCTCCCTTAAAGTAGACTTTAGACAAAACTTTACATAAAGACAAACCCCTCCTCCTCTCCGATTTTTACGATCCTTTCTAAACAGACTGTAGCCCTGTAAGTGAACTGCCCATAGCTGTCATAGCTTTCATCTAACCATGTATCGGTTAGGCTATGTGCACGTCAGGATTTCTAGCAGAAATTTTCCTGACAAAAAATCTGACATTTCTGCCACAAATCCGCATGCGTTGTATTTTTCTTTTTTTTTTTTTTGCGGTTTTGATGTGTTTTTGCGCGTTTTTTATGCGTTTTTTCTTGCGTTTTTTCCAAATGCATAGAATAGCGGGAAAAACGCAAAATTAATGAACATGCTGCTTTTTTTTACGGCGATGCGTTTTTTTCAAGGAAAAAAACACATCATGTGCACAAAAATTGCAGAATGCATTCTAAATGATAGAATGCATAATGTATGCATTTTTAATTAGTTTTATCGCGTTTTTATCACGAAAAAATGCGAAAGAAATGCGAAAAAACCTGAACATGTGCACATACCCTCATTCCCACTATGTCATAGTTACCTGTAGATATCTCTGCTTCTAGGTCTTGACCTCATGTTCTTGACATATGGACTACATATCTAATGCTAAACATCCTCTGAGCGGTGGTTTGAGAAAAAGTTTTAATTTTTTTCCTAGTAGACTCGTTCAATACTATAATTTCTCCATAGAAGAAACATTAAGGGTTAAGGGTTATATCCTAATTAACTGTTACTCAGTGTATCATGAGTAATTGCTAAAAGCTTAATTAAAAGATCAATTAAAGCAATCTTTAAAATGTTTATTAGGCCTAAAACGCTTAATTGTGTAATGTGTTTTTAATGGGTTTGATACAACTTGCCTTACATGGATGATTAGAGAAAAATGTATTTGTTTTGTAGCAACAATTTGGGAATGTGAATCGATTTGTAGTAAACAGTTAAATAAAAATATTTATAAAATCTTTGTTTATTAAAATTTTTTTAAAGGGAACCTGTCACCCCCCCAGGCGTTTGCAACTAAAAGAGCCACTTGTGCAGCACTAATGCTGCATTCTGACAAGGTGGCACTTTTAGTTATGCTCCCTGCACACACTGAAATAAACACTCATAAAATGTGCCCCCTCATACCGTGAAATCGCCAGGGAGGCGGGTCTTTCCCCTCTAATTAGATGCAGCACAGCCATCATTCATACCCCCTTGGCGCAGGGTACCGCCTCCTCAGGTTTGTTTGAATCTGTCCCAGAGCCTGCGCTGTTATGTTATCCCTTGGGCATGCGCAGTTAGCGCTGCCCGTCTTCTGACATCATTTGATGTCAGGCTGACTGCGCCTGTGCGGCCGCGCTGCCCGAGATCCCACCCCGCAGTGTCTTCTGATTTATTCACACTGCAGGGCTGGGATTCATGGGCATATCTTCGCCTCTCACTCATCTCCCTCCGCCTTCATCAGACTGTGTCGTGTCAGCTGATCCCTAATCGCATGCCGCAGCGATTAGGGATCAGCTGACACCGCACAGATATGCACAGTGCTGCATCTAATTGGGGGGAAAGTCCCGCCTCCCTGGCGATTTCACAGTATGAGGGGACACATTTTATAAGTGTTTATTTCAGCATGTGCAAGGAGAATAACTAAAAGAGCTACCTTGTCCAAATGCAGTATTAGTGCTGCACAAAGTGGCTCTTTTAGTTACAAACGCCTGGGGGGGTGACAGGTTCCCTTTAACAGAATAGAACTAGAGAGGAGTTGACTGAATGCAAATCAAATTTGAATTGAAGATTATGAAATTCGCAAGTCGCAATGAATTTGAACAATTTGCAATTCCATTTGAAAATCGCCAAACATTTTTTTTACTGGTATTAATAGCAGCAGTCATTTCAAGGGGATTTATAATAGTGAGAGGACATCAGAGCTCACAGTTCAGCAATAGAGCTAGGAAGAGAAAACCCGAAAGCAGAGGACAAATACTGCAGGCAGTAATATGCTACTTAACTGAAGAGAAGCAGTGGAGAAGATGAATGCCATAGTCTAAGAATAATATAGAAATTCATTTAATAGAGGGAGAGAGAAAGAGGTGTCAGCACCAGTGACAGACTCAATGTGATTGATCAGAGATGTGATGTAGTTGGTATCTGTCCTTCTATATTTAAATTACAATTATATTATTTGCTTTTCACTCATAATACACAGGAAAGCAGCAATGCGGCAAAAAGATATTTTTTACACAAAATATAATATGAAATCAATTTCACTCAGACAAAGTCACATATTGTGATATAATTGTGTTTTTTAAGTACAAACAATAATTCCCCAAAATCTAGACATTTAAAGAGGTTGTCCCCTACTTTAGCATTGATGATCTATCCTTAGAATATGCCATCACTGTCTCATTGGTCGTTGTCCGATACCCAGCAACTCTGCTGATTGGCTGTTCTCAGTGTCAGCGAAGGCGGTAACTGACAGGAAATGCTCACTTGCGGAGATGGCTGACTTTTGATAGTGGGCACGGCTGGCTACTACACATTAGAGATGAGCAAACCTTTCAAGACTCGGTTCAGATTTGCCAAAGGACCTTGGTTTGCTGAATGGTCCCATGAACGTACCTGAACCCCATTAGATTCAATGGTAGACAAAACCAAATGCATAGACAACATCTTATGAGGTGACAAAAAGCTTCCCAAACAGCTAAAATTAGCGGCAGACACCATGAAAAGTGGCATCAATGTTCACCGAAGAAATTTGCAAATGGCACAGCAACAGTCAGCCATGGGTCATGCATGAGATATGTTCTGTCTTCCTCCACGTATGATGCTGTGGGGATTCCAGCATACAGTTAAACCATTCATCCACTTCTCAGTAAACAGACTGTATGGATTCTTAAGGCTATGTGCACACGTAGGAAATGTGGTGCAGAATTTTCTGCACTAAATCTGCATCTGCAGATTTGATGCAGTTTCTGTGCAGTTTCTATGCAGTTTCTGTGCAGTTTCTATGCAGTTTCTGTGCAGTTTCTATGCAGTTTCTATGCAGTTTCTGTGCAGTTTCTGTGCACTTTCTGTGCAGTTTCTGTGCAGCTTCTGTGCAGTTTCTGTGCAGTACAATGTAAATCAATGTGAAAAAAAAAGCTGTGCACATGGTGCAGAAAAATCTGCAGCAGAAACGCTGCAGAACTGCACAAAAGAAATGACGTGCACTTCTTTGAAATCTGCAGCGTTTCTGCGCAGATTTTTCTGCACCATGTGCACAGCTTTTTTTTCACATTGATTTACATTGTACTGTAAATCACAGTGCAGTTCTGCAGCGTTTCTGCAGCAGAAAAATCTGCTGCAGTTCTGCACCAATTCTGCACTAAATCTGCATCGTGTGCACATACCCTAAGGCTATGTTCACACATTGCAGATTTTCCAGCTTTTTTTTCTGCACTAAATCTGCAGCTCTTGGCAGAAAACGCAGGTGCGTTTTTTGTGCGTTTTTGGTGCGTTTTTGGTGCGTTTTTCAGTGCGTTTTTCAGTGTGTTTTTTTATGCAGATTGTCTGCGTTTTTTACCTAAATAAAGCTCTGGAAACTTGACAAACTTCTGTAACAGAAAAAAAAAAAATGATGTCATTTCCTTGTCCAACCCCTTCTTCTTTCATCCTCCATTTTGTGCAAACATGAGTGCAAGTAACCAAAACATGCCCCAGATACAGGTCCGCAGGCAGCACCGGATACTTATGTTGGCGTTGCTGCTGCAAATCTTGAATATTCATAGACAGCAGGTAAGCTGAATTGGGTTTTTTTTGTTTGTTTTTTTTAACGCTAAACATATTCTATAGCGCTTTACAGACATCTTTTTTTATTGATTTTTCTTATTTTTCACAGTGTTGTGTTGTAAAAAAATGTTTTGTTTTTTTTATTTTAGAGGCAGCAGCAGGAGAGAAGACGGTTACGGAAAAGACTGTGGGTGCACCCGCTTGTTGCTGAACGTACACAAAAAGGCCACTTTTATGTGCTTTATAATGATTTGCGGAAGTAAGTAGAAATTCATGAAAATAAAAAGTAATGTTTTTCCACAAATGTTATGATATGTTATGTAACAATTTTTTTTTTGTTTTGCATTTTCAGATACCCGGAAAAGTTTGTTTCATTTTGCCGTCTGCCAATCCTGGCGTTCGACCGACTTCTGGAAATAGTTTCCCCCCATCTCACACTGCAAGACACTTTTATGAGGAAGGCTATCTCTGCTGAGGAAAGGCTGCTCATCACCTTGTGGTAAGTAAATAATTTTTGGGTTGAATGTTATTAGGGCTCTTTCACATGTCAGTGTGTCCGGTATGTGTGATGAAAGTTTTCACATGTCCTGGAGACACTGACAAACTGGTACCGTCACATTTAGCGACGCTGCAGCGATCTAGACAACGATCCCAATCGCTGCAGCGTCGCTGTTTGGTCGCTGGATAGCTGTCACACATAAAGATTTTGTTAACGATATCGTTGATACGTCACAAAAAGGAACAATATCGTTAATGATATCGTTATGTGTGACGGTACCCTAGACACAGTCATCTATGCACACGTCAGTGCCTTTACGTCTGCTGTATGACTGCGGGCAAAACATGCTGGCATGCCCTTTTTTCTCATTTGCATGTTCAAGAAAGTGTCCTGCACACGTGCACATGGAGAACACACATTGATGTCCTCTGTGTGACACGCATCGCACAGGTGAAGTGCTACAGGAAGCGCTGTTCTCTGGCGGCAGGTGATGAAGATGTCATCATTTTTCCTTGCTCTGCAAGATTTCTGCGCCATCAGGGAAGAATGGGATTTGTCTTCATCACCTGTCGCCGCTAACTGCGGTTACTGTATTGCTTTTATCCCTGCTAGCCATCCTTGTGGGAAGGATTCAGCACATGGGCCACACACACACACAATGGACATGGATATCTCTGTTTACTGCATGTTACGGTACCGGAAATATCATGTTTATAACACGCCAGGAAACTGTAAACATTTTTGTGTGCTACCAGATGTGCCCACTGTATTTTATGCCTTATCTACAGAATTCTATAATTAGGGCCCTGGGTCAATGGAGATACATCATACCCATGTGTGTGTTTTGTAATGTTATCCCATCTTGCTGTGTCCAGTTCGTGCACCTCCCTTCTTGCGATACCACTCTTCTGCGCAGACGTACTTTCTGGTCCTGATGAGGATAGAGCAAAGTGCGCAGATGTGCATGCGCTGGGCCTCTATCCTTTTCTTGCCATTGCTCACTGCAGGACTTACTTCTGCCATCAACAGGCCGGATTAGTGCATTGAAGCAAGCAGGAGGACGGCGTCGTTGGCTAGACATTGGAGTGGCTGGACACGGACCTGCAAGTCCCTTCTGATGTGACTGGTGGTTTATTTATTGATACCCTTTGTGTTGTGCCGTGTTACTAAGGGCAGCATTATAGAATACTTTATATAAAACATGAAAGGGGCTGGACACATATTATAGCGCCCATAACTGCTGACATATTTTATTGTATTTTTGTGTGACATTTCTAATATTCATTTTTGTTTCTTTGCAGATTTTTGGCCACAGGAGAGAGCTATACATCCCTGCACCTCCAATTTAGGGTTGGTAAATCCACCATCTCTAACATTGTGAGGTGTACATGTACCGTCATCTGGCAGAAGTTGCAGCCTATAGTGATGCCTTCCCCAACCGAGGAGACTTGGCTGCAGGTTGCAGCAGGCTTTCAGTCTGTGGCCAATTTCCCAAACTGCATAGGTGCAGTCGATGGTAAACATGTAAGGGTTCAGCAGCCCCCATGATCAGGATCACGCTTCTTTAATTATAAGAAGTATTTTTCAGTGGTCCTGATGGCGGTGGCTGATGCACATTACAAATTTGTTGCCATTGACGTTGGTGCCTATGGTAGTACTGGGGATTCTCGGGTGTTGCGAACGTCACAGATTGGGATGCAAATTCTTCAAGATGGCGGAACGCTCCCAGCCCCAAGACCTTTGCCGGGTTCCACACATCCAGTACCCTTTGTGATGGTATCGGATGAGGCGTTTCCCTTAACGACAACCCTGCTGCGCCCATACCCACGAAGGGGACTGAATGCCCGGCGAAGGATTTTTAATTATTGGCTGAGTCGTGCACGCAGATATGTGGAATGCACCTTTGGGATCATGACTAGTCAGTGGAGGATCTTTCACACACCCATCCAGTTGGACACAGACACCGTTGACACTGTGATTAAGGCTTGCTGTGTACTCCACAACTATGCTCGTGAGTACAACACTGACGTAGATGTGGAGTACCAGCAGCCAATATTTAATCCAGTGGTCAACGTGGATCTGGGAAGGCCGTCCAACTCGGGTGTGCGTGTGAGAGAATCCTTCACTGACTACTTCATGAGTCCAGAAGGTGCCGTGCACTGGCAATACTCCTGTGCTGGTGTTGGGCAGCCTGAGCAGCAGAGAAGGATGGAAGAACATTGACTGACCAAGATGGGAAGATCTATACCAAAAGATAGAAGATGTCAAGATCCCTATTAATCAAATTCAACAACGATATTCAATTTTGTTTACTGTATTTTTTTGGGGAACAAAATAATTTGTAATGTTATTTATGGTTAATAAAAAAATTTCTTACTTAAATGTTGTTTTTTTTGGATTGAATAAGTATTGTATATATAAAATTCTTAACTAATGATTCTTCTCCATCCCATTGTCCAGTGCGCATACAGCCATCACACTATGTACATCCCATAGTCCAGCGCCCATATAGCCATGACACCGTCCAACATAGAGGCCCTGTCCGCTAAGTACGTAAAGTATATAAAATTCAGAAATGACATTTGATCAACAGTAATTTATTTAACAAGCAACTAAATTTTTACAAACAGTTGTACAATTGGTAATTGGCCTGCAGAATACAGGTGAGGGTCAGATGAGTATTAAACTTTTTTCTTTAATTTCTAGCCCTATTGAATCTAGCAAAATGGCAGCCAGATGGCCTTAAATTTGTAGGATTTGTGCGAATCCAATAGGAAAAACATGGATTCTGGCAAATCTAAATTTTTAAGAAAGTTGAGGTGTACGAAATTAGCTCCAAAGTGAATCCCTTATCTTTACTTCTCATGTTTTACAGAATCCCATCCACACGTTTTTAGAGTAGGCAATTTCTCGTGATCAGTATTCTGCCATACTGTAAGTGCAGGAACTTCCTTTTTCTCACTTTTTATGGTCCTTTTCTCTTCCTATCTTCCTATCTCTCTGCGGAAATCAGGCTCTTGGCCTCGTGTTTGTGCCAAGCAAGTGTTTAGCTTGATCTATTAATCATCTCTATAGGAAACACCCTCTGTTGAAACAGTCTCACTAAACTTATGTCTCCTACAAGTACAGGTACCGTCACACTAGACGATATCGCTAGCGATATCGTCCAGTGTGACAGGCAGCAGCGATCAGGCCCCTGCTGTGCTGTCGCTGGTCGGGGAAGAAAGTCCAGAACTTTGTTTCGTCGCTGGACTCCCCACAGACATCGCTGAATCGGCGTGTGTGACACCGATTCAGCGATGTCTTCGCTGGTAACCAGGGTAAACATCGGGTAACTAAGCGCAGGGCCGTGCTTAGTAACCCGATGTTTACCCTGGTTACCATAGTTAAAGTAAAAAAACAAACACTACATACTTACCTACCGCTGTCTGTCCTCGGCGCTCTGCTTCTCTGTACTGGCTGTGAGCGCCGGGCAGCCAGAAAGCAGAGCGGTGACGTCACCGCTCTGCTTTCCGGCCGCTGTGCTCACAGCCAGACCAGAGAAGCAGAGCGCCGAGGACAGACAGCGGTAGGTAAGTATGTAGTGTTTGTTTTTTTACTTTAACGATGGTAACCAGGGTAAACATTGGGTTACTAAGCGCGGCCCTGCGCTTAGTAACCCGATGTTTACCCTGGTTACCAGCATCGTTGATCGCTGGAGAGCTGTCTGTGTGACAGCTCTCCAGCGACCAAACAGCGACGCTGCAGCGATCCGGATCGTTGTCGGTATCGCTGCAGCGTCGCTTAGTGTGACGGTACCTTAAGCAAGGTGATAAGAACATCCAAGATTGAGCAATGGTAGATAGGTGAAGAAAAAAATAGCCCACCTAGTCTGCAGTAATATTCTCCATAAGGCCGGCCTCACACTAGCGAGTTTTACGGACGTAAGAGCGCAGAAACTACGTCCGTAAAACTCACATCAAATACGGCAACTAAACAAGCAACTAAATTTTTACAAACAGTTGAGGAAAATTTTTTCAATATGAAAACCTGAACTAACTTTTTCATCTTAATGCAAGTAGGTGTATTCCTGAGAATACCCATAGGAGCTACTTGTGTCAGTGATGAAAGATTGACTTGCTGATGGTCCCAGGCTTGTGTTTCCTCCTCCAAAAAAATTCTGTGCCGGTTGGGTGTAGGAAGACGCTCTAGAGTGCGGTTCACTGGGTTTCGGTCGTGGGCGGAAGAGTCCGAAAACCCCCGTCAATACATTCTCATATGACTCAATTGGAGCAGGGTCCTCCAGAGCGGTGAGGGATGTTTGGCACAGAGACATGAAGAGAGACTGCCTATCCCGTGGCAGTGAGCGTGCCTTTCGGGCAATGGTTAATGCAAAAAAATCACACTGGTCCTCACTTGAGGATTGTTTCAGTAAATCTAGTGTGTCACTTGCGATCTTCTCAGTTTTATCCTCATTCTTTTTTTTTTTTTTTAATGGACTCTCCTGCCACTGGATAGGGAGCTCTCTTCTCTGTTACCACAGCTTCTGACGAACCAGATGATCCAACAGCTGCTGCAGTTGATGTGCCTGCAGCAGCTGCTGGACATGCGGCATCAGCAGAAGCTGTGGTAAGAGATGGAGAAATTGTCCCTCCCGCTCCCGAGGAAGTGCCTGCTCCATCAGTGCCTGCTCCATCTTCGGAGTGGTCATCCACAGGAGGCGGGTTGGAAAGGTTTCCCTCCGTCCTGTGTGAGAAAAGGAAAAAAATTATTAATCATGACTAGGGTTGAGCGACCTTGACCTTTTTAGAGTCGAGCCGTGTTTCGCGAAACCCGACTATCTTAGAAGTCGAGTCGAGTGGAATCGGCCGATTATCGCGAAAAGTCGGGTATCGCCCGAAACAAGAAACCCAATGCAAGTCAATGGGGGAGCATAGTCGGCAGTGAGTGGAGGCCAGGAAAACACCTACACTGCCCATTTTAATGGCAAAAACATCCATTCTTGTTAAAGAAGCTTGTCAATCGTAATTTACCTTATAATAATTGGAAGGCATTTGAAATTGGGGGTCATTTGGCTAAAGTTGTGGGGGGTAGGGCTGGTTCAAGTAATTAGTGGGCCCAGTAAATCTGGACCACGTCACGGCAGTGGAGCAGGGAGAGGTAAGTATTTCAACTTTGCAAGTGCTGTGATCCTGAGCAAGCAGGGGGGGGCCCACTCGTTGGCATTGGCACTGGCACAGGGCCCCTCAAAGTACAGCGGTGTGTTTGCACGGCGGGGGCGCCTCCCACCGGCAGCAACACTTTTGCGTACTATGAGAGGCCCTGTGCCAGTGACCTCGCCAACTAGTATTCCTCCCCCCACCTGATGAAGGAACCTGCACTTTCATCTGCACCTTCCTCTTTGTCCCCGTGTAAGGTGGTATGGTATGCGGGAAGAGGAACCTGACTTTCAGCAGGGTCACAATCTTGCTGTGTAGCGTGCATGGGGAATTTTGCGTTATGGGTCAATGTACCAGCAGACTCATCTATCACTGGCTGGGGAATGGGCAGGATGAGGAGGAAACACAGATATAGGCCCAAAGAATAAAGTGGGCTAAATGCAGTTCAAAATTGGTAACACAGGACTAACCAGGGGGCATTGCAGTGGAGGACAACTGGAATGAGAGGCTGACACAGAGAGTAGGCCCAAATCAGTAAGTAGTCGACATGCAGTTCAAAATTGGCAACCGTAGTAAACAGGCGGCCCAGCTTTGTTCAGTTGAGGAGAACAGCAAGGAGTGGCAGACACCGATAGTAGGCCCCAACCCAACTAGTAGGCCAAATGCAGTCTAACATTAACAACAACTTAACGAGAGCCTGAAAATGGAATTTCAGGACAGGAAACCAGGAGAACAGCAAGGAGTGGCAGACACCGATAGTAGGCCCCAAACCAACTAGTACGCCAAATGCAGTTGTTCCATTTAACCACAATTTAATGAGAGCCTGAAGATAGAAGTTCAGGAAAGGCAACCTGGAGAACACCTTGGAGCTTAACACACCATCTCTCTACACCCCATACCCAATTTGTAGGCCTAATGCAGCGTAGTTTCCAACAACTACTAAACGAGAGCCGGGAGATCGAAGCTCAGGAAAGGCAACCTGGAGAACACCTTGGAGTGGAACACACCATCTCTCTCCACCCCATACCCAATTTGTAGGCCTAATGCAGTGTAGTTTCCAAGAACTAAACGAGAGCCGGAAGATCGAAGCTCAGGAAAGGCAACCTGGAGAACACCTTGGAGTGGAACACACCATCTCTCTACACCCCATACCCAATTTGTAGGCCTAATGCAGTGTAGTTTCCAACAACTACTAAACGAGAGCATGAAGATCGAAGCATTGGCGAGGAAACCTGGGGAACACCTTGGAGTGGAACACACCATCTCTCTACACCCCATACCCAATTTGAAGGCCTAATGCAGCGTACTTTCCAACAACTACTAAACGAGAGCTGGAAGATCGAAGCTCAGGAAAGGCAACCTGGAGAACACCTTGAAGTGGAACACACCATCTCTCAACACCCCATACCCAATTTGTAGGCCTAATGCAGTGTAGTTTCCAACAACTACTAAACGAGAGCATGAAGATCGAAGCATTGGCGAGGAAACCTGGGGAACACCTTGGAGTGGAACACACCATCTCTCTACACCCCATACCCAATTTGTAGGCCTAATGCAGCGTAGTTTCCAACAACTACTAAACGAGAGCCGGAAGATCGAAGCTCAGGAAAGGCAACCTGGAGAACACCTTGGAGTGGAACACACCATCTCTCTACACCCCATACCCAATTTGTAGGCCTAATGCAGTGTAGTTTCCAACAACTACTAAACGAGAGCATTAAGATCGAAGCAATGGTGAGGAAACCTGGGGCACACCTTGGAGTGGAACACACCATCTCTCTACACCCCATACCCAATTTGTAGGCCTAATGCAGTGTAGTTTCCAACAACTACTAAACGAGAGAATTAAGATCGAAGCAATGGCGAGGAAACCTGGGGCACACCTTGGGGAGGCAGACACCGTTAGTAGGCCCTACCAAAGTTGTACCCCCAATGCAGTTTTAAAATTCCTAGAGGCTGAAAACAAGACTATTGACGCTCAGCTTTTTTCAAAGGAACACAGCTGAATTGAGTGGCGCAGACAGACACAGGTAGTAGGACTTAACCCAAAAATGTGGCTCACTGCAGCTTAAAAAAGTTACAGGGGTACACAAGCAGCAGTGCTCTGGGCAGTGGAGGACAATTTCAATAGTGGACCGCAGACAGACTTTGTACGCCTACTATTAAAAAAAGGATGCTCTATGCAATTAAAAATAGGTTCCAGGGGTCCACGGGCAGCAGTGGTGTGGTCAGTGGAGGCCTAGTGGAAGGAGTGACCGCAGACAGGCATCGAAGGCCTAAAATAATAACACATGGCTGTAGGCAATTTTAAATTGGTTCCAGGGGTACACGGGCAGCAGTGGCCTGGTCAGTGTAGTAGTAGTAGAAAGAACGGACCGCAGACAGGCATCGAAGGCCTAAAATAAAAAAATTGGGCTGGCTGTAGGCAATTTTAAATTGGTTCCAGGGGTACACGGGCAGCAGTGGTGTGGTCAGTGGAGGCATATTGTAAGGAGTGACCGCAGACAGGCATCGAAGGCCTAAAATAATAACACATGGCTGTAGGCAATTTTAAATTGGTTCCAGGGGTACACGGGCAGCAGTGGTGTGGTCAGTGGAGGCCTAGTGGAAGGAGTGACCGCAGACAGGCATCGAAGGCCTAAAATAATAACACATGGCTGTAGGCAATTTTAAATTGGTTCCAGGGGTACACGGGCAGCAGTGGTGTGGTCAGTGGAGGCCTAGTGGAAGGAGTGACCGCAGACAGGCATCGAAGGCCTAAAATAAAAAAATTTGGGCAGGCTGTAGGCAATTTTAAATTGGTTACAGGGGTACACGGGCAGCAGTGGTGTAGTCAGTGGAGGCCTAGTGGAAGGAGTGACCGCAGACAGGCATCGAAGGCCTAAAATAATAACACATGGCTGTAGGCAATTTTAAATTGGTTCCAGGGGTACACGGGCAGCAGTGGTGTGGTCAGTGGAGGCCTAGTGGAAGGAGTGACCGCAGACAGGCATCGAAGGCCTAAAATAATAACACATGGCTGTAGGCAATTTTAAATTGGTTCCAGGGGTACACGGGCAGCAGTGGTGTGGTCAGTGGAGGCCTAGTGGAAGGAGTGACCGCAGACAGGCATCGAAGGCCTAAAATAAAAAAAATTGGGCAGGCTGTAGGCAATTTTAAATTGGTTACAGGGGTACACGGGCAGCAGTGGTGTGGTCAGTGGAGGCCTAGTGGAAGGAGTCACCGCAGACAGGCATCGAAGGCCTAAAATAATAACACATGGCTGTAGGCAATTTTAAATTGGTTCCAGGGGTACACGGGCAGCAGTGGTGTGGTCAGTGGAGGCCTAGTGGAAGGAGTGACCGCAGACAGGCTTCGAAGGCCTAACATAACAAAAATGTCAATACAATGGTATTGTCAGTGGCAGGCATTGAAGGATGTCAGCGCATAGACTAAACATTGGTGGAGCTGTGAGATAATTTTGCAAGTGGTAGAGCACTGTTTGAGCTGGGGGGGGGGAACTGTCTTGTGGCCGGCGGTACAGGCCCAGGGCCCCTCATATTACAACGGTGTGTCTGAAGTTGGGTGCGCACCACCACCGCCAGAGACACTTTATTGTACTAGGAGGGACCCAGTGGCAGTGCCGTCGACCAAAAGCGGGCACACCCACCTCTTCAGACAAACAGCACTCTCACGGGTGCTGTCGCCAAGTGTCGATACCACGGCCCCGTGTGGGAGTTTGGCCATTTAGTGAGGTGTAAACATGTCGTATGCTGGACAATCAGGTGCAGAAAATTACGAGATTGGAAAAGGCATTCAGAATAGTCCACAGGCAAGACCTTTTCATAGGAAAGCTAGGTGTCGGCCGGGCAAGGTGGGGCAAAAGATTTCGAAATCCAGTTGTGGTTCATTTTAATGAAGGTTAGATCATCTACATTTTGGGTAGCCAGACGAGTCCTTTTTTCTGTTAGTATTGAACCTGCAGCACTGAATACTCTTTCTGATAGGACACTAGCTGCCGGGCAAGCAAACTCCTGCAATGCATATTCTGCCAATTCTGGCCAGGTGTCTAATTTTGATGCCCAGTAATCAAATGGGAATGACGGTTGAGGGAGAACATCGATAAGGGATGAAAAATAGTTTGTAACCATACTGGACAAATGTTGTCTCCTGTCACTTTGAATTGATGCTGCAGTACCTGTCTTGTCTGCGGTCATAGCAAAATCACTCCACAACCTGGTCAGAAAACCCCTCTGGCCAACGCCACTTCTGATTTCTGCCCCTCTAACTCCTCTGGTCTGCTGGCCCCTGCAGCTCGTGTGAGAACGATCACGGGCGCTGTGTGCAGGGAATGCCAGAAGCAAACGGTCAACAAGAGTTGATTGTTTGGTTGCTAATATTAGTTCCAAGTTCTCATGTGGCATTATATTTTGCTATTTGCCTTTATAGCGAGGATCAAGGAGGCAGGCCAACCAGTAATCGTCATCGTTCATCATTTTAGTTATGCGTGTGTCCCTTTTGAGGATACGTAAGGCATAATCCGCCATGTGGGCCAAAGTTCCAGTTCTCAAATCTGCGGTTGTGCTTGGTTGAGGGGCAGTTTCAGGCAAATCCACGTCACTTGTGTCCCTCCAAAAACCAGAACCCGGCCTTGCCGCGCCACCAATTTCCAGTGGCCCCGGAAAAGCTTCCTCATTAAAAATATAATCATCCCCATCATCCTCCTCGTCCTCCTCCTCCTCTTCGCCCGCTAACTCGTCCTGTACACTGCCCTGGCCAGACAATGGCTGACTGTCATCAAGGCTTTCCTCTTCCTCAGCTGCAGACGCCTGATCCTTTATGTGCGTCAAACTTTGCATGAGCAGACGCATTAGGGGGATGCTCATGCTTATTATGGCGTTGTCTGCACTAACCAGCCGTGTGCATTCCTCAAAACACTGAAGGACTTGACACATGTCTTGAATCTTCGACCACTGCACACCTGACAACTCCATGTCTGCCATCCTACTGCCTGCCCGTGTATGTGTATCCTCCCACAAAAACATAACAGCCCGCCTCTGTTCGCACAGTCTCTGAAGCATGTGCAGTGTTGAGTTCCACCTTGTTGCAACGTCTATGATTAGGCGATGCTGGGGAAGGTTCAAAGAACGCTGATAGGTCTGCATACGGCTGGAGTGTACGGGCGAACGGCGGATATGTGAGCAAAGTCCACGCACTTTGAGGAGCAGGTCGGATAACCCCGGATAACTTTTCAGGAAGCACTGCACCACCAGGTTTAAGGTGTGAGCCAGGCAAGGAATGTGTTTCAGTTGGGAAAGGGAGATGGCAGCCATGAAATTCCTTCCGTTATCACTCACTACCTTGCCTGCCTCAAGATCTACAGTGCCCAGCCACGACTGCGTTTCTTTCTGCAAGAACTCGGACAGAACTTCCGCGGTGTGTCTGTTGTCGCCCAAACACTTCATAGCCAATACAGCCTGCTGACATTTGCCAGTAACTGCCCCATAATGGGAGACCTGGTGTGCAACAGTGGCAGCTGCGGATGGAGTGGTTGTGCGACTGCGGTCTGTGGACGAGCTCTCGCTTCTGCAGGAGGACGAAGAGGAGGAGGAGGGGGTGCGAACGGCTACAGCCAACTGTTGCCTAGACCGTGGGCTAGGCAGAACTGTCCCAAACTTGCTGTCCCCTGTGGACCCTGCATCCACAACATTCACCCAGTGTGCCGTGATGGACACGTAACGTCCCTGGCCATGTCTACTGGTCCATGCATCTGTTGTCAGGTGCACCTTTGTGCTCACAGATTGCCTGAGTGCATGGACGATGCGCTCTTTAACATGCTGGTGGAGGGCTGGGATGGCTTTTCTGGAAAAAAGTGTCGACTGGGTAGCTTGTAGCGTGGTACAGCGTAGTCCATCAGGGCTTTGAAAGCTTCGCTTTCAACTAACCGGTAGGGCATCATCTCTAACGAGATTAGTCTAGCTATGTGGGCGTTCAAACCCTGTGTACGCGGATGCGAGGCTAAGTACTTCCTTTTTCTAACCATAGTCTCATGTAGGGTGAGCTGGACTGGAGAGCTGGAGATCGTGGAACTAGCGGGGGTGCCGGTGGACATGGCAGACTGAGAGACGGTGGGAGATGGTATTGTTGCCGCCGGTGCCCTAGATGCAGTGTTTCCTACTACGAAACTGGTGATTCCCTGACGCTGACTGCTTTGGCCTGGCAAAGAAACCTGCACAGATACTGCAGGTGGTGCGGAAATGGTGGCCCTACACTGCCGGAAGGGATGTTGCGTTGCTGACTAGCTTCATTGGCCGAGGGTGCTACAACCTTAAGGGACGTTTGGTAGTTAGTCCAGGCTTGCAAATGCATGGTGGTTAAATGTCTATGCATGCAACTTGTATTGAGACTTTTCAGATTCTGTCCTCTGCTTAAGGTAGTTGAACATTTTTGACAGATGACTTTGCGCTGATCAATTGGATGTTGTTTAAAAAAATGCCAGACTGCACTCTTTCTAGCATCGGATACCTTTTCAGGCATTGCAGACTGAGCTTTAACCGGATGGCCACGCTGTCCTCCAACAGGTTTTGGCTTTGCCACGCGTTTTGGGCAAGATACGGGCCCGGCAGATGGAACCTGTTGCGATGTTGATGCCTGCTGCGGCCCCTCCTCCTCCGCTTCAGAACTGCTGCCGCCTGCACCCTGTTCCCCCAATGGCTGCCAATCGGGGTCAAGAACTGGGTCATCTATTACCTCTTCTTGTAGCTCGTGTGCAACTTCGTCTGTGTCACCGTGTCGGTCGGTGGTATAGCGTTCGTGATGGGGCAACATAGTCTCATCAGGGTCTGATTCTTGATCATTACCCTGCGAGGGCAATGTTGTGGTCTGAGTCAAAGGACCAGCATAGTAGTCTGGCTGTGGCTGTGCATCAGTGCACTCCATGTCAGATTCAACTTGTAATGGGCATGGACTGTTAACTGCTTCACTTTCTAAGCCAGGGACGGTATGTG
Source organism: Ranitomeya imitator (assembly GCF_032444005.1). Taxonomy (NCBI): domain Eukaryota; kingdom Metazoa; phylum Chordata; class Amphibia; order Anura; family Dendrobatidae; genus Ranitomeya; species Ranitomeya imitator. Next base: position 109,931,555 of record NC_091289.1, on the reverse strand, counting down.
TAAAGAGCTCCATGGAGTAACCCGTTGTGTCGCCTGCTGCATTCTTCTCTGTTGTTGTTTTTGCTGAAGAGGACAAGGAAGCGACTTGTCCCTGACCGTGAACATCCACTAACGACGCGCTGCTTTGACATTTACCAGTTTCACGAGAGGAGGCAAAAGAGCTAGAGGCTGAGTCAGCAAGATAAGCCAAAACTTGCTCTTGCTGCTCCGGCTTTAAAAGCGGTTTTCCTACTCCCAGAAAAGGGAGCGTTCGAGGCCTTGTGTAGCCAGACGACGAACCTGGCTCCACAGCTCCAGACTTAGGTGCAATATTTTTTTTCCCACGACCAGCTGATGCTCCACCACTACCACTACCCTCATTACCAGCTGACAATGAACGCCCCCGGCCACGACCTCTTCCACCAGACTTCCTCATTGTTTAAAAAACGTAAACAAACTAACGGTATTTGTTGCTGTCACACAACTTACACGGTGGGCTATAACTTCAGTATGATTTAGCTACCCCTTTACAGGTGAGTGAGACCACAACGAAAATCAGGCACAATGTTACACACTCTGTTGTTCGTGGCAACAAATGAGAGAGATGCCACACACGCAGGACTGTCACTGAAGCACAAATGTAAATATTAATCTCCCACTGATTTGATTTTTTTTTTTTTTCAGGGAGACTTTAGGAAAAAAAAAAAATAGAATAAAATGATTTTTTCAGGAAGAATTTAGAAACCAAATAAAATAAAATGATTTTTTCAGGGAGAATTTAGAAAACAAATAAAACAAAAAAAGGCTTTCTATGGCCCACTGAGTGAGAGATGACGCACACAGGAGTCAGGAGTGGCACACAAGCCCAGAGGCCAATATTAATCTCCCACTGATTGATTTAGTGATTTTTTTTGGTAGATTTTGGAACCCAAATCAAGCAAAAAAATTAATAGGCTTTCTATGGCCCACTATTTGTGAGAGAGATGGCACGCTCAGGACTGGCACACAAGCCCAGAGGCCAATATTAATCTCCCACTTTTTATTTTTTTTCAGGGAAAATTTATAAACCCAATAAAAAAATAAATAAATAGGCTTTCTATGGCCGACTATCTGAGAGAGAGAGATGGCACGCTTAGGACTGGCACACAAGCCCAAAGGCCAATATTAATCTCCCTTTTTTTTTTCAGGGAGAATTTATAAAACCAAAAAAAATAAATAAATAGGCTTTCTATGGCCCACTATTTGTGAGAGAGATGGCACGCTCAGGACTGGCACACAAGCCCAGAGGCCAATATTAATCTCCCACTTTTTATTTTTTTTTCAGGGAAAATTTATAAACCCAATAAAAAAATAAATAAATAGGCTTTCTATGGCCCACTATCTGAGAGAGAGAGATGGCACGCTTAGGACTGGCACACAAGCCCAATGGCCAATATTAATCTCCCTTTTTTTTTTCAGGGAGAATTTATAAAACCAAAAAAAAATAAATAAATAGGCTTTCTATGGCCCACTATTTGTGAGAGAGATGGCACGCTCAGGACTGGCACACAAGCCCAGAGGCCAATATTAATCTCCCACTTTTTTTTTTTTGTTCCAGGGAAAATTTATAAACCCAATAAAAAAAATAATAAATAGGCTTTCTATGGCCCACTATCTGAGAGAGAGAGATGGCACGCTTAGGACTGGCACACAAGCCCAAAGGCCAATATTAATCTCCCTATTTTTTTTCAGGGAGAATTTATAAAACCAAAAAAAAATAAATAAATAGGCTTTCTATGGCCCACTATTTGTGAGAGAGATGGCACGCTCAGGACTGGCACACAAGCCCAGAGGCCAATATTAATCTCCCACTTTTTTTTTTCGTTCCAGGAAAAATTTATAAACCCAATAAAAAAAATAATAAATAGGCTTTCTATGGCCCACTATCTGAGAGAGAGAGATGGCACGCTTAGGACTGGCACACAAGCCCAAAGGCCAATATTAATCTCCCACTGATTGATTTATTGATTTTTTTCAGGTAGAATTTAGAACCCAAATAAAGCAAAAAAAAAAAAAATGGGCTTTCTATGGCCCACTGAGTGAGTGATGATGCACACAGGAGTCAGGAGTGGCACACAAGCCCTGAGGCCAATATTTTTCTCCCACTGATTGATGTAGTGATTTTTTCAGGTAGATGTTAGAACCCAAATCAAGCAAAAAAATAAATAGGCTTTCTATGGCCCACTATTTGTGAGAGAGATGGCACGCTCAGGACTTGCACACAAGCCCAGAGGCCAATATTAATCTCCCACTTTTTTTTTTTTTGTTCCAGGGAAAATTTATAAACCCAATAAAAAAAATAATAAATAGGCTTTCTATGGCCCACTATCTGAGAGAGAGAGATGGCACGCTTAGGACTGGCACACAAGCCCAAAGGCCAATATTAATCTCCCACTGATTGATTTATTAATTTTTTCAGGTAGAATTTAGAACCCAAATAAAGCAAAAAAAAAAAAAATGGGCTTTCTATGGCCCACTGAGTGAGTGATGATGCACACAGGAGTCAGGAGTGGCACACAAGCCCTGAGGCCAATATTTTTCTCCCACTGATTGATGTAGTGATTTTTTCAGGTAGATTTTAGAACCCAAATCAAGCAAAAAAATAAATAGGCTTTCTATGGCCCACTGACTGAGAGATGGCACACACAGGAGTCAAGAGTGGCACACAAGCCCTGAGGCCAATATTTTTCTCCCACTGATTGATGTAGTGATTTTTTCAGGTAGATTTTATAACCCAAATCAAGCAAAAAAATAAATAGGCTTTCTATGGCCCACTGAGTGAGAGATGGCACACACAGGGATGGCACTCTAGCAGAAATGTCAATCTTAATCTCCCACAAAAAAAAAAAACAAAAAAAACAGGGAGTGTCCAACAATTACTATCTCCCTGCAGTAGTCTCAGCCAGGTATGGCAGGCAGCAATAAGGAGTGGACTGATGCACAAATTAAATAAAAAGTGTGGACAAACAAACAAGATAGCTGTGCAGAAAGGAAGGAACAAGAGGATTTGTGCTTTGAAAAAAGCAGTTGGTTTGCACAGCGGCGTACACACAGCAATGCAGCTATCAGGGAGCCTTCTAGGGCAGCCCAATGAGCTACAGCGCTGAGGGGAAAAAAAAAAAAAATGTAGCTTCCACTGTCCCTGCACACCGAAGGTGGTGTTGGGCAGTGGAAATCGCTACAGCACAAGCGGTTTGGTGGTTAATGGACCCTGCCTAACGCTATCCCTGCTTCTGACGAAGCGGCAGCAACCTCTCCCTAAGCTCAGATCAGCAGCAGTAACATGGCGGTCGGCGGGAACGCCCCTTTATAGCCCCTGTGACGCCGCAGACAGCAAGCCAATCACTGCAATGCCCTTCTCTAAGATGGTGGGGACCAGGACCTATGTCATCACGCTGCCCACACTCTGCGTTTACCTTCATTGGCTGAGAAATGGCGCTTTTCGCGTCATTGAAACGCGACTTTGGCGCGAAAGTCGCGTACCGCATGGCCGACCCCGCACAGGGGTCGGATCGGGTTTCATGAAACCCGACTTTGCCAAAAGTCGGCGACTTTTGAAAATGAACGACCCGTTTCGCTCAACCCTAATCATGACCGCTGCGGAGGAGCAACATTTTAGGAACAGCATAAAGGCCGCTTACTCCAAAACGCTGTTCATTTTTTTGCATGTGTGCTGATAATGCATGTTTTGATTTAACACATGCGTTATCACCACATGCTATCCAAACAATGTTCTAGTTATCTTGCGCAGTCAAAGTGCAAACACAAGATAAATAGACACGGTGTAGTGCCATACCTCTCACAACTCCATCTTTGGAATGATAGCGCAGACAGGATTTTTGAAAATGCTCTCTTCACTATGGTATAACATCTGGATGCTGTGTATTGAACGCAGAGGCAGGACACAGCGTTCAATACGCAGTGAACTGTGCTACACCACATGGCAACATTGATGAGGCTACATATATATTATTGGTTTATAACCTACCTCCGCAAAGTCCGGCTTGTGAGCAGGAACTGCAGCTCCTCGTAAAATGAAAAGGTTATTCGACTTGGAGAAGATCCACTCCGGTCACATGTATTTATGAATTTGTTGAACCGGTCCCGAACTGACCTCCATCTCTGCTTGACATTTTTTTCTAAGAAAAAAAAAATATATATATATATATTGTCAAAGTACATTTATCATAAACTCTAATAATAATAATAATAATCGGTAACAATATAATTACCAATTTCCAATTGGTTTGCAATGGACAGGGAATCCCACTCCGGATAGAGGTCCCTCACAATCTTGGTCCAGCAATGGTCTCGGAAATATTTGTCCTTGTAGGACACATCAGCGGCATCCCATATACAAGGTATATCGCGAACCTACAATGAATAGAATAGTGTCATTACATAATATATCCAAATGATAAGTAATCTAAAAGGCAACCTGTCACCCCCAAAATGGGAACTGTAGATAAGCCCTCGATGTTTCCTCAAAGATGATCAAAACAGGTTAGATTATACTGACACAGGGGCGGTAACGGACCGATGGGCATTGCTGTCCAGTCCAGCGTCTCCCATCTTGTTGTGATGACGTCCTCTTGTATTCACACTGCGGCTCCAGCGCAGGCATACTTTGCCCTGTTGAGGGCAGTACGTTGCATTACTGCAGTACGTTGCTGTGCCCTCACCAGGGAGATAAGCCGCAGCGTGAATACAAGAGGACGTCATCATAACAAGATGGGAGGGGCTGTACCAGACCGCCACGCTCATTGGAGCGGTACCAACCCTGGGTGAGTATAATCTAACCTCTTTTAATCATCTTTGAAGATACATCGGGGGCTTATCTACAGTATACAAGAAAGGGTACATAAGCCCCTGATGCCGGTGGGCATAGCTCTACTTCCATGTTGGAGTTAAGAGGTTTCCTTACAGCACAAATGTTTAAAAATTTGGATATATATTAACATCACCTCTACCCTAACCCAAAGTCAAACAAACAAGGCAAACACCAAATTATGTCAGTTTCACACGTCAGTGGCTCCGGTACGTGAGGTGACAGTTTCATCACGTACCGGAGACACTGACTCACGTAGACACATTAAAATCAATGTGTCTTTACAGATGTCAGCGTGTTTTCAAGGACCGTGTGTCCATTTTCAAAACACGTAGACATGTCAGTGTTTGTGGGAGCGCACGCAATACACGGACCCATTAAAGTCAATGGGTCCGTGTAAACACGTACCGCACACGGATGTTGTCTGTGTGCCATCCGTGGGCATTTTTCCTGTCATAGTGTTAACATTGAAAAAATTGTTGCAATGCAAGGACACAGACACGCAGACACACAGACATCACACGGATCCCTCAAACGGGACCCTACCCAAAAAAAATGACATCGGGTCCCCCTATATTTTTAGGCCAGAAAGGCTAGGCAGACAGCCGTGGGCCAATATTTGAGGCCTGGGAAGGGGTTAAAATACCCATGGCTGTTCCCAGGCTATGAATATTAACCCACAGCTGTCTGCATAGCCTTTCTGGCACTAAAATATAGGGGGCCCCGAAAAAAAAAATACGTAGGGTCCCCCTATATTTTTAGGCCAGAAAGGCTAGGCAGACAGCCGTGGGCCAATATTTGAGGCCCGGGAAGGGGTTAAAATACCCATGGCTGTTCCCAGGCCATGAATATTAACCCACAGCTGTCTGCATAGCCTTTCTGGCACTAAAATATAGGGGGCCACGAAAAAAAAAAAAACGTAGGGTCCCCCTATATTTTTAGGCCAGAAAGGCTAGGCAGACAGCCGTGGGCCAATATTTGAGGCCCGGGAAGGGGTTAAAATACCCCTGGCTGTTCCCAGGCCATGAATATAAGCCCACAGCTGTCTGCGTAGCCTTTCTGGCACTAAAATATAGGGGGCCCCGAAAAAAAAAAGTGTTGGGGTCCCCCTATATTTTTAGGCCATAAAGGCTACGCAGACAGCCGTGGGCTTATATTCATAGCCTAGGAAAGGGGCCATGGATATTTGCCCCCCCCTGGCTACAAATATAAGCCCGCAGCCGCCCCGGAAAAGGCGCATCAAAAAGATGCGTCAATTCCGGCACTTAGCCCCTCTCTTCCCACTCCCGTGTAGTGGTGGGATATGGGGTAATGAGGGGTTAATGCCACCTTGCTATTGTAAGCTGGCATTAAGCCCGGTTAATAATGGAGAGGCGTCAATAAGACGCCTATCCATTATTAATCCTATGAAAGGGTTAAAAAAAACACAAACACTAGAAAAAAAATTATTTTAATGAAATAAAGACAAACACTTTTTGACCATACTTTTATTTCACGCTCAATCCACCTGAAGACCCTCGACCTGAAAAAGACGTAAAAAAATAAAGCAAATTCATACTCCCTGGCCCTGTCCGCAGAAATCCATCGAGGGTCCCACGAAGATCTGCCATGGAGAACAGACACATCCAGAGATGTGTCTGCTCTCCACGGCTGCAGCAACACACTGACAGGAGCCATAGCTCCTGTCGGTGTGTAACTGCGCATGCGCGAGCGAGTTTACCGGCAGTCATTGACCCCGGTACTCTCGCTTAACGGCAGTGCTGCGTGGGAAAGTTCAACGCAGCTGTACTGCCGTTAACCGAGACGCCGGCACCATTGATCTCCGGAACAGTACGCGATATACTGCTAGGAGCTTCGCTCCTGGCAGTGTATCACCGGAGAGCAGGAGATCGGCGTGGGACACTCGGTTTTGGATTCTGCGGACAGGGAGTATGGATTTGGTTTATTTTTTTGGGATTTTTTTCTAGGGACGAGGGCTTCGCCTACAAGTGTGCTGTGTGGTGAGTATATACTCTATGTTTTATGTACTGTGTGTCATGTATGTTACGTTTATTGTGTGTGTATTGTGTGTGATGTGTTTTGTGTTTTTACCGTACTTACAATTGTGCTAAAGTCGCCGGACAAAGGGACAACTCTCCCATCCTAATACAGGATGGGAGTAGTAGTCCCATGCGGCGATTTAACACAATTGGGTGGCACTATCGTCGCATGGGGACACACACACAGACACACACACGTATACACACAGACTTCACACACATATACACATACATACCAAATCGATCAAGCGACCGACATCGATCCCCATGAGACGATATGCCTCCATCATGACAGCCACACTCCGCCCACGCACTTCCGCCCACGCACTTCCTCCCGCTTCCCCGCACTTCCTGCTGTAGCGGTTTCTGCACCACAAACCGCAGAAAACCCGCAGATATTTTTTCATCTGCGGGTTTTATGCGGGTTTGACCCTCACAATGGAGGTCAATGGGTGCAGAACCGATGCAGTTCCGCAAAAAGAAGTGACATGCTGCGGAATGTAAACCGCTGCATTTCTGCGCGGTTTTTTCTGCAGCATGTGCACAGCGGTTTGCGGTTTTCATAGGTTTACATGTAAATGTAAACGCTGTGGAAACTGCAGCGGACCCGCAGCGGCAAAATCGCTGCGGTTCCGCGGTAAAAACCGCAACGTGTGAATATAGCCTAAATCTATATTTATTGATGATTGATTGATGATAATGTGAACGATAACAGATGATATTGGAGGATAATGGATGATAATGGATGACAACCGTAGTGGATGGTATTGATGTGGTAAAAATGGGAACCACTGGTAAGGGGGAGTGATTGTAGTGAAGAAAGAGAGAGCCAGGAACCCACGTGTATCTCTTCAGAAAGCTCGGGAAAGGATGTCTCCAAAACTCTTTCTTAGAGAGCTTAGGGGGTGGTTCTAACCAGAACACACTGCTTAATTAAAGGAGAAAATACTCATGTATATAGAAACAGGATAAATGGCTAACTAATGGCCTTTAGGGTTGTAGCTGGTACTACGCTATGAATTAATTTTGCTGCTCATGAATGGGCAGAACACTCCTGCTTGGCATCAACAGATGCCACTATTTGGTTCTTTTGGGGAAAACAACAGCACAAGTTCAGTAACTGGCCTGAGGAACAGTTTGTTCTCCTCAAGCTTGCACACTCTGACCTCTACTTTGCGCACTTTCCCATTCTTGCTGGGAAGGGGCTTGGTAACTAGGCCAAGTGGCCACTCATTTCTATGTGACTGACTGTCCTTCATGAGTACAACATCCCCAGGTTGGATGTTTGGGTGGTCTTTCTGCTTTTGTCCTGATTTGCAGAGTGGAGAAATATTGCTTTCTCCATCTGTCCCAAAAGACATTGGACATGCATTGTACAACACAAAGTATTGTAACCTTGGCTCTTTCCAGGTTGGGAGAGGTAAACACATGCTTGCAGTGATGCAAACCTTTACAAGGTCTCTGGTTTGCAGATAGTGCTGACTTGTAAGCCTGAGCTACATGAAGTAGACAAGCTATCGCTCAAACAAGTGACTTCTAGGTTGAGAACCTGCTGAACCGATGAGATTCAAGGTGGTGGCTTGAAATTACTGTATGTAGAGCAAACACTATAGGTGTATAGATCGAATGTATCAGGCCTGCTGATGTTGGACATAGAACAGTTCAAGGGGGCAGGACCTGTGAACCACGTAGTGTCCTTAAGAAGACTTGGTGCAATGGATCTAGTTGCATGGTGTGCAGGACTGTGGTGAGTAGGTATAGTACAGATCAAAAGTTTGGACACACCTTCTCATTTAAAGATGTTTCTGTATTTTCATGACTATGAAAATTGTACATTCACACTAAAGGCATCAAAACTATGAATTAACACATGTGGAATTATATACTTAACAAAAAAGTAAGAAACAACTGAAAATATGTCTTATATTCTAGGTTCTTCAAAGTAGTCACCTTTTGCTTTGATGACTGCTTTGCACACTCTTGGCATTCTCTTGATGAGCTTCAAGAGGTAGTCACCGGAAATGGTTTTCACTTCACAAGTGTGCCCTGTCAGGTTTAATAAGTGGGATTTCTTGCCTTATAAATGGGGATGGAACCATCAGTTGTGTTGTTCAGAAGTCTGGTGGATACACAGCTGATTGTCCTACTGAATAGACTGTTAGAATTTGTATTATGGCAAGAAAAAAGCAGCCAGGTAAATAAAAATGAGTGGCCATCATTACTTTGAGAAATGAAGATCAGTCAGTCCGAAAAATGGGAAAACTTTGAAAGTGTCCCCAAGTGCAGTGGCAAAAACCATCAAATGCTACAAGGAAACTGGCTCACATGAGGACCGCCCCAGGAAAGGAAGACCAAGAGTCACCTCTGCTTCTGATGATAAGTTTTTCTGAGTCACCAACCTCAGAAATCGCAGGTTAACAGCAGCTCAGATTAGAGACCAGGTCATTGCCACACAGAGTTCTAGCAGCAGACGCATCTCTACAACAACTGTTAAGAGGAGACTTTGTGCAGCAGGCCTTCATGGTAAAATAGCTGCTAGGAAACCACTGCTAAGGACAGGCAACAAGCAGAAGAGACTTGTTTGGGGTACAGAACACAAGAAATGGACATTAGACCAGTGGAAATCTGTGCTTTGGTCTGATGAGTCCAAATTTGAGATCTTTGGTTCCAACCACCGTGTCTTTGTGCGACGCCGAAAAGGTGAACGGATCGACTCTACATGCCTGGTCCCCATCGTGAAGCATGGAGGAGGAGGTGTGATGGTGTGGGGGTGCTTTGCTGGTGACACTGTTGGGGATTTATTCAAAATTGAAGGCATACTGAACCAGCATGGCTACCACAGCATCTTGCAGCGGCATGCTATTCCATCCGGTTTGCGTTTAGTTAGACCATCATTTATTTTTCAATAGGACAATGACCCCAAACACACCTCCAGGCTGTGTAAGGGCTATTTGACCAAGAAGGAGAGTGATGGGATGCTACGCCAGATGACCTGGCCTCCACAGTCACCTGACCTGAACCCAATCAAGATGGTTTGGGGTGAGCTGGACCGCAGAGTGAAGACAAAAGGGCCAACAAGTGCTAAGCATCTCTGGGAACTCTTTCAAGATTGTTGGAAGACCATTCCCTGTGACTACCTCTTGAAGCTCATCAAGAAAATGCCAAGACTGTGCAAAGCAGTCATCAAAGCAAAAGGTGGCTACTTTGAAGAACCTAGAATATAAGACATATTTGCATTTGTTTCACATTTTTTGTTAAGTATATTATTCCACATGTGTTAATTCATAGTTTTGATGCCTTCAGTGTGAATATACAATTTTCATAGTCAAGAAAATACAGAAAAATCTTTAAATGAGAAGATGTGTCCAAACTTTTGGTCTGTACTGTATGTAGTGCCACTGATTATTGCAGGTGGATCTCATTATCCTCAGTACCCGGTTGCTGACGTAGACATAGAAGCATCTCGTTTCGTTGCAGATGTATCCCAGTACCACCTTGCTATCGGTGGAGAACTCTGCATCTTTGGTCTCCAGATTCATCGCATCTGAGATAAACTCAGACAATTCAACTGCGAGGATGGCAGCGCAGAGTTCCAGTCTGGATATCAAGTGTTCGAGGAGTGGCACCAGTTTCGTCCGGCTCATCATGAATCTGTTGTAGCTCTGTTCATTTACATCTATGGTTTTGATGTATGCTACTGCTGCAATTGCCTTGACTGACACGTCAGAAGATACAAAATCTTTGTGTTATGACTTCTGTGGATGGGACAGGAGCATACGGTCCTTTTGCACAAAGGTCTGTCAAGGCTTTGAGAGACTTCCTCCACTCTGCCCACAGGTCAGCCTTTTCTGTAGGAAGTGGATCGTCCCAATTGGATGTGTCTTGGGTGAAGTCTCTTAGCATCAATTTTCCTTGGATGGTTACCGGAGCTACAAATCTCAGAGGCTCGTGCAAACTGTTTACGAAAGAAAGAACTCCTTTGCGCGTGAAGGGTTTCTCATCTTTTCTGATTTGAAAAGTGAAGGCATCCATCTTCAGTTCCCAAAACAATCCAGGGCTCTGCTGCATGGGAAAGGAGTCGATGCTTCGGTCCAAGACCTTTAGATCGCTGAAATAGTCTTGAGAGGGAAAGGCTTCCATCAACTCTCGGCTTTTGGAGGAAATCTTGTGCAACCTTAGGTTAGACTGAGCGAGCATTTCTTGAGTCCTTTTTAGTAGACTGATTGCAACCTCATTTTTCGTGTGGGCTTCAAGCATATAAGTCCGTTTCTACGAAGGATCTGATGTCTGACCCGTAATCTTCTTCGCCCTCTTGGTGGAATTTTGGAGGATGCAGATAGTGACTGCTGGGGAAGGCCTGTTCCCAAAGATGTGTACCCTCATTCGGTACTCTGCGATGAGATATACTACGGGGTCATTGATCTCTGCGTGGTTGTCCTGGAATATCTTCCCCATGAAGGTAAAGAAATGTTCTTTTGTCTCTGATGACTTCTGAAGCTGGTGTTTTTGAGGGAGATGAATTGACTGCAGACCAGTTCCCTGTTGTTGGGTAGGCGTCTTCTCTGAGGCCGAAATGGTAGAGGTGCGACCCAACTGTTCGACTTGTCCTTAACTATTTGTCTATCCATGATGTCCAAGAACATCCTGTCCTCTATACACATCACTGCCTTGTTGTCCTCTTTTGTCCTGTGGAAGACTGTACATCCTAGAATATGTGGTCTTGTTCACCTTAACAGGCGTGTTCTTCGTTAGTAGGGACTGAGAAAGGGCAAGGCAGGGGAGTGCTGCTCGGTAATTCCTTTACCAGCAGACTATTGTGACATGGCTGGAAAAGAGACGGATGTCCATTTTCTAGTATGCTGGTAAGAATACTGTTGACTGAGGCCAGCTCATGTGCTCCTCCTAGACAGACGTCTCCAATAATGACCCATCCAAGGTCGAGTCTCTGTGTGTATGGAGCATTCTGGAAGCCATTGATATACTCTCTAGTGTTGTGGACTCGTAGTATATCTCTTCCCAGGAGTATGGCTATTGGGGCTTCTGGATCCAACTCAGGTATCAGGTGGGCTATACGCTTCAGGTGGGGATGATGTGTCGCCACCTCCAGTGAACGTATCTCAGACCTGTTGTCAGGAATCTGGTTGCACTCTAGGATGGTCGATAGCGATAGGGAGATCTGGCCATCTATGAACTCCAGCTTGTATCCAGTTGCTTTCCTCCCTGCTGTCTCAACGGTACCTGAACATGTCCTCAAGGAGTAGGCAGAACCGGGGCCTACAATGTTGAAGTTGTCAAAGAAGATGGACTTGGCTTGAGACCTGTTACATTGGTCATCCAGGATTACATATATCTTGAGCGCTTTGTCCTTGCGGCCTGCTGGGTAGACTCAGACAAGGCAAATTTTTTAACAGGTTCTTCCTCCTGTGAGTCCCTTACAGATCTCTGTACATTGATAAGTGACCACAGGGGTGTCTTCATCCTTGCTTCCCATTGTTCTCCTCTGCCTGTGACAATACTCGTGGAGGTGGTCCAGGGTGCAAGGCTGTATTGTGATCCATGCTGCTGCATTCTGCACATTTCACACTACCTTGAGAGTTGCTGACGAGGTGACATGTTGTGGCACAGCATTTGAAACAGATGTTGTTTTCCTTGAGGAAACCTTTGCAATCCTCCAAAGACTTCTCCCTGAAGGCTCTGCATCTTAGTAGAGGATGTGGTTTCCTGTGTAGAGGACACTACTTACTGACGTCCTGAGGTTTGTCCTCTTCTGGAGGGGGCTTACTCGTACTGTGTGGGGGACCTGTGGAAACAATATTAGTTTTGTGGACCGCCACGTGTGTCCTACTGGGTTTGACTCAAATATAGAATCACTGCACTCAGTAGAGAGTTATGCTTTGAAGTGAATGAATTTTATTTACGGTGATAGGTGAAGCGACAGTTGACGTTTCGGCCGAACCCAGGCCTTTATCATATAGTCGCTGGAAAAAATTAAAATATATACAATCGGAATATTTCATATACAGAATATACATAATATTTACACATAAAGAGAGAACCAGCATATCCGGGTTTTGTATAAGTAACATGATACGGATGCGTTTAGGCTGGAGACATCAAAGAACCAAAAGTACTGGGTATCAATAGTACATAAATTAAAATAAAACATAGATTCCAAGAAATAAGAATGAGGCATACCCTTCGGGGTCACCGGGAAAGTATTGGCACTGTTTTGTAGTTTTTCACATTGACGCAATGTATCCTATGGGTAAGGATAAGGGGAAGCGTCATTAGGTAGGCTACACAGGTACTCCTGACAAAGTGTAACGTTGAGGACAGGTAGTAAACAGGGGTGAGGTAAATGGATGTTATCAGTAATGGTGCGCCTCTACGTGATGTAACGTGACCAAGGGCAAAAAAAGGAAAATAAAGTACCAGCTTAGTGGATGATCCAATTAGGGATTGCAGCAAGTCAGGGGAGCGATGTCCTGACAGTGATACCTGGGCTACAAGGAGTAGAATAATCAGGGTGAGGATAGGTTATGTCACAAGACTCTGTTTTGGGTGGGCAGCAGTTCAAAGGATGTACTTACAAGTATTGGTGGCGCAGTTGTCATGCGGGAGCACAGCCGTGCTGGTGCAGTGTGTGTGTACTGCACGAGAGGGGGAACCCTTTTGGCCGCGCGCTGTCTGGTCATGTGACCGGAAGTGGATCCGGAGCTATTGCGCGTGCGCTGGTTGCAGTACGGTGTCCATAGACACCTACACATGCGCGTATGGTAGGCGCCTGTTCTATGTCCTAATGTGAGGCGTCCTGACTGCTTGCAGTCAGAGAGGGAGAATCCCTGGTGGTATAGCGCATGCACCGGTTGAACTGCAGTTGCAGGGGATGTCTGCGCCTGCGTACATGGCGGGCAGCTTCGTTGCTGCTGTGAACACATAGGGAGGGAAGGTTCTATGAAGATGGTGACTGGGGATGTGAGAACGCATAGACAGAAGGTGGAATCGCTGCGGCCCCATAAGTCTGAAGTAGTGCAGGCAAATTGTGACATTCTGAAAAAAATGTTGAATGTATACAGAGTAATACATGGAGAACAACATAAGCAATGGTACAATAGAGACATATGATTAAATCGGCATTTGTAGGAGTCCAAACAAAAGAAAAAAAGAAAAAAAGGGGGAAGAAGGGAAAAAAAAGGGGCAAAGAAGGAAAAAAGGGGTATAAAATATAGCGTTGGGAAAAAAAAGAGAGAGGAGGGGGGCAAAAAGAAGTAGGTTTTAGGTTGATCTTACCGCCCGAGAAGAAGGATAAAGAGACTGAGACAAACGACTTTTCATTGGGTCTAGGGAAAGAAATATATTAGATTAGCCAATCTATTTCACAATTTAGCCCTCTAGGGTATAAGGTATCCAAGGTGTAGATCCAATAAGTTTCTCTTTGTTTTAATAAGCGGATATGGTTACCTCCTCTTTTTGGTCTTGGCACTTTTTTAATTATCTGGTACCTTAACTGAGATACATTATGTTTTGCCTCTTTAAAATGTGCCGGTTGGGGTAGCCATGTCTTTTTGCATCGAATAGTGGATTTATGTCCAGAAATACGGTCGCGTATGGCCTGGGTGGTCTCACCCACGTATAGTAATCCACATGGGCATTTTATGATGTATACGACAAAGTTTGTTTCACATGTGAAGAAATCTCTGATAGGTGTTGTGAATTCTGCTCTTGGGCTCCCTCCGGTGGTTAGGAGTGGTAGTGCTGCTGTTTTTGGATCGCAGCATTTATCAGGTGTGTTCACTTTTTGCAATTTGGACTCAGCTATTTAGTCCTGCTTGATCCTTTTGTCAGTGCCAGTTGTCCATTGTTTTTGGAGGATTCACATCCCTTACTGGTCTCTCCTGTTTGCTGTGCTTTTCATCAAAGATAAGTCCTGGCTTTGTTTTTGCTGTCCACATGCTGTGGGCCTTATAGTTCAGTGCATTTTCATGTTTTTTCTTGTCCAGCTTGCCTGTGTAAGGATTTTTTGCAGCCAAGCGGTATCTCTGGAGATGCAGATATACCCTCCATGTCTTTAGTCAGATGTGGAGTTTTGTATTTTCTGTGGTGGATATTTTCTAGTGTTTTAATACTGACCACATAGTTCTCTGTCCTATTCTTTCTTTTTAGCTAGTAAGGCCTCCTTTGCTAATCCTGATTTCAGTCTGCGTTTGTCATTTCCCTCTCCTCTCACAGTCAATATTTGTGGGGGGCTGTCTATCCTTTGGGGATTTTCTCTGAGGCAAGATAGTTTTCCCGTTTCTATCTTTAGGGGAAGTTAGTCCTTAAGCTGTGTTGAGGTATCTAGGGAGCGTTAGGTACATCCCACGGCTATTTCTAGTTGCGCTGCTAAGTTCAGGGTTTGCGGTCAGTACAGGTACCACCTTCTCCAGAGTACGTCTCATGCTGCTCCTAGGCCACTAGATCATAACAGATAGGGTATGATTTGCCTGTCCGGGGGTGTATAACCTCATTGCCCTTAATGATGTTGGAACAACTCATACAATTTAGGCACGGGAAAGTGCCGGTTCTGCAGAGTCCTGTGAGAGTGCGTGTGGATGTCCTGTTGTCATATCTCAAGTCAGCTCTGAATACTCTATCTTTGATGTTTTGGGGTCTCCTAAGGCACATTAGAGGCGGATTTTTTAATGTGGTGATGTTGGGATATGCTTTGGTTAATAGAGGCCAATGCTTGTGGATCAAATTATGGACTTTTTTCATGGATGGGTGATAGTCATGAACGAAAGGTAATCTAGGTGGTTTTGTAGTGGGAATATTCATTTCAGTGTTCGTGAGGGCTCTGGTCATTTCTGTGGCCAGTAGTGTAGATGGATAATTCCTTGACTTAAATCTGTCTGACATTTCCTGTAGTCTGGATTCTCTGATGGCACTGTCTGATACAATTCTAGTAACCCTTTTGAACTGCGACCGTGGAAGACTGTCCCTTGTGGATTTGGGATGGCAACTGTCATAACGAAGGAGATTATTACAATCGGTGGGCTTGGTGTAGATGTCTGTGGTAAGTTTGCCCTGGGAGTCCTTCAAAATTCGTGTGTCTAGAAAGGTAATAGTTAGGGTTGAGCGAAATGGGTCGGCCAGATTCAGAAGTCGCCGACTTTTGGCAAAGTCGGGTTTCATGAAACCCAACCCGACCCCTGTGTGGGGTCGTCCATGAGGTCGGCGATCTTCTGATCTGGTATCGGAATTCCGATACCGAGTTCCGATATGTTTGCGATATCGGGAATCGGTATCGGAATCCATATTCAAGTGTAAAGTAAAGAATAAAAATAAAAAATATTGATATACTCACCCTCGGACGTGCCCTGGTTCTAACCGGCAGCCTGCGTTCCTAAAAATGAGCGCCTGAAGGGCCTTCAATGACGTCGCGGCTTGTGATTGGTCGCGTGAGCGGTCACATGGGTGGTGACGCGACCAATCACAAGCCGCGACGTCATCTAAGGTCCTTCAGGCGCTAATTCTTAGGAAGGAAGCATCCGAGGGCGCGTCCGAGGGTGAGTATATTCCTAATAGGTATATACTCACCCTCGGACGCGCCCTGGTTCTACCCCGCAGCCTTCCTTCCTAAGAATCAGCGCCTGAAGGACCTTAGATGACGTCGCGACTTGTGATTGGTCGCGTGACGCCCATGTGAACGCTCACGCGACCAATCACAAGCCGTAACATCATCGAAGGTCCTTCAGGCGCTCATTCTTAGGAAGGAAGGCTGCCGGTGAGAACCAGGGCGCGTCCGAGGGTAAGTATATCAATATTTTTTATTTTGATTCTTTATTTTATACTTAAATATGGATCCCAGGGCCTGAAGGAGAGTTTCCTCTCCTTCAGACCCTGGGAACCATTAGAAACCCAATGCACTGCATTGGGTTTCGTGTTTCGGCCGACCCTGACCCCGACTTTTCTATAGGATCGGCCGATTTCACTCGACCCGACTTTTGAAAAAGTTGGGTTTCGTGAAACCCGACCCGATCCTATAGAAAGAAAAGTCGCTCAACCCTAGTAATAGTATCTGAATCATGGGAGAGTGTGAATTTTTGTTCCTCCCTGACGCTATTGAGAGTATTAAAGAAGGTGGATAGACTATTGAAGTCACCAAGCCAGATACAGAAAATGTCGTCAATATAGCGGAACCATGTAATAGCATGCTGCTGGAATAATGGGTTAGAGTAAATATGGTCGCGTTCGAATCTGTCCATATAAAGATTGGCGTAAGCGGGGGCAACATTTGAGCCCATGGGGGTCCCGCATGTCTGTACAAAAATATCGTCTTCAAAACGAAAGAAGTTCTCCCTCAGTACTATGTTGAGGAGATCGAGACATAGTTCTTGTGACCCTGCATCAGTGTTAGCCTCCTCCAGAGTCTGTGAAACCGCCTGTATACCTTTGTCATGAGCTATAGATGTGTATAGGCTGTTCACATCAAGCGTACAGAGGATACTTGTGGGTGAGACTGTGTCAAGAGTACGAATTTTGTTCAAAAAATCGCCCGTATCCAAAATAAAGGATTTGGTATTGTGAGTGTATGGTGTTAGTATTTTTTCGAGAAATATTGATAAGGGATTCAGAATTGAGTCTGTTGAAGCAACAATAGGACGTCCAGGTGGATTATGTAAATCTTTGTGAATCTTGGATAGAGTATACAGCACCGGAGTGACTGGGTGTTGGTTGATTAAAAATGTCAATTGTTTTGCTATCAATTGTCTTGTGTTCTAGGTGTTTGTTGAGGATATTGTCAATTTTCCTGCGTATGGTAAATGTAGGGTCAGATTGAATCTTTTTATACGTGTTGGTGTCCGCTAGTTGTCTCCTGATTTCACCCACATATTGACTTCTATGCATGACTACCAGGGCCCCTCCCTTATCTGCCGCTTTAATAATGATATTTGAGTTGTCCTGTAGGGATTTTAATGTTTGTTTCTCTAGTGATGATATATTGTGGCGGATGGGGAGTAGGCCCAAACGTTGAGCATGAATGGTTTGTTTAATGTCTCTGTCTAACAGATCCACAAAGGTCTCAACTGCATGATTAGATCTGGGGGGAATGAAGTTACTTGGATTCCTTAGACCCAAGATGTCAATGGTGATGGAGGGACTTGGTTCACGGTCAGGGATAGAACCTAAAGTGTTGGATATTTGTGGTGGGGTGTTCTCGAAGTGTACCTTTAATCTGATGTTTTTCTTTTTTTCTTTTGTTTGGACTCCTACAAATGCCGATTTTAATCATATTTCTCTATTGTACCATTGCTGATGTTGTTCTCCATGTATTACTCTGTATACATTCAACATTTTTTTCAGAATGTCACAATTTGCCTGCACTACTTCAGACTTATGGGGCCGCAGCGATTCCACCTTCTGTCTATGTGTTCTCACATCCCCAGTCACCATTTTCATAGAACCTTCCCTCCCTATGTGTTCAAAGCAGCAACAAAGCTGCCCGCCATGTACGCAGGTGCAGACATCCCATGCCACTGCAGTTCTACTGGCGCATGCGCTATACTACCAGGGATTCTCCCCCTCTGACTGCAAGCAGTCAGGACGCCTCACATTAGGACATAGAACAGGCGCCTACCATACGTGCATGCGTAGGTGTCTATGGACACCGTGCTGCAACCAGCGCACGCGCAATAGCTCCGGATCCACTTCCGGTCACATGACCGGACAGCGCGCGGCCAAAAGGGTTCCCCCTCTCGTGCAGTACACACACACTGCACCAGCACGGCTGTGCTCCCGCATGACAACTGCGCCACCAATACTTGTAAGTACGTCCTTTGAACTGCTGCCCACCCAAAACAGAGTCTTGTGACATAACCTATCCTCACCCTGATTATTCTACTCCTTGTAGCCCAGGTATCACTGTCAGGACATCGCTCCCCTGACTTGCTGCAATCCCTAATTGGATCATCCACTAAGCTGGTACTTTATTTTCCTTTTTTTGCCCTTGGTCACGTTACATCACATAGAGGCACACCTTTACTGATAACATCCATTTACCTCACCCCTGTTTACTACCTGTCCTCAACGTTACATTTTGTCAGGAGTACCTGTGTAGCCTACCTAACGACGCTTCCCCTTATCCTTACCCATAGGATACATTGCGTCAATGTGAAAAACTACAAAACGGTGCCAATACTTTCCCGGTGACCCCGAAGGGTATGCCTCATTCTTATTTCTTGGAATCTATGCTTTATTTTAATTTATGTACTATTGATACCCAGTACTTTTGGTTCTTTGATGTCTCCAGCCTAAACGCATCCGTATAATGTTACTTATACAAAACCCGGATATGCTGGTTCTCTCTTTATGTGTAAATATTATGTATATTCTGTATATGAAATATTCTGATTGTATATATTTTAATTTTTTCCAGCGACTATATGATAAAAGCCGGGGTTCGGCCGAAACGTCAACTGTCGCTTCACCTATCACCGTAAATAAAATTCATTCACTTCAAAGCATACCTCTCTACTGAGTGCAGTGATTCTATATTTGACTTGGACTTATGGAACATTGGGTTACCTTTCACTGGCACCTTTACTCTACCTAGTCGAGTGCTAACCATCTATACTACTACTGGGTTTGACACCGGGGCAGTGAAACATGACAGAGTGAAGTCAAAACTAGGGTTTCTAATCCTAGCCTGCTGGGTGACAGAATCAACAAATACAGTGAAAGGAGGGAATGGTACGTTATGAGTTTGCTTATACCGTGAACCATATGTAACCCACTTTTCTTGCAGGTTGTAAGGAAGTTTTTGTATTATTGGATTGAAACCCCTAGCGGTGTCTAAGAATAGCAATCCGGGCAAGTCTCATTCCTCTTAGGCAACCTGTAACTCTATTAATAAATCACTCAATTCTCTAAGCTTTTGATAACCTTTGGACACTATCTTAGGGAAATCATCAATTCTTTTGCATAAAGCATTCTCTATGACTTCTATGGTCCCATAGCATTCATCAAGTCTTTCCCACACTTTACGTAGACATGTGTGTGGATGCTTTATATTAATGTCTCAGTCTTTTGGCATGCTCGACTGACTCACTTCTGAGCCAGTTTACTAGGAGATCTAACTCCTCACTACTAGAAAGGTCCAGACCATGAATGGCGTTCTGGAATGAGGCTCGCCATGAACTATAGTTCTCGGGTTTATTGGTGAACTTTGCAAGTGCTTTTGTAACCAGTTCTCGGCAGGCAAAGAACTTTTCAAAGTCCATGGTGGCTTGGTCAGTGCTGGCACGTGCCGGTGTGTTATAGTCATGTCTAGTGCAGGTGTATCACCATACCTGTAAGGCGCTTCTGGTTTCGGATAGTCTGTGCAGTACCTTCTCAGTGAAGAAGGTGCCTCTTTAAGGCGGGATGGGCGGGAGCTGTACCTTCTGATTGGTGGAACAGTAGCTGTGGTCAACATCTCTGTGCTGGACATCTCCTTGTTTGTAGTAGTGAAGTTCGGGGTTGGATTGCTGGTAATCAGTGTAGGCTGGTCGAGGTAGTGCATCAGGGCTGTCGTGCATAACGTAAAGTTGATGGATGTACTCTGCAACATGCTGTGCTGAATCTTGCTGCTCTAAATCTGTTCCGAGAACGTTGCTGCATCTCTCATAATCAGGATCCTTCATAGCCTCCAAGTAGAGATGAGCAACTTTTACTTTTTAGGATCGAGTCGGGTTTCACGAAACCCGACCTTCACAAAAGTCAGGTCGGGTGAAATCAGTCGATTATTGCGAAAAGTCGGGGGCCGACTGAAACACGAAGCCCAATGCAAGTCAATGGGGAATCAAAGTCGTCAGTGAGTGGAGGACAGGAAAACACCTACAGTGCCCATTTTAATGCCAAAAACATCAATTCTTATTACTTAAGCTAGTCAATCTTAATTTACTTTATAATAATAATTAGGCATTGAAAACTGGGGGTCATTTGGCTAAAGTTGTGGGAGGGGTAGGGCTGGCTCAAGATTTTCGGGGGCCCAGGAAACGTGGAATACCACCCGGCGGTGGAACAGGGAGAGGTAAGTATTTCAACTTTGCAAGTGCTATGATTCTGAGCAAGCAGGGGGGCCCACTAGTTGGCACTGGCACAAGGCCCCTAATAGTACGGTGGTGTGCTTGATGGTGGGCGGCGCCTCCCACTGACAGAGACACTTTTGCTTACTATGAGGGGCCCTGTGCCAGTGCCAACGAGTATGCCCCCCACCTGATGAAGGAACCTGCACTTTCATCTGCACCTTCCTCTTTGTCCCTGTGTAAGGTAGTATAGTATGCGGGAAGGGGAATGTGACTTTCAACAGGGTCAGATTCTGGCTGTGTAGAGTGCAAGGGGAATGTAGTGGTCTGGGTCTATGTACCAGCAGACTCATCTAGCAGTGGCTGGGCAATGGGCAGGATGAGGAGGAAACACAGATATATGCCCAAATAAAATAGTAGGCTAAATACAGTTCAAAATTGGTAACAGGACTAAACAGACGGCATAGCTTTGTTCAGTGGAGGACGACTGTAATGAGTGGTGCAGACACAGTTAGTAGGCCCAAAATAAAAAGTAGGCTAAATGCAGTTCAAAATTGGTAAAAGGAGTACACAGGCGGCATAGCTTTGTCCAGCGGAGGAGGACAACTGTAATGAGAGGCTCAGACAGTTACTAGGCCCAAGTAAGTAAGTAGGCTAAATGCAGTTAAAAATTGGTAAGAGGAGTATACAGGCGGCATAGCTTTGTTCAGCGGAGGAGGACAACTGTAATGAGAGGCTCACAAAGTTACTAGACCCAAGTAAGTAAGTAGGCTAAAAGCAGTTCAAAATTGGTAAGAGGAGTACACAGGCGGCAGAGTTTTGTTCAGCGGAGGACAACTGTTATGAGAGGCTCACACAGTTACTAGGCCCAAGTAAGTAAGTAGGCTAAAAGCAGTTCAAAATTGGTAAGAGGAGTGCACAGGTGGCATTGCTTTGTTCAGTGGAGGACAACTGTAATAAGTGGCTCAGACAGACTGAGTAGTCCTAAAATAAAAAAATTAGGCTAAATGCAGGGAAAAATTGGTAACAGGAGTACACAGGCGGCATAGCTTTGTTCAGTGGAGGACAACTGTAATAAGTGGCTCAGAGAGACAGAGTAGGCCTAAAATAAAAAAGTAGGCTAAATGCAGTTCAAAATTGGTAAGAGGAGTACACAGGCGGCATAGCTTTTTTCAGCGGAGAAGGACAACTGTTATAAGAGGCTCACACAGTTACTAAGACCTAGTAAGTAAGAAGGCTAAATGCAGTTCAAAATTGGTAACAGGACTAAACTGGCGGCATTGCTTTGTTCAGTGGAGGACGACTGTAATGAGTGGTGCAGACACAGTTAGTAGGCCCAAAATAAAAAGTAGGCTAAATGCAGTTCAAAATTGGTAAGAGGAGTACACAGGCGGCATAGCTTTGTCCAGCGGAGGAGGACAACTGTAATGAGAGGCTCACACAGTTACTAGGCCCAAGTAAGTAGGTAGGCTAAATGCAGTTAAAAATTGGTAAGAGGAGTATGCAGGCGGCATAGCTTTGTTCAGCGGAGGAGGACAACTGTAATGAGAGGCTCACAAAGTTACTAGACCCAAGTAAGTAGGCTAAAAGCAGTTCAAAATTGGTAAGAGGAGTACACAGGCGGCAGAGTTTTGTTCAGCGGAGGACAACTGTTATGAGAGGCTCACACAGTTACTAGGTCCAAGTAAGTAAGTAGGCTTAAAGCAGTTCAAAATTGGTAAGAGGAGTGCACAGGTGGTATTGCTTTGTTCAGTGGAGGACAACTGTAATAAGTGGCTCAGACAGACTGAATAGTCCTAAAATAAAAAAAATTAGGCTAAATGCAATGCAAAATTGGTAACAGGAGTACACAGGCGGCATAGCTTTGTTCAGTGGAGGACAACTGTAATAAGTGGCTCAGACAGACAGAGTAGGCCTAAAATAAAAAAGTAGGCTAAATGCAGTTCAAAATTGGTAAGAGGAGTACACAGGCGGCATAGCTTTTTTCAGCGGAGGAGGACAACTGTTATAAGAGGCTCACACAGTTACTAAGACCTAGTAAGTAAGAAGGCTAAATGCAGTTCAAAATTGGTAACAGGACTAAACTGGCGGCATTGCTTTGTTCAGCGGAGGACAACTGTAAGGAGTGGCTGACACAGTTATTATGCCCAAATAAGTAAGTAGGATAAATGCAGTTCAAAATTGGTAACAGGACTAAACTGGCAGCATTGCTTTGTTCAGCGGAGGACAACTATAAGGAGTGGCTGACACAGTTACTAGGCCCAAATAAGTAAGTTGGCTAAATGCAGTTCAAAATTGCTAACAGGACTAAACTAGCGGCTTTGCTTTGTTCAGCGGAGGACAACTGTAAGGAGTGGCTGACACAGTTACTAGGCCCAAATAAGTAAGTAGGCTAAATGTAGTTCAAAATTGCTAACAGGACTAAACTGGCGGCTTTGCTTTGTTCAGCGGAGGACAACTGTAAGGAGTGGCTGACACAGTTACTAGGCCCAAATAAGTAAGTAGGCTAAATGCAGTTCAAAATTGCTAACAGGACTAAACTGGCGGCATTGCTTTGTTCAGCAGAGGACAACTGTGTTGAGGGGCAGACACAGTTAGTAGGCCCAAAGAAGAAAGTAGGCTAAATGCAGTTCAAAATTGCTAACAGGACTAAACTGGCAGCATTGCTTTGTTCAGCGGAGGACAACTATAAGGAATGGCTGACACAGTTACTAGGCCCAAATAAGTAAGTAGGCTAAATGCAGTTCAAAATTGCTAACAGGACTAAACTAGCGGCTTTGCTTTGTTCAGCGGAGGACAACTGTAAGGAGTGGCTGACACAGTTACTAGGCCCAAATAAGTAAGTAGGCTAAATGCAGTTCAAAATTGCTAACAGGACTAAACTGGCGGCATTGCTTTGTTCAGCAGAGGACAACTGTGTTGAGGGGCAGACACAGTTAGTAGGCCCAAAGAAGAAAGTAGGCTAAATGCAGTTCAAAATTGCTAACAGGACTAAACAGACGGCATTGCTTTGTTCAGTGGAGGACAACTGTAATGAGAGGCTGACACAGTTAGCAGGCCCCAAAAAGTAAGTAGGCTAAATGCAGTTCAAAATTGGTAACAGGACTAAACTGGCGGCATTGCTTTGTTCAGCGGAGGACAACTGTAAGGAGTGGCTGACACAGTTATTATGCCCAAATAAGTAAGTAGGATAAATGCAGTTCAAAATTGGTAACAGGACTTAACTGGCAGCATTGCTTTGTTCAGCGGAGGACAACTATAAGGAGTGGCTGACACAGTTACTAGGCCCAAATAAGTAAGTTGGCTAAATGCAGTTCAAAATTGCTAACAGGACTAAACTAGCGGCTTTGCTTTGTTCAGCGGAGGACAACTGTAAGGAGTGGCTGACACAGTTACTAGGCCCAAATAAGTAAGTAGGCTAAATGTAGTTCAAAATTGCTAACAGGACTAAACTGGCGGCTTTGCTTTGTTCAGCGGAGGACAACTGTAAGGAGTGGCTGACACAGTTACTAGGCCCAAATAAGTAAGTAGGCTAAATGCAGTTCAAAATTGCTAACAGGACTAAACTGGCGGCATTGCTTTGTTCAGCAGAGGACAACTGTGTTGAGGGGCAGACACAGTTAGTAGGCCCAAAGAAGAAAGTAGGCTAAATGCAGTTCAAAATTGCTAACAGGACTAAACTGGCAGCATTGCTTTGTTCAGCGGAGGACAACTATAAGGAATGGCTGACACAGTTACTAGGCCCAAATATGTAAGTAGGCTAAATGCAGTTCAAAATTGCTAACAGGACTAAACTAGCGGCTTTGCTTTGTTCAGCGGAGGACAACTGTAAGGAGTGGCTGACACAGTTACTAGGCCCAAATAAGTAAGTAGGCTAAATGCAGTTCAAAATTGCTAACAAGACTAAACTGGCAGCATTGCTTTGTTCAGCAGAGGACAACTGTGTTGAGGGGCAGACACAGTTAGTAGGCCCAAAGAAGAAAGTAGGCTAAATGCAGTTCAAAATTGCTAACAGGACTAAACAGACGGCATTGCTTTGTTCAGTGGAGGACAACTGTAATGAGAGGCTGACACAGTTAGTAGGCCCCAAAAAGTAAGTAGGCTAAATGCAGTTCAAAATTGCTAACAGGACTAAACAGACGGCATTGCTTTGTTCAGCGGAGGACAACTGTAATGAAGGGCAGACACAGTTATTAGACCCAAATAAGAAAGTAGGCTAAATGCAGTTCAAAATTGCTAACAGGACTAAACAGACGGCATTGCTTTGTTCAGTGGAGGACAACTGTAATGAGAGGCTGACACAGTTAGTAGGCCCCAAAAAGTAAGTAGGCTAAATGCATTTCAAAATTGCTAACAGGACTAAACAGACGGCATTGCTTTGTTCAGCAGAGGACAACTGTAATGAGGGGCAGACACAGTTATTAGACCCAAATAAGAAAGTAGGCTAAATGCAGTTCAAAATTGCTAACAGGACTAACCTGGCGGCATTGCTTTGTTCAGCAGAGGACAACTGTTATGAGAGGCCCACACAGTTACTAGGCCCAAGTAAGTAAGTAGGCTAAATGCAGTTCAAAATTGGTCAGAGGAGTACACAGGCGGCATAGCTTTTTTCAGCGGAGGAGGACAACTGTTATGAGAGGTTCACACAGTTACTAGGCCCAAGTAAGTAAGTAGGCTAAATGCAGTTCAAAGTTGGTAACAGGACTAAACAGGCGGCATAGCTTTTTTCGGTGGAGGAGGACAACTGTCATGAGAGGCTCAAACAGACTAAGTAGGCCTAAAATAAAAAAGTTGGCTAAATGCAGTTCAAAATTGGTAACAGGAATACACAGGCGGCATTGCTTTTTTCAGTGGAGGACAATTGTAATAAGTGGCTCAGACAGACTTAGTAGGCCTAAAATAAAAATGTAGGCTAAATGCAGTTCAAAATAGTTAAGAGGAGTACACAGGCGGCATTGCTTTGTTCAGTGGAAGACAACTGTAATAAGTAACTGACACAGTTAGTAGGCCAAAATAATAAAGTGTGCTAAATGTCAGCCAAAAAAATGTTCATAAATAAACTGGTGGTATAGCTAGGTACAGGGGTGGGCTCCCCTGCTGAGTAGTAGACAGTGGAAGTTGGCGCAAAGTATTAACTGGTCTAAATGGAGGCCAGGGCCCCTGTATATTTTTACTATCATCTATCATTTCAACAAATTTGTATAGGCAATGCCATTGAAGGATTTAACAGCACAGACTACACAGTGGTGGAACAGTGAGAGGTTAGTTTTGCAAGTGGTAGAGCACTGTTTGAGCTGGGGGGGAACACTCTCTCGTGGGGGGCGGTACTGGCACAGGGCCCCTCATATTATGACGGTGTGTCTGATGTTGGTTGTGCACCACCACCATCAGAGAAACTTCATTGTGCCACTACCGTCGCCCAAGAGTGGGCACACCCACCTGTCCAGGCAAACAGCACTCGCACGGGTGCTTGCACCAAGTGGTGACCACGGCCTTGTGGGGTGAGTCAGCCCATTTAAGGAGGTATAAAAATGGCCTATGGTGGACATTCAGCTGCTGTGAATGGAGGAATTGGAGCAGTCACTAAGAGGAGGCCAAAAGCAAGACATTTTTAAGCCAAGCTACGTGTCAGCAGGGGAAGGTGGGGCAAAATAATTTGAAATCCATGATTGGTTCATTTTAATGAAGGTTAGATCATCAACATTTCGGGTAGCCAGACGTGTCCTTTTTTTGGTCAGTATTGAACAAGCAGCACTGAAGATTCTTTCTGATAGCACACTTGCAGCTGCGCAAGCGAGCTCCTGTAATGCATGTTCTGCCAATTCAGGCCAGGTGTCTATTTTAGATGCCCAGTAATTAAAGGGGAATGACCTGTGAGGGAGAACATCGATAACGAAGGAAAAATAGTTGGTAACCATACTGGACAAATGCTGTCTCCTGTTATTTTGAATTGATGCAGCAGTACCTGTCGTGTCTGTGGTCATTGCGAAATCACTCCACAACCTGGTCATAAAACCCCTCTGTCCAACACCACTTCAGATTTGTGCACCGCTAACAACTCTGCCATGTTGCCCCCTACAGCTCGTGTGAGAACATTCACCGCCTCTGTGTACTGGGAATGCCTGAACCAAATGGTCTACAAGAGTTGCTTGTTTGCTAGCCAATATTTGCTCCAGGTTCTCATGTGGCATGATATTTTGTAATTTTCCTTTGTATCGTGGATCCAGGTGGCAGGCCAACCAGTAATCGTCATCGGTCATCATTTTGATAATGCGGGGGTCCCTTTTTAGAATATGTAAGGCATACTCTGCCATGTGGGCCAATGTTCCAGGTGTCAATTCACTGCTCGTGCTGGGTTGAGGAGCACTTTCTTGCAAATCAACATCACTTGTGGCTCACAAAAAACCTGTACCTGACCTTGCAACGCCACCAGTTTCTATTGCCCCCTGAGAAGCATCCTCCTCCCATAAATATTCATCCCCATCATCCTCCTCCTCGTCCTCTCCGTCCGCCACCTCGTCCAGGAGAGTTCCCTGACCAGACAATGGCTGACTGTCATCAAGGCTTCCCTCCTCCTCGGCTGCAGATGCCTGCTCCTTGATGTGCATAAAACTTTGCATCAGCAGACGCATTAGTGGGATGCTCAAGCTTTTGATGGCGTCGTCTGCACTTACCAGCCGTGTGCATTCCTCAAAACACTGAAGGACTTGACAGAGGTCTTGTAGCTTCGACCACTGCACACCAGGCAACTCCATGTCTGCCATCCAAGTGCCTGCCCGTGTATGTGTATCCTCCCACAAATAAATGACCGCACACCTCTGTTCGCACAGCCTCTGAAGCATGTGCAGTGGGGAGTAACACCTTGTTGCAACGTCGTTTATTAGGTGGTGCTGGGGAAGATTCAGCGATCGCTGATGGTTCTGCATACGGCTGGAGTGTACGGGCGACCGGTAGATGTGCGAGCAAAGTCCTCTCACCTATAGGAGCAGGGCTGATAACTCCGGATAATTTTTCAGGAAGCACTGCACCACCAGGTTCAAGGTGTGAGCCAGGAAAGGAATATGTTTCAGTTCTGAAAGGGCTATGGCAGCCATAAAATTCCTTCCGTTATCACTGACTACCTTGCCTGCCTCAAGATGTACACTGCCCAGCCATGACTGAGTTGCTTGCCGCAAGTACTCGGCCAGTACTTCTGCGGTGTGTCTGCTGTCGCCCAAACACTTCATTTGTAGCGCAGCCTGCTGTCGCTTACCACTAGCTGTTCCATAATGGGACACCTAGTGTGCAACACTGGCAGCTGCGGATGGAGTGGTTGTGCGACTGCGCTCTATGGACGAGCTTTCACTTCAGGAGGAGGAGGAGGGGTGGCGAACGCCTACAGCCAACTGTTTCCTAGACCGTGGGCTAGGCAGAACTGTCCCACTATGGCTGTCCCCTGTAGACCCTGCATCCACCACATTAACCCAGTGCGCCGTGATGGACACGTAACGTCCCTGGCCATGCCTACTGGTTCATGCATCTAACCAAAAACTACAAACTGCAAAAAAACGTATTAACTAAATACCCTGTATTTTTTCATTTTTTGACTAGCACTTGCTTATTTACTGTGACTTTTTTACAACAGAGTATTTTCTGACCTCTCTGTGCGCTTTGGTGTCTTCTGGTTCATGCATCTGTTGTGAGGTGCACCTTTCTACTGACTGATTGTCTCAGTGCATAAACAATGCGGTCTTTGACATGCTGATGGAGGGCTGGGATGGCTTTTCTCGCAAAGAAGTGTTGACTGGGTAGGTCATAGCATGGTACTGCGTAGGCCATCAGAGCTTTGAAAGCTTTGCTGTCAACCAACCGTTAAGGCATCATCTCTAACGAGATTAGTCTAGCAATGTGGGCGTTCAAACCCTGTGTACACGGATGACAGGATGAGTACTTTTTTTCCTAACGAGAGTCTCTTGTAGGGTGAGCTGGACTGGAGAGCTGCATATGGTGGAACTAGCGGTTGTTGTGGTGGACATGGCGGATTGAGAGAGGGTTGGTGATGGTATTCTTGATGTTGGCCAATGTGGCACCCCTAGGGGTATTTGCCACAAAAATAGTTACTGACAATAAATACAAATACTAAGATAGCAAAACTGCACTACCACCTCCGGCCAGAAGGGGGAGTTCCAGAGACTTCCCTTGATCCATTCTGGTCTGAGAGAAGAACTGGCAGTTGGGCCAAGGAGCTGAAAGTGAGAGGTCATACAGTTGAATCTCTAACAGCCCTGTGACTGTTACCAGGTCTAAATCACCGGCCTGAGGAGAAGAGGGATAGAGAAAAAGGACATTGTGAGAACCGGGTAGCATTAATCACTACCCAGAACAGGCGCAGAGACGGATACCGGATCCGTGGCTGTATTCATTACATATAATACAGCAACCGGAAAAACGTGAGGTGATATCAGCTTCACTAGGGCCGGACGCAGCAACAGACACAGAGTTCAGCGGTACTCCCAGAGGGGGTAAACCGATAAAAGGACTCGGGTTGCCCGTCGAACCAGGACCCGGAGGGGACAGATTGGGCCGGCAGCCAGTTCACATACAGCAGCAGGGCCACACAGAAATTGCGCACAATAAGAGGCAAAGACCCCGGCAGGGTCAAAGTAACTCAGAGTTCCCATACAGACTCCGGTGACAGGACTGGTTGTAAATCCTTTTATGTTAAAGTAAACTGGTTAAACGTTTCAGTGCCTCAGTCTTTCATTTGGACAATAGCCATCTATCCAGGATCGGGATCGTCACCGCTGGGAGAACCTGCTGCTGATCAAGTAAGTGCCTGTCCCCTCACGATACCCCTTACACTGTGCATTGCCTGAGGCCACAGCACCGGGTCAAGCCACCCGTGACATCCCCCTCAAGAGACAGACTCCATTGGTCCGGTGCTGGGTATCCCGGTCTCCTGGGCGTCACAATTGGTGTCACGAACAGGATTCCGCCAGCCCGTATACCGGGTATTGTGTGCCATGATTGGAGTCCAAAATTGTGAAAACTTGGATGAAAAATCTTGAAAATTGACTTTATTAAAGAAAATTCCATTTCCCATTGAAAACTATTGAAAGTGACTTTTCCCCATTGGTTATAATGGAGTAAAGATGGCCGCCATCCCCTGAGGTAATCACCTCATAACCGTTAGGCACGAGACTGTTAATTGAGCTACGCCATCACCTGAGCCCCAGTCTAACTGAAAAACTTCAGAATCCGCCATTACAGAGCGCGCGGCGGGTGGGAGCAGCAGGGGGCGTGTCATTGTGGGCGGCACCAAGCTGAGCGCTCTGACGTCAGAGCAAGGGGAAAACCGATCCTGCTGCACAGCGGAACGAATCTACACTATCCCGACGGAAGCGGAGGACCGGAAGGGTCCGGATTAACTAAGGGGGCACAGTATGTCGCAGCACGGAGACGCCGCAGCACCCGGCGACGCTAATGCAGCTGAAAGACAGAGTGTCGATAGAGAGTCCGGTAGCGCAGCGGTGCAAGGCGTGGCGCCCATCATGCCGGTGCTGATGCCATATACCCCGGGTGGTCCATGGCTTCCAATGTATGAAGGTGAGCCTAATACCCTTGACGATTTCAGAGAAAAGATGCTGGCCCATTTTGACATGTTCCCCGTGGGTGAAGTTCAGCGTGTTAGTCTCCTGATGATGCAGTTAAGTGGCCATGCTAAGCGAGAAGTCACAGCATGGGCAGCTGATCTAAAAGGCACTGTTGAACGCATATTTGCTGGATTAAAAGCTACATTTGAAACCACTGCCAGCAGCAAAGCTAAAGTACGATTCTTTAATTGCAAACAAAAAGTTAATGAGTGCGTGAGAGACTTTGCCTTAAACCTGCAGGAAGCCCTTAAATCACTTACACTGGCTGAACCCATTTTTAACACCGGAGCGGATAAACTGCTAAGAGATCAATTTATTGAGGGACTCTACACCCCTTCTCACCGGGGGCATGTGAGCATGCTTGTTTTTAAGAACCCTGAATTGACATTTGCCCAATTAAAGGAGAGAGTTATACGTCTCCAGCTGGCAGAAGCACCTCGGGATCAGGAGCCTGCGCAACTCATGGCAGAGGCTCCTCAACAACATGGAGTACCAGTGACATCAGCTATGTCCGGGGCCATTGCTAAGCCCCTGGGGCCCAGTACTAATGAGGCTCTTCAACAAAAGCTTGACTCTTTAACTGATGTTGTTGCTTCAATGGCTAAAACCATGCAGGAGATGAGAGGACCCAAGATGGAGTTGGCAAACCGTAGAGAAGATGTTCCATGGATGAGACCCCGGAGATACCCGACATGGAGAGGACGACCCCGCGACCGCTACCAACCGGATGGACAGCCCATTTGCCGCCGTTGCCAGCAGCCAGGCCACTTTGCACGAGATTGTGATTTAAATGGGAATCCCCTGGGAATGCGGGACGCTTCACAGGAATGAACTTTCAAGGCCCAACACCCTGGCACGACAGGTACATCGGAGGACGACCCATTATCCCTATCGTGCTGGACGGAATTCCTCTCAATGCTTTGCTGGACACAGGTTCCCAGATTTCATCTATACCGTATATCCTTTATAAGAGGTACTGGGCTGATGCAGATATTGATAAAGGGCCCTCTGATGTTGAACTAGATATATGGGCCAGTAATGGTAAGTTGGTACCGAAACTAGGATTCAGGGAGATGATCATAAAGATTGGTAAAGTAGAATTGAAGAAGCAGGGTATAATTGTTGTTGATGTTGACCGGCGGAACTGTGAACCAACTGTATTGATAGGAATGAATGTGTTAGAGAACTGCTTTTCCGAAGTCATTTCTGTCTTACAGCAAATTGCTGAAACTGCCCAATCTTGCCAGCAGAGAGTTCTCCGGAGGGAAATAAAAGTATTGATGTTAAGGCAACAGGTAGAAGTTGCAGGTGGAGAAATCGGCAGTGTGAGGGTAAGTGATCCAACGTCTATTGTAATCCCACCAAAAACAGAAATGCTGGTATGGTGTAGAGCAGCCATTGGTACTAAGGGACGAGATTATCAAGCCTTAATAGAACCAGTGTACACCGACAGCAGGCCCACTATACTCACAGCACGAGGGATAGTCGAGGTACACCGGGGACGAGTGCCGGTACGACTTTTGAACTGTGGAGAGGAAGAGGTCACTTTGCCAAGGTATGCTACAATGGCAAAGCTATATACTGTTGACAACAATGCCATCACAACCATTGAGCCCTTAGAACCAACCTGTCAGGTGGAAGGCAATGGCTCAGATGGAGAAATGGAGGATTGGTGCCAACAGCTACACGTGGGCATAAATTCAACACCTACCCATCAAAAACAAGGGGTGTATAGGCTAGTGATGGAATATGAACAAGTCTTCAGTAAACACCCATTGGACTTCGGACGGATAGAAGGGGTAGAACACACAATCCCCACCGGTGACCATCCCCCAATAAAAGAAAGATATAGACCCATACCGCCCGCTCACTATCAATGTGCAAAAGATATGCTGAGGGAGATGAAACAGGCCGGGGTAATAGGAGACAGCTGTAGCCCCTGGGCGGCCCCTCTGGTGATTGTCAAAAAAAAAGACGGAACCATGAGAATGTGCGTAGACTACCGGCAGATTAATAACATCACCCATAAAGACGCCTACCCCTTGCCTAGGATAGAAGAGTCCTTGACTGCTTTGAAATCTGCTAATTATTTTTCCACCTTAGACTTAACAAGCGGGTATTGGCAAGTCCCTGTGGCTGAGAGAG
Organism: Ranitomeya imitator; assembly: GCF_032444005.1. Taxonomy (NCBI): domain Eukaryota; kingdom Metazoa; phylum Chordata; class Amphibia; order Anura; family Dendrobatidae; genus Ranitomeya; species Ranitomeya imitator. The sequence continues at coordinate 109,898,848 of NC_091289.1, read as the reverse complement.
ATAAGGAAAAGACGGCATTCACCACACCAATGGGTCTAAGTGAATTTAATTGCATGCCATTCGGACTCTGCAATGCATCCGGTACCTTCCAGCGGCTGATGGAATGCTGCCTCGGACACAAGAACTTCGAGACCGTCCTCCTGTACCTAGGTGATGTGATCGTCTATTCAAAGACTTACGAACAACACTTAATAGACCTGGCAGAAGTGTTCGAAGCCTTATCTAGGTATGGCATGAAAATCAAGCCATCCAAATGTCACCTTCTCAAGCCAAAGGTACAGTACCTGGGACACATCGTGAGTTCGGAGGGAGTAGCACCGGATCCCGAGAAAATAACCGCCATAAGGGATTGGCCGAGACCTACCAGCGCAAAAGAAGTGAGGCAATTCCTGGGATTGGTGGGTTACTATCGCAGATTTATAAAAGGATTTACCAAGTTGGCAGCACCCTTGCAAGACGCCTTGGTAGGGCAGACGAAGAAACCTTCAAACCGAAACCCTCCTTTCCAGTGGAACGACGAAAGGGAAGACTCCTTTGAACAACTAAAGAAGGCACTAACCGGAGAAGAGGTTCTGGCATACCCAGATTACCATCAACCTTTCATCCTCTACACCGATGCCAGTAATGTGGGACTAGGAGCGGTGCTGTCACAAAAGCAAGAAGGTCGGGAGAAAGTCATCGCCTTTGCAAGTAGAAAGCTCCGGCCTACTGAAAGAAATTCAGAAAATTACAGCTCCTTCAAATTGGAACTACTGGCAGTAGTTTGGGCTGTGACTGAACGTTTCAAACACTATCTGGCCGCTGCAGAATTTATTGTCTATACTGACAACAATCCGTTGACCCACCTGGACACAGCCAAATTAGGTGCGTTAGAACAGCGATGTATAGCCCGGTTATCTAATTACAACTTCAAGATCAAGTATCGAGCAGGTCGCAAGAATGGAAATGCCAATGCCCTATCCCGGATGCCACACTTGAGAGATGTAGAAGAAGAAACAGGGGAGCTTGAAGAAATTGAACTACCAGCCTTCCATCATCTCAAGGCAAAACATCATCAGTCAAGTACCTATCAGAAACAACAAGAGGTGAATTTAAATCCGTTAGCACACCATAGATGGGCTGACACCCAAGAGAGCAATCCGGCTGTGAAGTTGGTGAAGGAACTGTTAACTGAGCAAAGTGCATATCCCGATGAGGATGCCCCAGAAGAGACGCATCAACTCTGGAAAGAGAGAGGCAAAATGTTCCTGTATCAAGGGAAGCTCTGTAGAAGGTACACCAATCCGAAAACACATGAATTGGTTTGGCAGATTATCGTGCCTAAACAAGATGTCAAGATGGTCCTCGAAGCTTACCATAATGGTGTGGTCACTTCGGTTGGAAAAAGTTAGAAGTACTTCTAAGAGAAAGATTTTATTGGGTCGGGATGAGAAAATCAATCGAACAGTGGTGCAGAAATTGTGGCCCGTGCAACCTCAGAAGAAACGATCAAAAGAACCAAAGAGCACCACTGCAGCCCATAATCACCAAACAACCACTTGAACTTGTAGCCATAGACCACGTGAAGTTAACACCAAGCCGGTCTGGCTATGTCTATGCCTTGACCATCGTGGACCATTATTCACGCTTCTTGGTAGTAGTACCCGTAAAAGATCTGACAGCAAAAACAGCAGCCAAAGCGTTCCAAACGTACTTTTGTAGACCCCATGGATATCCGGAACAGGTTCTCACCGACCAAGGTACAGCCTTTGAATCAGAGATCTTCAGAGAATTCTGTAATATGTATGGTTGCAAAAAGATCCGGACGACGGCCTATCATCCACAAACAAACGGCTTATGCGAGAAGATGAACCATATTGTAATAGACCTACTAAAGACTTTACCTGAGACAGAAAGGAATCAATGGCCAGAGAAATTGCCTGACTTGGTGGATCTGTATAATCATGTCCCGGTGAGCTCCACCAACTGCACCCCAGCTTACCTTATGCGTGCAAGACCCGGCCAATTACCAATCGATCTAGAAATGGGAATTCTGAAACCAGACGCAGAAGTTCAAGACTCCAATTGGGATATCATACGGCAAAAGCAGTATCGCCAAGTGCAAGAGAGTGTGGAAAGAAGCCTTCAGCAAACTAGAGAAAGACAAGAGCGAACTTTCAACCAGAATGCTCTAGCGACCCCATTAAGACCAGGTGACCAAGTGCTCAAGAGAAATCGTCGAACCAATAAACTGGACAATCAGTGGGAAGCCGTACCCTACACAGTTTTACCAACAAGAGTGGATAATCCTAAAATGTGTCTCATTAGCAAAAACGGAGGCTTAACATCTGTACTAGTGTCAAGAGACAATCTTAAATTATGTCCGGAAGCATTGAAAGAGCCAGACGTTGTCCAGCCAGAACCAGAAGTTATTCAACCCATACAGGTTCAACCAGTAAAGGAAAAAGAAGAGGAAGTGTATCACACCTGTATAGGAGACTTTCCCAAAACCCTACTAACATACCATGGTGCAGTAGTGGTTCCCATGGTGGCCTTTTACTCAACACCGAACCCAATACCAGAAGTCCCAAGACAGGAAGAGGCTGACCCCGTACTACAGGAGGTTCCAGGCCAGGAAGAACAGATTCCTGGTCAGAGTAATCCCATTCACGGTGGACTTGCCAACTCCATAGTCGTGGAATTATCTTTAGCAGAACGGGCAGATACTACATCCGCAGTAGACAGTAGTACACCACATGAAGAGACACCGCTATTACGTAGATCACAGCGTAGTACCCAGGGTCAATTACCGGCCAGGTATGCAGATTACCAACTATAAAGCTCATAATGTGAATTGTATATATGTTATGCCATATATAGTTAAACAGAAAGTGTAGTATAGTCATTGTTATCAGTCTGCAACGTTTAAGCCCAGTGCCTACAGAGACTTGTCTGTATGAACTTCTTGCATATTCTTGAACTTGTTATCAGCCCGGAGGCACTAAATCAAAGCTCCGTAAAGACTGCTTTTTGAACTTTGCTTTTTGCTCTTTTTGAACTTTCTTTAGACTTTATATTGGCAACTCCGTTGGAAAAATGGAACTAAATTCCTGGACACAAAGTGCAGTGCCTTTCCTAGTACCTTCAAGGATAGGACTGTATTAATGGACGCTATTTGAAGTGACTTTTTACAGAACTCTATTTTTGTTTCTTTGAGTGATTTTTGTAACTTTTCATTTTTAAGACTCTGTACATATTAATTGTTATTTCAAAATGTTATTGTCCCACAGTCCCGGAGTACTGTTCTTAACTAAGGGGGAATGTGGCACCCCTAGGGGTATTTGCCACAAAAATAGTTACTGACAATAAATACAAATACTAAGATAGCAAAACTGCACTACCACCTCCGGCCAGAAGGGGGAGTTCCAGAGACTTCCCTTGATCCATTCTGGTCTGAGAGAAGAACTGGCAGTTGGGCCAAGGAGCTGAAAGTGAGAGGTCATACAGTTGAATCTCTAACAGCCCTGTGACTGTTACCAGGCCTAAATCACCGGCCTGAGGAGAAGAGGGATAGAGAAAAAGGACATTGTGAGAACCGGGTAGCATTAATCACTACCCAGAACAGGCGCAAAGACGGATACCGGATCCGTGGCTGTATTCATTACATATAATACAGCAACCGGAAAAACGTGAGGTGATATCAGCTTCACTAGGGCCGGACGCAGCAACAGACACAGAGTTCAGCGGTACTCCCAGAGGGGGTAAACCGATAAAAGGACTCGGGTTGCCCGTCGAACCAGGACCCGGAGGGGACAGATTGGACCGGCAGCCAGTTCACATACAGCAGCAGGGCCACACAGAAATTGCGCACAATAAGAGGCAAAGACCCCGGCAGGGTCAAAGTAACTCAGAGTTCCCATACAGACTCCGGTGACAGGACTGGTTGTAAATCCTTTTATGTTAAAGTAAACTGGTTAAACGTTTCAGTGCCTCAGTCTTTCATTTGGACAATAGCCATCTATCCAGGATCGGGATCGTCATCGCTGGGAGAACCTGCTGCTGATCAAGTAAGTGCCTGTCCCCTCACGATACCCCTTACACTGTGCATTGCCTGAGGCCACAGCACCGGGTCAAGCCACCCGTGACATCCCCCTCAAGAGACAGACTCCATTGGTCCGGTGCTGGGTATCCCGGTCTCCTGGGCGTCACACCTACATACAGTGTTTCCTACCAATAACCTTGTGATTCCCTGACTGCTTTGGCCTTGCGACGATACCTCCACATTTGCTGCTGGTGATGTGTTAACCGGTGAGGAAAGCAATGTAGCGTTGCTGACTACCTTCATTCTGAGCAGGTGCACCAACAGTACGGGGCGTTTGGTAGTTAGTCCAGGCTTGCAAGTGCATGCTGGTTAAATGTCTAAGCATGCACATTGTATTTAAATTTTGAAGATTCTTCCCTCTGCTAAAGGTCTTTGAGCATTTCTTACAGATAACTTTTGACTGATCATTCGGATCTTGGCTAAAAAATTGCCAGACCACACTCTTCCTACTATGGAATACCTTTTCAGGCATTGCACGCTGTGCTACTTTCACCGGATGGCCACGCTGTCCTAAAACTGTTTTTGTTTTTGACAAATGTTTTTGGCCTGATACGGGCCTGCCAGATGACAGCTGTTGCGATGTAGATGGCTGTGGATCATCCTCCTCCGCTTCTGAGCTACTGGCAGCAGCACCCTTTTCCCCCAATGGCTGCCAATCTGGGTCAACAACTGGGTCATCTATCACCTCCTCTTCAATGTCATGTGCACCTTTTTCTGTGTCACCATGTAAGGTGCTATAGCGTTCGGGATGGGGCACCATAGTCTCACCAGGGTCAGATTCTGGCTCAGTACACTGCGAGGGCAATGTAGTGATCTGAGCCAATGGAACAGCATAATAATAATCTAGCTGTGCTGTGCATCAGTGCACTCCATGTCCGATTCATCTTGTAATTGGCAGTTAACAATTTCCCTTTTCTAACCCAGGCACGGTATGTGTAAAGAGCTCCATGGAGTAACCTGTAGTGTCGCCTGATACCTTCTTCACTTTTGGTTTGGGTGAAGGACACAAGGAAACATCTTGTTCCTGACCAGGAGCATCCACTGACGACTCGCTGCTTTTATATTTGGAACTTTCTGAAGAGGAGGTGAAAGAGCTAGAGGCTGAGTCAGCAAGGAAAGCCAAAACTTTTTCCTGCTGCTCTGGCTTTAAAAGCTGTTTTCCTACTCCCAGATAAGGGAGCCTTCGAGGACTTGTATAGCCAGACAATGACGCTGGCTCAACACCTCCAGCCTTAGGTGCTATTGTGCTTTTGCCACTACCACCAGATGCAACACCACCACCACCATCAGTACCAGCTGGCAACCACTGCCCACGGGCTCTTCCACCAGACTTCCTCATTTTTTGGAAAATCTAACCAAAATAACAACCGATATATGGTACTGTAAAACAAGGTAGAAGGTGTATATAAACTTGTTGAGAATTTAAATCTCCCTTTTTTGGGGGGAGACTGAACCAAAACTCAGGCCCTGTGCATAAAACAACACAATGTAAGTGGCAGAAAGTGGCTGGCTGATATACGACAAACTAACAGGACTGAAGTATATCCACTTTGTGAGAATTTGAATCTCCCTTTTTTGGGGGGAGACTGAACCAAAACTCAGGCCCAGTGTATATCACAACGCAATGTAAGTGGCAGAAAGTGGCTGGCTGACATACGACAAACTAACAGGATTGAAGTATATCCACTTTGTGAGAATTTGAATCTCACTTTTTTGGGGGGAAACTGAACCAAATCTCAGGCACAATGTAAGTGGCAGAAAGTGGCTGGAAGATATCAGAAAAAATACAAGTACTCTAGTACAATTTCAATCTCCCTACAATGATATCAGGAGAAGTATGGCAGCAATAAAAAGGACTGCTGCAAACAAAAGTGTGGACAAATAACAAGATAACTGTGTAGAAAGGAGCAACAGGATTTTTGCTTTTAAAAAAGCAGTTGGTTTGCATAGCAGCGTGCAAACAGCAATGCAGCTATCAGGGAGCCTTATAAGGCAGCCTAATAAGCTACAGGGCTGATGCACAAAAATATAGCCTCCACTGTCCCTGCAAACAAATGGTGGTGTTGGACAGTGGAAATCGCTACAGCACAAGCAGTTTGGGGGTTAATCTTCCCTCCCTAACCATATCCCTTCTTCTGATGAAGCTGCAGCAACCTCTCCCTATGCTAAGATCGGCAGAAGTAAGATGGCAATCGGCGTGCATGCCCCTTTATAGCCCCTGTGACGCCGCAGAAAGAAAGCCAATCACTGTCATGCCCTTCTCTAAGATGGTGGGGACCGAGACCTATGTCATCACGCTGCCCCCACTCTGCGTCTTCCTTCATTTCCTGAAAAATGGCGCTGAAAGCGTCATATGAAACGTGACTTTTGCACGCAGATCGGCGACCTCATGGTTGATCCCACACTAGGATCGGGTCGGGTTTCATGAAACCCGACTTTGCCGAAAGTCGGCGATTTTTGAATTTGTCCGATCCGTTTCGCTCAACCCTAGTGGGGACAATTATTTTGAGATATTTTTATTTATCAGGCAGTATAATGATACTTTTATTTTTAAGAGCACATTGTATAAAAGAAACCTGTCCATACTCTCAATCAATCACATCCAAACCTCTCCCCATGGCTGTCTAAGGACAGCATGGGCATAATTGTACACATGCACAAGGATGGAATGGGCTACAGATCAATAGGGAAGCATCTTATTATTAGAAAATGGACGAAACATAAGATGACTGTCAATCTTCCTTCATCTGGGGTTCCATGCAATATCTTACCACATACGGTAAGAATGTTTCTGAAAGAGTTCAGAAATCAGACCAGAACAACATAGGAGGACCGGGCCATGACCGGAAGAGAGCTGGGATCACAATCTCAAACATTACCGTTAGTGGCACACTTTGTCGTCATGGATTAAAAAGGTCCCCCTGCTCATGCCAGCGTATGTCCAAGCCCATTTGAAGTTCATCAATGATCATCTGGATGATCCAGAGAAGGCATGGGAGAAGGTCATGTGGTTAGATGGGATCAAAATAGAACTTTTTGGTATCAACTTCATTCGCTATATTTGGAGGAAGAAGAAGGATAAGTACCACCCCAAGAACTGATTCCCAACTGTGAAACATGGTGGGGAAAACATAACACTTTTGGGGGTGCTTTTCTGTAAAGGGGACAGGACAACTGCACTGTATTGAAGAAAGGATGGATGGGGTCATGTATTGTAAGATTTTGTCCAACAACCTCCTTCTCTCATTAAGAGAATTGCAGATGGGTCTTGGATGTGTCATGATCCATTTTTGGATGCGTGGCAGCTCTGGTTCCACTATGATTTAAATGTAGCTTTTTTTTCTTTCAGGCCAGTAGGGATTAATGTCAGTATCCCATGCTGGCAGTGTGCTGCAAGTGCAAAATTGCTAGGTCAGCTGATGTTGGTGGTGATTCAAAAAAAGAGGAGGGGGGGAGAGGAAAAGTTAGGAGCTTGACACGCCGAGATATGCATCTGTAAACCGTTGCAAATGAATATAGCTGGTGGGTGCTGTACCTGCTGGTGATTTCAGCTGAAGTAGAAGAAAGGAAAAGGGAATATCCAGCACGTCCATCCAGTGTAAATAAAATATCCAAAATTTATTGAAGCATTTTAAAAAACAATATTAAAAAAGAGAGAGGGAGACTCTCTCTGCCTGACGCGTTTCTGGCGCACCACGGCGCCCTTAGTCATAGGAACTAATACCATATAGATGAACAGGTTTATAAATAGCAAGGAACCAATCACAGACATAGCAATCAATTACATTGAGAAAAGCTGCAGCTAAACACACATAAGAAGACTTTTTCTCCTATTTCAAATACACTGAAATTGCATAAATATATACTTTAAATTGCCGCAAGATCTATCTGTTAGTTCAATATATGTAAAAAAGGTCATTCCTGTAATTCATACCGTGTGGATGTTTAGTGTCTAAAGTCAGAATCCAAAAGGCTTCCCGCAGTGCTAATTGTTTCTTCCAATCTCCACCTCTAGGTGACTGACTAACCCTTTCTATGAAAAATCTGATAGGTCTCCTTTATGTACAGAAATAAAGTGTTTCGTAGCCCCAGAATAGCCTGAATTATTGTTATTTATATTTGCTATGTGTTCTGAGATTCTTTTTTTGATTTTCCTTGTGGTGTAACCTATATAGCAAATGTTGCAAGCCTTACATTTTATGCAGTATATGACGTGGTCAGAATCACAATTAATAAATGATTTTATATTATAAGTAACATTGTGATTCGAGGAAAAAGTAGTTCTTTTGTTGTCTGCAAATTGGCAGACATTACATCTGTTGCCAGAACATTTAAAAAAACCTTTTATTGATAGCCATGATGTGGGAGTTTTTTTCTGGCGCACCATACTGGGAGACAAAATAGTCCCCAGTGTGCAACCTCTCCTGGCCACTACTCTGCATCCATTCTGAAGAATTGTGCATAAAGATTTATCCTGATTGACTACAGGGAGATATTTAAGAATGATCTGTTTAATTTTATTGTACTGACTGCTATAAGCGGTAGAAAAAGTAATCTGCGTTTCAGGAGCGGCACTTGCATTTTCATTGTCAGAATACAATAAATCAGCACGTGGAATTTTGGAAACATGTCTGAATGCATGTCTTATATTGGATTGTTTATATCCCCTATCAAATAATCTATCAGAAATAAGATGACTTTCCTTGTGGAAACTTTCCTCGCTAGAGCAAATTCTTCTCGCTCTCGTGAGCTCACCCCTAGGAACAGAGGCGTAGCTAGAGCTTTTGCCGCCCGGGGCTGTTCCCGAGTTTGGCGCCCCCCCCCCCCCCCGGCTCAATACACACAAAGGTTACCAGAAATGGTTTTCCTGTTTTGTAGAACTTAAACTGGGCCTAATGGTGTCACCCCCACATGCCACACCTGTGACTTAATACCACCACACCATGACCAGGCCACATAGTGACCGAATAATACTACATACAAGGGACAAATACCACAACACCATTTCCAGACCACATATTACCACCACATAGTGACTGAATACTACAATACTGATCAGTAATAAAAAAAAACCCACAATACTATCACCATAAGTGCCAGTATTCACAGGAGATCTGTATTTAGTATGCAGTGTCTGTGTAGAGGTAATACAGAGATCACTGGTGACATTATACACAGGACCTCTATATAGTATACAGTGTATAGTGTCAGTGTATAGGTAACACTGACTCACCAGTGACGTCTCTAGGTGAAGTCCTTCATCTTTCATCCAGCACAGACCGCCATCATTCCTTCCAGCCAGGACTCGTTTCTGCAGGAAATAACACAGTTATCTCGAGCTCCGCTTGCAGAACACATTACTTAATTTTTCACAACTTCTACATTACATCACATGAAGAAAAAAAGGTGATATAGTGTCACTCTGCACAGTAACAGGACCGCCCCCCCATTTAAAACAGTATACTCAAAAAATAAAATAAATACATCACTGCAGTAATAATATCCCTTCTTAATTATCCCCTATGGTAACACTATTCCCCACCCTGGCCCCGTTTATCTCATTCCTGGCTCCAGCCATATGTTCTCACATCCTGCCCTCATGAGTATCCATTCTACCCCATATGATCTCCCCATCCTGCCCCACCAGCCTCCATCGTATCCATCCTGCCCCATGATCCAATCCTGCCCCGTGTCTCCAATCATGCCCCGTGTCTACATTCTGCCCATGCCTCAAGTCCTGCCACCAGTGTGTCCAGCATATTACCCCCCATGTTGTCCAGCAATCTGCCACAGTGTGTCCAGCATATTACCCCCATGTTGTCCAGCAATCTGCCCCAGTGTGTCCAGCATATTACCCCCAGTGTGTCCAGCAATCTGCCCCAGTGTCCAGCCTTTCCCCAGTGTGTCCAGCAGTCTGCCCCAGTGTGTCCAGCATTTTACCCCCAGTGTCCAGCATTGCCCCAGTATGTCCAGCATATTACCCCCAGTGTGTCCAGCAATCTGCCCCAGTGTCCAGCATTGCCCCAGTGTGTCCAGAAGTCTGCCCCAGGGTCTCCAGCATTGCCTCAATGTGTCCAGAAATCTGCCCCATGGTCTCCAGTATTCAGTGTGTCCAGCATTCTGCCCCATGGTCTCCAGTATTGCCCCAGTGTGTCCAGCATTCTGCCCCATGGTCTCCAGTATTGCCCCAGTGTGTCCAGCAATCTGCCCCATGGTCTCCAGTATTGCCCCAGTGTGTCCAGCATTCTGCCCCAGGGTCTCCAGTATTGCCCCAGTGTGTCCAGCATTCTGCCCCATGGTCTCCAGTATTGCCCCAGTGTGTCCAGCAATCTGCCCCATGCTCTCCAGTATTGCCCCAGTGTGTCCAGCAATCTGCCCCATAGTCTCCTGTATTGCCCCAGTGTGTCCAGCATTCTGCCCCATGGTCTCCAGTATTGCCCCAGTGTGTCCAGCAATCTGCCCCATGGTCTCCAGTATTGCCCCAGTGTGTCCAGCAATCTGCCCCATGGTCTCCAGTATTGCCCCAGTGTGTCCAGCATTCTGCCCCATGGTCTCCAGTATTGCCCCAGTGTGTCCAGCATTCTGCCCCAGGGTCTCCAGTATTGCCCCAGTGTGTCCAGCATTCTGCCCCAGGGTCTCCAGTATTGCCCCAGTGTGTCCAGCATTCTGCCCCATGGTCTCCAGTATTGCCCCAGTGTGTCCAGCATTCTGCCCCATGGTCTCCAGTATTGCCCCAGTGTGTCCAGCAATCTGCCCCATAGTCTCCTGTATTGCCCCAGTGTGTCCAGCATTCTCCCCCATGGTCTCCAGTATTGCCCCAGTGTGTCCAGCATTCTGCCCCAGGGTCTCCAGTATTGCCCCAGTGTGTCCAGCATTCTGCCCCATGGTCTCCAGTATTGCCCCAGTGTGTCCAGCAATCTGCCCCATGCTCTCCAGTATTGCCCCAGTGTGTCCAGCAATCTGCCCCATGCTCTCCAGTATTGCCCCAGTGTGTCCAGCAATCTGCCCCATGCTCTCCAGTATTGCCCCAGTGTGTCCAGCATTGCCCCCAGTCAGACATAAAGAAAAAAAAAAAGTAAAATCCTCACCTCTCCCGTTCCTAGCGCAGGTCCGGTGCAGTCAGCGTCTCTCCGGCTCTGCGACGCTCAGGACAGAGAGGCTGAGCGGCGCGCACAGTAGTGACGTCATCGCGCCCTCTGCTCTGAGACGTCGCAGAGTCAGAGGACGCTGAAGCCGCAGGAACCAGGAGAGGTGAGTATTTTAGAGCGGGGAGCGGGGGGCGGGGGTGGGGGTGGGGGGAGCTGGTCGTGGCTGCGGACGGCGCCGCCCGAAGATTTAAAGGGGCGTCTTTTTTATTTTTTTTTTTTTCTTCTCTTGCAGCGCCGGCCGCCCCCCGCATTGTGCCGCCCGGGGCGGACCGCCCCCCCGCACCCCTCTTCCTACGCCACTGCCTAGGAATGGCATGAATGGTATGTCGAGGGTGTGCGCTTGAAGACATCAGGATAGTGTTTCCAGAATTGTCTTTTCTATAAAGAGAAGTATTAACCCTATGTGTTGTATTGCTACCTGTAAGGAGCACATCCAAAAATGAAACCTCGTCCGATGGAATGCCTCTGGTGAAACGCAGGTTACACTTGTTATTATTCAAATAGAGCATGAAATCAGAAAACTTAGTCACACCCCCTTGCCAAATTAGCAGAATTGATGTTGGTAGTGACCACTCCCACAATCTTTTAAATAGTCACCTGATGCATCAGCTGACTGTAAGTGATAGAGCAATCGTTGTTGACCAAGCCTGGAGTAATGAGCTCTCTGGCTGCAGCGGTGAATCTGCTGGTTTTGTGGCGTTCAATGGTCCAGTGCCTTTCTTCTGCTGTGTGGTGCGTTGCAGCAGAGAAAGTTGTTAAGCTATGTTTGGTGCTTTTATCTTGTCTGTCTCGTGTTTGTCACTGTCCCCCGTGTTGTACCATCTGCAGTGATGAGGCTAGCACCGGTGCTGGCCAGTGCACTAACCAGAGCAGTACGAGGTGACAGCGAGGGATGAGGTTCCTGACGGCGGCAGGGGATGGACCCACTTAGGGTGTTAGGGGAGTGCAGGAACAGGCTCAGGTTGGAGCTCAGGAGGTGTCCATCCCTCATTCCTTTTTGGTAGGGCCTTCCTCTCTCGATTTCCATCCCCTTGAGTGTGTTTTATGTTGTCCACTTACCGACACCCTGTTGGGTCATTACATTTTGTGACAGGCTGGGTCTTACACCATGACAATGACCAGAAGCACACAGCCAGGGCAACTAAGAAGTAAGAAGCATTTCAAAATCCTGGAGTAGCCTAGCTGGTCTCCACTCTCCACACCTTAAACAAACAGAAAATCTTTGGAGGAAGCTGAAGTTCAATGTTGACCAGTAACAGCCCCGAAACCTTAAAGATCTTGAGAAGATCTATAAGGAGGAGTGGGCCAAAATCCCTTCTGCTGTGTGTGCAAGGTTGGTGGAGAACTACAGAAATGTCTGACCTCTGAAATTGCAAAGGTTTCTGTAACTAACATTAGGTTCTATTTTTCTATTGTATCAAATACTTATTTCAGGCAATAGAATGCAACTTAATTATGTAAAATCATACAATGTTATTTTCTGAATATTTTCCAGATTCTGTCTCTTACAGTTAAAGGGTAACCAACGATAAAAATTGCAGACCTGTACATTATTTTTAAAGGGAAGGTGCCACCAGTTTTCTTGCATTTTGTTTTTTTGTGAAATTAAGCTTAAAATAGTAATTAAAATGTATTAATGCAATGTTTGCACTGTTTGCAAACATTTCTATATGAAAAATATTATATATTTTTCTACAAATATACATATTTACCACTAGGGGGAGCATTTTCTGTTTTAGACCTCAAGCAGCTATAGTAAGATTTAGCAGCTCTGCCCCAGGGATATTAGACCACCCAAAAGGGGAGGGAAATGGTGATGTCAGCAGTTACTGCTCCAACAGTAAGAATGAAGAGCAGCATCACAGGGCAGAGCCATTTTGTGTGTGACTGCCCTGTGACCTGCTATCACCAGCAGTTACTGCATCAGAGGCACAGCTTGTTTACAGAGGAGCAGAACACAGTGGGCTCAGCGGCATTTTTTGTGAATAACATTCTTGCCATCCCCCTTCCCCCACCTTAATCCCTATCCTGTCAGCTGCCCTGCTCTCTCTCTCCAGGTGTCACCTTCCTCTCTGCAGGCTGTGAGTGCAGCTTACTGGAGATCACAGGCACTGTGTGTGAGGGGGAGACATGGCAGGGGAAGCACACAGGGCAGCGTGTGAGGAGCAGAGGACGTGCCTGCTTGGAGTACAGAGGAGCAGTGAGGGCTTCTTCTGTCCTGTGATAGAGAGCACAGGGCTATTATAAAATGGCGGCCAGTCACACCTACAGCAGTGAGTTGTGCAGCCCACAGAGGCGTGCCCAGCTCACTGCTAATGCTGCTGCAATGTTACAGATAGGAGATAATAGACCAGTGCTGACCCTGTGTCCATGGGGTGCCGTAATCTGACACTGATAGGGCCCTGCTACTGCTGCAAAACCAAGATGTCAGCCCCCAGTGCATTCTTTATACTCATATAACACATGAAATCTGTTTCACATGCATTTCAAACTTGCTTATAGCAGCATGTTATGCTACATTACAGTAATTTATTAATGACCTACAAACGCGGTACCTTCCCTTTAAGTGGGAAAACTTGGAAAATTAAATACTTATTTTCCCCACTGTATGTATTTTATGTGTGTAGCAGTAGTTGAATGTATTCGTAGAATACGGACGAGTGCTATGTGAGAAAACATCGCATAGCACTCAGAGCAGTGTTAGTCTATGGGGAAGCTGATATCACCGTATTTTTTCTCAGGCCTATTCTACGCGCGAGTGAGATCGCAGCCATGATTTTACGCGTTTATCGGCAGAGTCTCACCAATGCATGTCTATGGGGGTGAGAAAAATAATCGGACACCAAACGGACCATCAGTGGGACTTATGAGAAATACGCACACATTTTCCTCATTACAGCCAATTGATTCATTAAATTCATTGGGGTAAAGCAGTGAGAAATATAAAGCCATATGCATGTTATATAGATGTCATACGGATACATACTGTAGATGCGAGGAAATCGCATCATCACATTGCAAACGGTTTACACACGGATGATTTTATGGAAAACATTTTGTGCGACTCTTGGTTGAGAGAATTGGACAGATTTTTCATATGTTAAGTGTGACGCTGGCCGTATAGTGTTTGTATATAGTCATAAGAAAAAAGTACACCTTATTTAACCCCTTAATGACCGTCAATACGTCTTTTAATTGACCTGAGATATAAGAGAATAGCATCCCCATATAGGTGACAATCCAGCAGCTGTCGGATGCACACTATAGCTGACAACTTGCTGCATCAGCCACGATCAGTGTTTGCACTGTCCAAATCTGTGCAACTCCTTAGATGCTACTGTCAATAGTGACTACATCATATAAATGGTTAACAGAGTGTGGGGGCTTCGTCTTTATCCCAGTTGGTGCCCTTAGATCATGATTGTGTGGTCCTGATGTTTGTCATGGTAATTCATGACCAAATAGCGGCCTTACAATCTGCCGGCTGTTGTAACCTGTTCAGAAGTTAGCAACATTTAGGTGGTAAAAATGCACTTTTTCATTTCTGTCATACCACTTTACATTAATTCCTGAAAATCACCTGAAGGGTTAATAAACTTAAATTAAATTTAAACCATAGGGTTTTACATATCTACTATATAATTGTCTAAGTGTCACTTCCATCTGTCTTTCTGTCTGTCTGTCTGTCACAGATATTCATTGGTTGCGGCCTCTGTCTGTCATGGAAATGCAAGTCCAGCTGCCTGTCATGGCTGCCACAACCAATTAGCAACGGCCACAGTCCGATTAATCCCTCCCTACTCCCCTGCAGTCAGTGCCCGGCGCCCGCTCCATACTCCCCGCAGTCAGCGCCCGCTCCATACTCCCCTCCAGTCACCGCTCACACAGGGTTAATGCCAGCGGTAACGGACCGCGTTATGCCACGGGTAACTCACTCCATTACCGCCGCTATTAACCCTGTGTGACCAAGTTGATGCTGCCTAAGCAGCATCAATAGTAAAAAGATCTAATGTTAAAAATAATTTAAAAAAAATCTCACCTTCCGTAGTCTGACGATGCGCTTGCGCCTGCCGCCAGCTTCCATTCCCAGAGATGCATTGCGAAATTACCCCGAAGACTTATCAGTCTTGCGAGACCGCTAAGTGATCTGGGTAATTTCGCAATGCATCCTGGGAACGAAAGATGGCGGCAGCCGCGTGTGCATCGCCAGAGTTTCGCTGGATGTACGCTGGATCCCGGCGGGTGAGTATATAACTATTTTTTATTTTAATTATTTTTTGAAACAGGGATATGGTGCCCACACTGCTAAATACTACGTGAGCTGTGTTAGATACCGCGTAGCTGCTATATACTACCTGGCCAGTTTGAGATACTATGTGGTCTGTGTTCTATACTGCGTGGGCTGCGTTATATACTACATGGCTGCTATATACTACGTTGGCAGTGTTATATACTACGTGGCTGTGTTCTATACTGCATGCTATATACTACGTGGCCACTGTTAGTTACTATGTGGGCTGTGCTATATATTATGTGGCCAGTGTTGCATACTACGTGGGCTGTGTTGTATACTGCCTGGCTGCTATATACTGCGTGGCTGCCATATACTGTGTGGACTGTGTTATATACTACGTGGGCTGTGTTATTTACTGTGTGGCCTATATTAATGCATTGGGTATTCTACAATATGTATGTATGTATATAGCAACCACATGGTATATACACAGGCCACGTAGTACTCCTATATACTACGTGGCCTGTGCTATATAATATGTGGCTGCTATATATATACATACATATTCTAGAATACCCGATGCGTTAGAATCGGGCCACCATCTAGTCAGTACATAAAAACTTAAAAGGTCTTTAAATGAGGTAAATACAAACACAAATGACGACACATGGCAAACTGAACCATATCATTACTAGAGATAAGTAAATATCATTGGCAATCTCCTTATTCAGCAAGCTATAGTGCTTACCGAAGAAGCTGTATTGGGAAACCAGATAACTGGAGCACTCCTGATGTTCAGCTATTCGGCGCCACAGCTGCATGTGTCGCAGCTGTGTGACAGTCACAACAAATGCATAGAGAGACTGTGTGTTGTGACTGTCACACAGCCGCTGATCATCGGTATCCAGGTATCCAGGTTCCCGAAGCAGCTTCATCGGTAAGCGTTATAGTTTACCAAATGAGGGAGCTGTTATGACCTGGTGGTTAAGAGGCCACACTGATATGACCTGGTGGCTAAAACGCAACATGGAGCGAGCTCTGAGAAGGTGGTATCTCTACTGACTGCAGTCCCTAATCCCAACAACAACACTAGAAATAGCCGTGGGATGTTCCTGACTCTCCCTAGACATCTCTTCACAGCCTAAGAAATAACTACCCCTAAAGAAGGAAATAGAAAGCTATCTTGCCTCAGAGAAAACCCCCAAAAGGAAAGATAGCCCCCCACAAATATTGACTGTGAATGGAGAGGGAAATGACGTACTCAGAAATGAAATCAGAATTCAGCAAAGGAGGCCAATACTAAACTAGATAGAGAGAGAGAAAAGGATACTGTGCGGTCAGTATAAAAAACTACAAAATCCACGCAGAGTTTACAAAAATGAACTCCACACCGACTCACGGTGTGGAGGGGCAAATCTGCTTTCCCAGAGCTTCCAGCTAGCCTGAATAAGACATAGTGACAAGCTGGACAAAAAGAGACATATTTGCAGAGCAATAGAGTCCAAATAAATGGACAAACAAAAACTAGCAAAAACTTATCTTTTGCAGACAAGGACTGGCCATATGAAAATTCCAAGGAGAGAACCAAATCCAACCAAGAACATTGACAGCAGGCATGGACTAAAGCCCAGAGCAGGTTTAAATAACAAACCCAGGCAAGGCGATTAGTGAAGGCAGCTGCTACAGCTACCTAAAGGAGCAGCAGTTCCACTCGAAACCACCAGAGGGAGCCCAAGGGCAGAACTCACAAAAATACCATTAGCAACCACAGGAGGGAGCTCCAGAACGGAATTCACAACAGTACCCCCCCCCTTCGAGGAGGGGTCACCGAACCCTCACCAGAGCTCCCAGGCCGATCAGGACGAGCCAAATGGAAAGCATGAACCAAATTGGCAGCATGAACATCGGAGGCAACAACCCAAGAATTATCCTCCTGGCCATAACCATTCCACTTGACCAGATACTAAAGCTTCCGCCTCGAACAACAAGAATCCAAAATCTTCTCCACCACATATTCCAATTCCCCCTCAACCAACACCGGAGCAGGAGGATCAACGGAGGGAACCATAGGTACCACATATCTCCGCAACAAGGATCTATGGAACACATTATGAATGGAAAAGGAAGCTGGAAGGGCCAAACGAAAAGACACTGGATTGATAATTTCAGAAATCTTATAAGGCCCAATAAAGCGAGGCTTGAACTTAGGGGAAGAAACCTTCATAGGAACATGACGAGAAGACAACCAGACCAAATCACCAACACGAAGCCGGGGACCAACACACCGACGACGGTTAGCAAAACGCTGAGCCTTTTCCTGAGACAACGTCAAATTGTCCACATGAGTCCAAATTTGCTGCAACCTGTCCACCACGGAATGCACACCCGGACAGTCAGAAGGCTCAAGCTGCCCTGATGAAAAACGAGGATGAAAACCAAAGTTACAAAAGAAAGGCGAAACCAAGGTAGCAGAACTAGCCCGATTATTAAGGGCAAACTCGGCCAACGGCAAAAAAGTCACCCAATCATCCTGATCAGCAGACACGAAGCATCTCAAAAAGGTCTCCAAGGTCTGATTAGTTCGCTCCGTTTGGCCATTTGTCTGAGGATGAAATGCTGAAGAAAAAGACAAATTAATGCCCATTCTAGCACAAAAGGACCGCCAAAGCCTAGAAACAAACTGGGAACATCTGTCAGACACAATATTCTCCGGAATACCATGCAAACGAACCACATGCTGAAAAAATAATGGAACCAAATCAGAGGAGGAAGGCAACTTAGGCAACGGCACCAAATGGACCATCTTAGAAAACCGGTCACAAACCACCCAGATAACAGACATCTTTTGAGAGACAGGAAGATCAGAAATGAAATCCATGGAAATATGCGTCCAGGGCCTCTCAGGAATAGGCAAAGGCAAAAGCAACACGCTGGCACGGGAACAGCAAGGCTTAGCCCGAGCACAGGTCCCACAGGACTGCACAAACGAACGCACATCCCGCGACAAGGAAGGCCACCAAAAGGACCTAGCCACCAAATCTCTGGTACCGAAAATCCCAGGGTGACCAGCCAACACCGAACAATGAACCTCAGAAATTACCCTACTAGTCCATCTATCAGGATCAAACAATTTCTCCACAGGACAGCGGTCAGGTTTATCAGCCTGAAACTCCTGAAGTACCCGCCGCAAATCAGGGGAGATGGCAGAAAGAATCACCCCCTCCTTGAGGATCCCAGGCGGCTCAAGAACTCCCGGAGAATCAGGCAAAAAACTCCTAGAAAGGGCATCAGCCTTCACATTCTTAGAACCCAGAATATGCAAGACCACAAAATCAAAACGTGAGAAAAACAGAGACCACCGAGCCTGTCTAGAATTCAACCGCTTAGCAGACTCGAGGTAAACAGATTCTTGTGATCAGTCAAGACCACCACGCGATGCTTGGCTCCCTCAAGCCAATGTCGCCACTCCTCAAATGCCCACTTCATAGCCAACAACTCCCGATTGCCGACATCATAATTACGCTCAGCAGGCGAAAACTTTCTGGAGAAGAAAGCACACGGTTTCATCAAAGAGCCATCAGAATTTCTCTGAGACATAACGGCCCCTGCCCCAATCTCAGAAGCATCAACCTCAACCTGAAAAGGGAGAGAAACATCTGGCTGACGCAACACAGGGGCAGAAGTAAAACGACGTTTAAGCTCCTGAAAGGCCTCAACAGCTGCAGAGGACCAATTCACCACATCAGCGCCATTCCTCGTCAAATCGGTCAGAGGCTTCACCACACTAGAAAAATTAGCAATAAAGCGGCGATAAAAATTGGCAAAGCCCAAAAATTTCTGAAGGCTCTTTACAGATGTAGGTTGAGTCCAATCATGAATGGCCTGGACTATAACAGGGTCCATTTCAATAGCCGAGGGGGAAAAAATGAAACCCAAAAAAGAAACCTTCTGAACTCCAAAGAGGCACTTAGACCCCTTCACTAACAACGCATTAGCACGAAATACCTGAAATACCATCCTAACCTGCTTTACATGAGACTCCCAATCATCGGAGAAAACCAAAATATCATCCAAATACACAATCATGAATTTATCCAGATAATTCCGGAAGATATCATGCATAAAAGACTGAAATACCGATGGAGCATTAGAGAGCCCGAATGGCATCACAAGATATTCAAAATGGCCTTCGGGCGTATCAAATGCTGTTTTCCATTCATCACCTTGAGATTACGAGATTATACGCCCCTCGAAGGTCGATTTTAGTAAACCAACTGGCACCCTTAATCCGAGCAAACAAATCAGAAAGTAAAGGTAACGGGTACTGGAATTTGACAGTGATCTTAATGAGAAGGCGATAATCTATACAGGGTCTTAAGGAGCCATCCTTCTTGGCAACAAAAAAAATCCCGCTCCCAACGGTGACGAAGACGGGCGAATATGTCCCTTCTCCAAGGACTCCTTTACATAACTCCGCATAGCGGCATGCTCTGGCACAGACAGATTGAAAAGTCGGCCCTTAGGGAACTTACAGCCAGGAATCAAATTAATGGCACAATCGCAGTCCCTATGAGGAGGCAGAGAACTGGACTTGGGCTCATCAAATACATCCTGGAAATCCGACAAAAACTCAGGAACTTCAGAAGAAGGGGACGAGGAAATGGACATCAAAGGAATATCACTATGTATCCTCTGACAACCCCAACCAGTTGCAGACATAGATCTCCAATCCAGCACTGGGTTATGTACCTGTAACCATGGAAAACCCAGCACAACAACATCATGCAAATTATGCAACACCAAAAAGCAAATATTTTCCTGATGTGCTGGAGCCATGTACATGGTTAACTGAGTCCAATACTGAGGTTTATTCTTGGCTAATGGCGTAGCATCAATCCCCCTTAAGGGAATAGGACTCTGCAAAGGCTCCAAGGAAAAACCACAGCGCTTGGCAAATTCTAAGTCCATTAAGTTCAGGGCAGTGCCAGAATCCACAAATGCCATAACAGAGAAGGACGACAATGAGCAAATCAGGTTAACAGACAAGAGAAATTTAGGCTGTACAGTACTAATGGTAACAGACCCAGGAACCCTCCTAGAACGATTAGGGCAATCAGAAATAGCCTGAGCAGAATCACCACAGTAAAAACACAGGCCATTCTGACGTCTGAATTTCTGTCTTTCTGCTCTAGTCAAAATCCTATCACATTGCATAGAGTCAGGACTTTGCTCAGAGGACACTGCCATATGGTGCACCACCTTGCGCTCACGCAAGCGCCGATCAATCTGAATGGCTAGAGACATAGATTCGCTCAAACCGGTAGGCGTAGGAAAGCCCACCATAACATCTTTAAGGGTTTCAGAAAGACCTTTTCTGAAAATAGCAGCCAGAGCCTCTTCATTCCACTTAGTGAGCACAGACCATTTTCTAAATTTCTGGCAGTATAACTCTGCCGCTTCTTGACCCTGACACAGGGCCAACAGTGTTTTCTCAGCATGCTCTACTAAGTTAGGTTTGTCATACAACAATCCGAGCGCTTGAAAAAATGCATCCACACTCAACAATGCCGGATCCCCTGTTTCAAGAGCAAAAGCCCAGTCTTGAGGATCACCACGCAGCAAGGATATGATGATTTTTACTTGCTGAATGGGATCACCAGAAGAACGCGGTTTCAAAGCAAAAAACAATTTGCAGCTATTTTTAAAGTTCAAAAACTTGGATCTGTCCCAAAAAAACAAATCAGGAGTAGGAATTCTAGGCTCTAGAGCCGGAGTCTGGACAATATAATCTTGGATACTCTGGACTCTTGCAGCAAGTTGATCCACACGAGAAAACAAACTCCGAACCTCCATACCAGAGCATATATCCAGCACCACCCAGATATCAAGAGGAAAATAAAGACAGAACAGAGCACAGAAAAAAAAATGGTTCAGAACTTTCTTTTCCTTCTTTTGAGATGCATTTAATTCATTTCTGGCCTGCTGTACTGTTATGACCTGGTGGTTAAGAGGCCACACTGATATGACCTGGTGGCTAAAACGCAACATGGAGCGAGCTCTGAGAAGGTGGTATCTCTACTGACCACAGTCCCTAATCCTAACAACAACACTAGAAATAGCCGTGGGATGTTCCTGACTCTCCCTAGACACCTCTTCACAGCCTAAGAAATAACTACCCCTAAAGAAGGAAATAGAAAGCTATCTTGCCTCAGAGAAAACCCCCAAAAGGAAATATAGCCCCCCACAAATATTGATTGTGAATGGAGAGGGAAATGACGTACTCAGAAATGAAATCAGAATTCAGCAAAGGAGGCCAATACTAAACTAGATAGACAGAGAGAAAAGGATACTGTGCGGTCAGTATAAAAAACTACAAAATCCACGCAGAGTTTACAAAAATGAACTCCACACCGACTCACGGTGTGGAGGGGCAAATCTGCTTTCCCAGAGCTTCCAGCTAGCCTGAATAAGACATAGTGACAAGCTGGACAAAAAGAGACATATTTGCAGAGCAATAGAGTCCAAATAAATGGACAAACAAAAACTAGCAAAAACTTATCTTTTGCAGACAAGGACTGGCCATATGAAAATTCCAAGGAGAGAACCAAATCCAACCAAGAACATTGACAGCAGGCATGGACTAAAGCCCAGAGCAGGTTTAAATAACAAACCCAGGCAAGGCAATTAGTGAAGGCAGCTGCTACAGCTACCTAAAGGAGCAGCAGTTCCACTCGAAACCACCAGAGGGAGCCCAAGGGCAGAACTCACAAAAATACCATTAGCAACCACAGGAGGGAGCTCCAGAACGGAATTCACAACAGGGAGCTGACGATGTTCGCTCATCTTTAGTCATTACTTGTCTAACAAAATTAGACCAAAATGCAAAAGCAGTGTATTAAAAAAGTAAGTACACCCTTACTTTTTCTATGGGAATTACACCAGATGTTGCTAATTATATTGATTGTTCATTGTCAAGTTTAACCACTTCTAGAAAATAAAAACAATCAAAAACCGTTCACATGAGGCCAAAATATGTAAAAACTATGTCTTTATTAAATGCATATAGCCATTACAAACAGGGCAGTTACCACAAATACAGGAGAAAGAATGGTGGGACACCCACGAAAACGCCCCCCAAAATATATACAAAGTATATAATAAAATACAGTGACAAATAGAGTGTCAAACCTGGTAGTATTACAAAAATACGTAAACCAATTCACCTTCAATATGCAAACCAGGATATCAGGGGTACAATAATTGTGTATAAATAAATCAAAATCTAGTGATAATAAAGATTGATATCAATAAGTAAAGATATATCTAAGCTAAAGCTGTATCCATGTTTGCACAAGTAGAGCGAAGAGAAATCAAACGGCAATGTCTAATAATAACCACCAACATATGCATAGATATACAAAGCTGTATTGGAATAAACGAGGCATATTTACCAAGGAGGCGCACCCGGAGAACTCACCACAGCCGACGCGCGTTTCGCACTGAAATACTTTGTCCAGGGGTCATATATATTTTGGGGGGCGTTTTCGTGGGTGTCCCACCATTCCTTCTCCTGTATTTGTGGTAATTGACCTGTTTTAATGGCTATATGCATTTAATAAAGACATCGTTTTTACATATTTTGGCCTCATGTGAAGGGTTTTTGTTTGGTTTTCATTTATGTGTTGTCTCTTCATGGCCCTATAGGGGATATAATTAGGTGGGTTTTTTTCACTTCTAGAAAAGAGAAGCAATTGTTGCTGCAAATCATTTGGGAAGGTTTATAGGGCTGTTTTCAAACAAGTTGTTGTCTGTTTTTCAACAGTGAAAAAGATGACAGTGACAACTGGAAAATATTCAAGACAGTTGATGATATTCTAAGGATTGGATGTCTCAGCTCATTCACCCCTAGGTCAGACTGTGATAGAAATATATATATCATGTAGATCTCACTTGCATGTAAACTCCTTTATAATCATATATACTCATATAAATGCAAATATATCTATATATTCAGCTAGTTTATAATCAATTACTTAACTTGACCACATGAGCTAGGCCTGATGGTTCATTGGTACTTTCCAGACACCCAAAAACCGGAACTTAGGCCAGATGTCTTGAACTAATGTCTTAGAATCCTGCTGAATAGCAGGATAAATGTAACAGCTACATTTTAGTTGCTTAATCAGCAATCATATGTGCATTAGTCACAATATTCCATATATATTTAGATAACCAATCTTAGAGGAGCTAGACAGTATGGTAATTAACTAACCACCCCTAACCACCTCCTTTCTATATGCAATTATAAATCCATGTATGTACAATAAATCTGTTTATTTCTGAACAAACCACAAAACTTTTTTTACAATATTCTTTAGAAAAACAGAATGACAGTGGAGATGGTTGGCCAAAATGCTCATGCCATGTTTTGGTGATCTTCCAACACAGTTTATCAGAACAACCTGTCAAGCATGATATTAAATGGGTGAGATTTGGGCTTGTTTTACAGCCACAGAACTTTGCATCGTATAGTTACTTAGTTTACCATAAATTCTTCTGTACAGCAAAGGATTACTGAGTCAAATGTAAGGCCATCCAAATGCTAAAACTTGGCCGAAATTGGGTAACAGGACAATCTTTGCAAGCACAGCAGCATCAAATCTACATCAGAATAATTGAAAAGGAAATCTAGGTATTGCAATGGCCAAAAGTCTAGACTTCAAACCAACAGAATTGCTATGAAGGGATCTCAAGGGAGTTGTACATAAACAAATGCCAACAAACATCAATGAACTTAAGCAACGTTGTAAACAATGCTGGGCAAAAATTCCTCCATAATGGTGTGAGAGATTGACAAAGTCATACAAAAAAATAATTACTTCAAGTTATTACATCTAAAAGTGGTTCTATCTGCTATTGATGCATAGGATGCACTTACTTTTACACAAACTGAGCTTACATTTTGGCCTAGTTTTGTTTACATAAAAAAATGACACAGAATAACTTGTTATTAATCATCTAATGTTATATTTAGCTAAGTTTGAAACCTCCGAAGGACCAAACTTTTATTTGCTGACATGTACCAGCTATTGATTCATGGGATGTATTTACTTTTACAGCAACTGATCTTACATTTTGGCCTAGTTTTAGTCACATAAAAAATGACACAGAATATCTTGTCACGTGTTATTAATCGTCTAATGTTATATTTAGCTAAGTTTGAAACCTTCTAAGGACCAAATTTTGTATTTGCTGATATGTGCAAACATGCAAATAAAATAAGATGTATTTTTTTTCATGATTGCATATGTTGGTATATTGGCTACAGTGTACAGGGAAATACTCATTAATTTATTACTGTAGGGTTGTTGTACTTGCCCTTATTATGATGACACTGTTCATGGTCACCTGGCAGTTGTATTGATTGTTACTACCAAAATTCTTTGCGCTAGCTACTCTGTTTTCCAGATTCCAGTGGTTGCCATGACCTTCACACTCTTTAACTCCTATACAGGGATCTGGATCTAAAAGGGTCCATTAAGCTGGGGACACGGAGTTAGCTGTTGTTCAATGGTATGAGCTGTCGAGAAGAATGGTTTGGTAGCTGAGTCAGAACCAGTAGTTCAGTGCAGGGGCAAATTCATAAGGCAGGAAAGAAGTAAAAAATAAGCCCTGGTCAAAATTAGGAATGTCAGCAAGGAATTAAAGCAGGATGCTAAGGTGTTAACTGAAGCTAGACAAATTATAACTGGCAGTAGATGGGGGGTTCAGGAGCTTAATACCTTGCAGCCCCTCTCAATACAAAGAGGAGGAGGCAAACAATGTCAAAAGTTAACTTTTCGCTGTGTACCTTGCATTATTATCCATCGATCTTCTCAGGCAAGTTTTAATTGGAGCTAAACTGGATCCTATATTTTCCCTACTTCATATGAGACCTGGTTAAGAACATAGAATGGATAGATAGGTGAGTCAATAGTCTTAGAGTATATAAAATGAGGTCGCTTTTTCATTTGGGGAAGGCTTATGCAATTTTCATTAAAACTGTCAAAGCTGTAATCTAAGTACCGTATATACTCGAGTATAAGCCGACCAGAGTATAAGCCGACCCCTCTAATTTTGCCACAAAAAACTGGGAAAACTTATTGACTCGAGTATAAGCCTAGGGTGGAAATGCAGAATTTACTGGTGAATTTCAAAAATAAAAATAGATCATTCTTGCCCCATAGCTGTGCCATATAGTGCTCTGCACCGTTCATATTTCCCCATAGCTGTGCCATATAGTGCTCTGCACCATTCATATTTCCCCTTAGCTCTGCCATATAGTGCTCTGCACCGTTCATATTTACCCATAGCTCTGCCATATAGTGCTCTGCACCATTCATATTTCCCCATAGCTGTGCCATATAGTGCTCTGCACCGTTCATATTTCCCCATAGCTGTGCCATATAGTGCTCTGCACCGTTCATATTTCCCAATAGCTGTGCCATATAGTGCTCTGCACCGTTCATATATCCCCATAGCTGTGCCATATAGTGCTCTGCACCGTTCATTATTGCCCCATAGCTCTGCCATATAGTGCTCTGAACCGTTCATTATTGCCCCATAGCTCTGCCATATAGTGCTCTGAACCGTTCAGTATTGCCTCATAGCTGTGCCATATAGTGCTCTGCACCGTTCATATTGCCCCATAGCTGTGCCACATAGTGCTCTGCACCGTTCATATTGCCCCATAGCTCTGCGATATAGTGCTCTGCACCGTTCAGTATTGCTCCATAGCTGTGCCACATAGTGCTCTGCACCGTTCATATTGCCCCATAGCTCTGCGATATAGTGCTCTGCACCGTTCAGTATTGCCCCATAGCCCTGCCATATAGTGCTCTGCACCGTTCAGTATTGCCCCATAGCTGTGCCATATAGTGCTCTGCACAGTTCATTATTGTCCCATAGCTGTGCCATATAGTGCTCTGCGCCGTTCATTATTGCCCCATAGATGTGCCATATAGTGCTCTGCACCGTTCATTATTGCCCCATAGCTGTGCCATATAGTGCTCTGCACCATTCAGTATTGCCCCATAGCTCTGCCATATAGTGCTCTGCACCATTCATTCTTGCCCCATAGCTCTGCCATATAGTGCTCTGAACCGTTCAGTATTGCCCCATAGCTGTGCCATATAGTGCTCTGCACCGTTCATATTGCCCCATAGCTGTGCCACATAGTGCTCTGCACCGTTCATATTGCCCCATAGCTCTGCGATATAGTGCTCTGCACCGTTCAGTATTGCTCCATAGCTGTGCCACATAGTGCTCTGCACCGTTCATATTGCCCCATAGCTCTGCGATATAGTGCTCTGCACCGTTCAGTATTGCCCCATAGCTCTGCCATATAGTGCTCTGCACCGTTCAGTATTGCCCCATAGCTGTGCCATATAGTGCTCTGCACAGTTCATTATTGTCCCATAGCTGTGCCATATAGTGCTCTGCGCCGTTCATTATTGCCCCATAGATGTGCCATATAGTGCTCTGCACCGTTCATTATTGCCCCATAGCTGTGCCATATAGTGCTCTGCACCATTCAGTATTGCCCCATAGCTGTGCCATATAGTGCTCTGCACCGTTCAGTATTGCCCCATAGCTCTGCCATATAGTGCTCTGCACCGTTCATATTTCCCCATTGATGCTCCACATATATCTGTGCCATTGCTGCTGCTGCTGCAATAAAAAAAAAAAAAATGCCATACTCACCTTTCTTGCTTGCAGCTCCCAGCGTACGGTCCCGGCGTCTCTCCGCTCTGACTGATCAGGCAGAGGGCGCCGCGCACACTATATGCGTCATCGCACCCTCTGACCTGCACAGTCAGTGCAGATAGACGCCGGGAAGATGGAGCGGCGCCCGGCGGCTGGAACGTGGACAGGTGAATATTACATACTTACCTGGTCCCGGCGTCCCGTTCCTTCCCCCGGACAGCTGTCTTCGGTGCCGCAGCTTCTTCCTCTATCAGCGGTCACCGGCACCGCTGATTAGAGAAATGAATATGCGGCTCCACCCCTATGGGAGGTGGAGCCGCTTATTCATTTCTCTAATGAGCGGTCCCACGTGACCGCTGAACAGGGGAAGAACTGCAGCACAGAAGACCGTGGGACAGGCGGGGAGCGCCAGGATCGCTGGAAGCAGGTAAGTATGCCTCAGCGCCCTCTCCCCCTCACCCGCCGACCCTGCCACCCACCTTGACTCGAGTATAAGCCGAGAGGGGCACTTTCAGCCCAAACATTTGGGCTGAAAATCTCGGCTTATACTCGAGTATTTAAGGTACCTCACTCATTTTTTACATGGGTAGCAATAGTGGAATCCACGTATTTATTTATTGCATAGTGCAGTTGCATAGTGTTTGAAAATTCGTTATTAATACATTTTTGTATTATTATTTATTTTCTTATTCATTCTGAATAAAAATTAATACATAATTATATATTTTTATATTAATTATTAACATTAACATATCAATAACAATAAAATATGTAAAATACTCAGTATATAATATAACATAGTTAGCAAGCAAGGCCGAAAAAAGACATTTGTCCATCCAGTTCAGCCTATATTCCATCAGAATAAATCCCCAGATTTGCATCCTTCTAAAGAACCTAATAACTGTAAGATACAATATTGTTCTGCTCCAGGAAGACATCCAGGCCTCTCTTGAACCCCTCGACTGAGTTCGCCATCACCACCTCCTCAGGCAAGCAATTCCAGATTCTCACTGCCCTAACAGTAAAGAATCCTCTTCTATGTTGTTGGAAAAACCTTTTCTCCTCCAGACGCAGAGAATGCCCCCTTGTGCCCGTCACCTTTCTTGGTAAAACAGATCCTTGGAGAGATAGTTGTATTGTCCCCTTATATACTTATTGAGAATAATTCTAAATGGTTTTACTTTAGGCCAATATTTTTTAACCTGATTTGAATTTTCTGTTTAATAAATGTGTTGAAAACATAAAGACTCGCCACTTTTACTTTCCTACAGAAGTGTTGATTGTTCATTTTCTAAGACACCCATTTCAATATTTGGGGCAATTCTATTTTAAAAGTGGGGTCAATTTTCATGTGCTAAAATCCTTATGCAATTTAACATTGGAATCTGATCTAAATGTAGTAGAAAATGTCCCCCATTGTGCTAGTCTAGTGTTTACCCTTTAATCGTAAGTATAAATAAGTCATTCTAATATGAGTGTTGGTATCTTCAAATTTTCTTTATATAAAACAACAATAGATTAAAACAAGAGACCAACAAGTTGAAACCTATTAACTAAATTGTTAGAAAAAAATCTGAAAAGCAGAACGTTTTTGTATAATATATCCTATCAACAGAACCTGACTGATTCTGTTGTGGTTTGTTATATTACAAAATGATTTAAGAGGTTGGACCAGCAGCACATAGATTATTTAATGAGCAAAGCAGTTGTTTATGTTCACCCTGGGGTACTTTGTAGGTAGTTTGTAATCCACAGCACTATTGCTGTACACTGCAATAAAGATATTGATTGCACAGCTAAAGGTAGATTTATTGTATAAAAGTGAAAAAGCATGAATTCATGAAATGTTCAAGTGAGATCTGAAGCACTTGAAAAATGTCTTTTACCTTACTTGCCTGTTTATAAGTTTAGAGTTTGGCTCTGCTTCATAAACTATTTAAGGTGATGTGTGGATTTATAACAATTAGACTCCACCATGTTGATTTGTTTTGGGCAAAGAAAGATGTCTTATAAATCAAAGCTAAATCGAAATTGTTCTGAGCTCTCAAAAGCTTGCAAATCTTCAAAAAGTGGAGACGTTGCCCATGGCTTATTTCTGGAGAGCAAAACGTTCCTACTGGTCGGAACACATTTTAATTGCATTTCAAAACAGTTCAAAGAAACATAAAAAAGTTAACACGTGAACAATATATTATAGAAATATATAGTTCACAAAAGTGCTAGAATGATCAAAGATATGATTGCAATATCTCCTTACAACCTTACAAGAATACCTATCTTTTTGCTGTTCTCCTCTCTCTCCAAAGTTAAAAATCTATTTTTCAGTTTATCCCAATCTATTATATCCGGTAGTCCAGGAACTGCCCTGATTCTTATGCCTCGTCGCTCGCCATTGGTCGTTCTTCTGTATCAGCATTCATCCAGAACTTTTGGAGCTGGAACTTCTTTATCCTCACATCAAAACAAGCATTGCACCCGCCATTGGCCATTGCCTCTCCTGTCCTGAGCTGAAAGCCTACAATTATACCTTCATACAGTTAACAGACAGGAGAGCAGGAGTAGATGATACAGACACAATGCTACATCCGGTAATACAGTATGTCTTGGTGTAGACATGCTGCTGCTAGAGATAGATTACATTTGACAACAGGCATTACACATGAAGTTGGACAGAACCAGTACACATAGTCCAGAAAGAAATATCCACTGCACACTCAATTAGTCTAGTATAAATGGTGAAGCGTTATTAATATTGGACAGTAAGTGCATTCATATAGAAAAGCTTTTTTCTTGACTGTGACAATACAAGACATTTCGATTCATGGAATCTTTATGATATTAGTCACAGTGTATACGTAATGCCAGGAATATGCAGACTGTCCTTATTGAGGGCTCTGAGGGCTCTGCAAGACCGCTACATCATCATCTATCGAGATCGCAATGCATGGAGCGGTCACCGGAGCATCATGAGGAGCCGGAAAAGCCTGTTCTGGATCCGAGGGGCCGACGACAGTGAGTATATAACTATTTTTTATTTTTTTATTATTTTTAACATTAAATCTTTTTACTATTGATGCTGCATAGGCAGCATCAATAGTAAAAAGTTGGTCACACAGGGTTAATAGCAGTGTTAACAGAGTGCGTTACACCGCGTCATAACGCAGTCCATTAGCGCTGCCATTAACCCTGTGTGAGCGCTGACTGGAGGGGAGTATGAAGCCGGCACTGACTGCGGGGAGTAAGGAGCGGCCATTTTGCGGCCGGACTGTGACCGTCGCTGATTGGTCATGGCTGTTTTGCAGCGACTTGGGATTTCTGTTACAGACAGACAGAAAGTGGAAGTGGAAGTGAACCTTAGACAATTATATAGTAGATTATATCACTAACTTTGTAAAGTTGTGCTACTAAATTAAAGAAGCACTCCTCCCCTCTAAGTTTGTATCCTCTTAACATATTTCACATATTTTAAGTAAACCCAGCACTCATCTTAAGTGATCAAACAGGATTTAATATAATTCACTGTAGTAGAGAAACGTTTCGGTCTTGACTTCAGACCTCCATCAGTTACAACAAAATAATAATAATAATAGTGATACAGCACAATATGACAATATAAAAATGAATAAATAAAGTATATATAAGTAGATACATGAGAACAATGGTCATATATAAATAACAATAGAATAGAGCTGAAACGCAGAGAACTTAGGGCGTCTCAAGATAGATGTGTAGTAGCGTAAATGCCTATCTATAGGAGGGCTACTAATCTGTAAGACGGGCCACTCAGTGAAAGTATATGGTAATAGTATATAATGACACGTACCAGTGTATTAACCCCTTAACGACCGCCGATACGCCTGTTAGCGGCGGCAGTTAAGGGTACTTAAACCACAGCGCCGTTAATTAACGGTGCTGTGGAAAAAGTAAATAGCGCCCCCCCAGAGTCCGATTTTCTCTGGGGTCTCGGCTGCCGGGGGTAGCCAAGACCCCAGACAACATGATTTGGGGGGGTTTACCAACCCCGCTTTTGCGATCGCCGGTAATTAACCGTTTACCGGCGATCGCAAAAAAAAAAACGCGATTTCCTTTTTTAATTTCTCTGTCCTCCGATGTGATCGCACATCAGAGGACAGAGAAATGGGGTCCCAGATAGCCCCCCAATACTCACCTGTCTCCCCTAGTGCTCCTCGTGGCTCCCGATAGGCGCCGCCATCTTTTTCTGGCGGGCGCATGCGCAGTGCGCCCGCCGGCCGGCATCGGTAGGATCTTTGGGGTCTCGGCTGCGGGGGTAGCCGAGACCCCAAAGAACATGATCGGGGTCGGTTATACCAACCCCTGTTTTGCGATGGCCGGTAATTAACTGTTTACCGGCGATCGCAAAAAAAAAAGTGGTGTGCAATTCTCTGTCCTCTGATGTGATCGCACATCAGAGGACAGAGAAATGGGGTCCCAGATAGCCCCCCAATACTCACCTGTCTCCCCCAGTGCTCCTCGTGGCTCCCGATAGGCGCCGCCATCTTTTTCTGGCGGGCGCATGCGCAGTGCGCCCGCCGGCCGGCATCGGTAGGATCTTTGGGGTCTCGGCTGCGGGGGTAGCCGAGACCCCAAAGAACATGATCGGGGTCGGTTATACCGACCCCTGTTTTGCGATGGCCGGTAATTAACTGTTTACCGGCGATCGCAAAAAAAAAAAAGTGGTGTGCAATTCTCTGTCCTCTGATGTGATTGCACATCAGAGGACGGAGAAATAGGGGGATTCAGGGACCCTATTATACTTACCGGTGTCCCTGGGTCCTCCTGTGTCCTCTCCTGCCCGCCGGTGTCTTCTTTGGGAAAAAAAATGGCGGGCGCATGCGCAGTGCTCCCGCCATCTGTCGCCATCTGCCGGCCGGCAGGAGAAAGCAGTTGGGGCTAAAATTAGGGTTAGGGTTAGGGCTAGGGTTAGGGTTAGGGCTAGGGTTAGGGTTAGGGCTAGGGTTAGGGTTAGGGCTAAGGTTAGGGCTAGGGTTAGGGCTAGGGTTAGGGATAGGGTTAGGGCTAGGGTTAGGGCTAAATTTAGGGTTAGGGTTGGAGCTAAATATAGGGTTAGGCTTCTTTCACACTTGTGTCGGTACGGGGCCGCCGCAATGCGTCGGCCTGACATACTGATGCACGTTGTGAAAATTGTGCACAACGTGGGCAGCGGATGCAGTTTTTCAATGCATCCGCTGCCCAATCTATGTCCTGGGGAGGAGGGGGCGGAGCTACGGCCACGCATGCGCGGTCGGAAATGGCGGACGCATCCTGGGGGCACATTTGCAGGATCCGTTTTTTGTCCAAAATGACGGATTGCGACGGATGCCAAACGATGTAAGTGTGAAAGTAGCCTTAGGGTTAGGGTTGGGGCTAAAGTTAGGGCTAGGGTTGTGGCTAAAGTTAGGGCTAGGGTTGCGGCTAAAGTTAGGGTTAGAGTTTGGATTAGGGTTAGTGTTTGGATTAGGGTTGGCATTAGGGTTACGCTTGGGATTAGGGTTAGGTTTGGGATTAGGGTTAAGGTTAAGGTTGTGATTAGGGGTGTATTGGGATTAGGGTTAGGTTTGAGGTTAGGGTTGAGATTAGGATTAGGGGTGTGTTGGATTTAGGGTTTTGATTAGGGTTATGGTTAGGGTTGACATTAGGGTTGTTTTGGGGTAAGGGTTGTGATTATCATTAGGGTTGTGATTAGAATTATGGATCGGGTTGGGATTAGGGTTAGGGGTGTGTTGGGGTTAGGGTTGGAGTTAGAATTGGCGGGTTTCCACTGTTTAGGTACATCAGGGGGTCTCCAAACACGACAGCCAATTTTGCGCTCAAAAAGTCAAATGGTGCTCCCTCCCTTCTGAGCTTTGCCATGCACCCAAACAGTGGGTTACCTCCACATATGGGGCATCAGCGTACTCGGGATAAATTGGACAACTTTTCGGGTCCAATTTCTCCTGTTACCCTTGTAAAAATAAAAACTTGGGGGCGACAAAATCTTTTTGTGGAAAAAAAAATATTTTTTATTTTCACGACTGCATTCTAAACTTCTGTGAAGCACTTGGGCATTCAAAGTTCTCACCACACATCTAGATAAGTTCCTTGGGGGGGCCTAGTTTCCAAAATGGGGTCACTTGTGGGGGGTTACTATTGTTTAGGTACATCAGGGGCTCTGCAAACGCAACATAACACCCACAGACCTTTCTATCTAAGTCTGCATTCCAAAACGGCGCTCCTTCCCTTCCGAGCCCTGCCGTGTGCCCAAACAGTGGTTTACCCCCACATATGGGGCATCAGCGTACTCGGGATAAATTGGACCACAACTTTAGTGGTCCAATTTCTCCTGTTACCCTTGTGAAAATAAAAACTTGGGGGCTACAAAATCTTGTTTGTGGAAAAAAAAAATATATTTTATTTTCACGACTGCATTCTAAACGTCTGTGAAGCACTTGGGCATTCAAAGTTCTCACCACACATCTAGATAAGTTCCGTGGGGGTCTAGTTTCCAAAATGGGGTCACTTGTGGGGGGTTACTATAGTTTAGGTACATCAGGGGCTCTGCAATCGCAACATAACGCCCACAGACCATTCTATCAAAGTCTGCATTCCAAAACGGCGCTCCCTCCCTTCCGAGCTCTGCTGTGCGCCCAAACAGTGGTTTACCCCCACATATGGTGCATCAGCATCCAAAATTGTGCTGATGTAAAGTAGACATGTAGGAAATGTTATTTATTAACTATTTTTCATGACATATCTCTCTGATTTAAGGACATAAAAATACAAAGTTTGAAAATTGCTAAATTTTAAAAATTTTCGCCATATTTCCGTTTTTTTTCATAAATAATCACAAGTAATATCGAAGAAATGTTACCACTAGCATGCAGTACAATATGTCACAAAAAACAATCTCAGAATCAGCGGGATCCGTTAAAGCGTTCCAGAGTTATAACCTCCTAAAGTGACAGTGGTCAGAATTGTAAAAATTGGCTCGGTCATTAAGTACCAAATTGGCTCTGTCACTGAGGGGTTAAGATGCAGATTCACTGAGAGCGAAAGTAGATCACAATTAGATTGATAGTTCTATAGTGGAGGAGAAACCAGTATAAGAATGCAAATATAATGGTATATAGTGGTGGGGGAAGGACAAAGAAAAAATAAAGAAAAATACACATACCGGAAGAACTTTTTTGTAAGGAAGAGAAAAGACGTTGTTGAAGTCTAAAAAAAAAAAGATTATTACGCCATTTCTCTTCCTTACACAAACGTTCTTCAGGTATGTTTATGACCCACCCCGGGTCCCCCACCGTTCTTGCATACCAGGTACAGTATGTCCATTATTGTGTATCACCGCGATAAATGGCTGATTTTCAGTGACTTTATTTTTTGCACTCGCATCATACATTATATATTGCTTATCAGCCTGATGCAATGCTATCTGGTGTGTTTTTTGTGATTTCATCCACATATGTGTGGTACCACTTTTAGTGGTCTATGACAGTATTATGCGGTGTGTTTGT
Source organism: Ranitomeya imitator (assembly GCF_032444005.1). NCBI lineage: Eukaryota > Metazoa > Chordata > Amphibia > Anura > Dendrobatidae > Ranitomeya > Ranitomeya imitator. The sequence goes on along the minus strand of NC_091289.1, from coordinate 109,864,126 downwards.
GCGGTGGGTCGTACCTTGTAGCCCTATGTGTACAACTGGTACTGCCATATAGTTTTTCACTAGCCCCACTTTACTTAAGTAATAATATCAAACATTATGTAGATATACTTTTTTCAAAGGCAAAAAAAAAAAAAAAAAGCTTTTTTCTCTATAAAATGGCAAAAAACGTTGTTTTTTATACACTTATACTGTTCCCGGTCATTTTTGACCGGACCTAACAAAGTTGTGATTTGTACTCAATTCAAGTGTTATTTGATTACCTGTTGCATTGTTTTACTGTATGTGAACATGGTTTTCAATAATCAGATGAAAAATTAAATCAAAAACTTTTATTTTTTGAATCAAATAAATTAACATTTTTTGCAATATTTGCTTCATATTGCACATAAAAACTTTTCTTTATTCTAAACTATATACAAACTTTTAAAAAAAAAAAAGATTTTTTGTCAAAAACAAATGATAAATGCGATCAATGTATTACTTGCATTGATCACATGTATAATTTACATGACGCTTGCACAAGTATTTTGCACATTTGCAACACATAATATTAGATTTATGGTTACTGGACGTTGGACAGAATGAGCATCTTTTTCGCTTGCAGCTGGTTGCGATGGTGGAAGCCGTTTCAGTATCAGTGGTGGTCGAAGCTGTTGGCTCGCCGTCTCCACCATGCTCTCGAATTTGTCGGGCCACTTTTTCTGCACTCTCATTTCTTTGATTTCGTGGCCGTGTTTTTACATATGGATTAGTGAGAGACTTCCCCAATTCCTCAATAAAAAGCTGTCGTTTGTGTAATTTTTTTTCTTGCCATTTGGGGTTTATTTCCCGCCACAATACAAAGGCATTATAGGCAGATACATCGATCAGGTTGTAAAAGAGAATCATAGGCCACCTATTTGTTTTTCTTTTACATGTATACGTGCCTACAAGCTGGTCTAATGTGTCAACAGCACCTTTAGTGGCGTTATAGTGAAGAATCATGTCTGGCTTTCTGTCATCTCTCTCACTTATTTTTGCATCATGGTGCATGGTGCTCATGAGGATAACTTGTTTATTTTTTTTGGGAACGTACGACACTACCGTAGTGTCCTTTGTAAAATAAAACATTGAACTGTGTACGTCTCTCTTATTGAGGATACCCTGTGGAAGTTCAGGTTTATTTTTTCGTACAGTACCCAGCATAGTTATATTGTTTTTTTGTAACATCTGCCCCAATTGGTAGGATGTGAAGAAATTGTCACAGGTAACGTTTCTCCCTTTGAGTCCATGGGTCAAGTCCAAAACTACCCTCATGCCTTGGTTTTTTTCAGGTCTTTCTAGAGGGTTTTTTCCAATATATACTTGAACATTTGCAGCATATGATGTTTTACTGTCACACAGAGTCCAGATTTTTATACCGTATTTTGCTGGTTTACTTGGAATGTATTGCCTGAATGGGCACCTGCCTCTAAATGACACCAGCTGCTCATCAACAGTGACATTTTCTACGGTATTATAACATTTTGGGAGTATCTCGACCCATTTACTCCACAAATCCCTAATTGGGGCAAGTTTATCTGTGCTTCTTCTTTCAGATCTATCCGTTTTGTCATCAAACCGTAGAACTCTGGAAATTTCGTGGAATCTTTCTAAAGACATGGTGGCCCTAAATATATGGCGCCCCGTTTCCGAATTCCACAAACTTTTAGTGGACTCTCCATATGATTTGTATACTCCAGCTAATAGAAGTAACCCGATGTAAGCATTCATAGCCGTCACATCGAAGTTCTTCCATTTATCGCCATAAACCTTTTTTCCCTCAATGTTTGTCATTTGGATAAGTATATTTTGCATGGCTATATTTATGAATAATAGGAATGCCGATTGAATGTCATCAATTCTAGCAATTGCATATCTAGTGGGACCTGGAGTATCTGTGATGACATTTGATGAAGACCTTCTACCAGTTGGAGCAGGAGGCTGCAATTTCCAAACGACATCTTTGTTTTTTTAATTGATTTCTTGCGTCAGACCGGTTGTCGGGGTTTCCACATCAGATTCACCCTCAGAATCCGAGTTCTCGGCAATATCTTCATCCTCACTAATGTTGTCCTCCTCTTCTGAGACATTTTCAGGTGGGACATCCTCGTCTGTATCGGAGTCGTTTATAAACTCCTCCAATTCAGCTTGGGTGAAGTGTCTTCTTCTCATGCTGTAAGGCATCACTGTTGAATGAAAAAATAAAATATATCCATAAACAATGAATGAAAAAAAAAATCAAAACAATTTCGCAACAATACACACAATAACGTCCCGTCACACATTGAGATATGCCCTGTGATTATGGTGCTGGAGCGTCGCAAACAAAAATGAGGCATGCACTCATTCTATCACAGCAGTGAGAATATGTACTCATAAGCAGACATTGAGTCTACACAACCCTAATGCTAACCCCCTATCATCCATTCTATCACAGCAGTGAGAATATGTACTCATAAGCAGACATTGAGTCTACACAACCCTAATGCTAACCCCCTATCATCCATTTTATCACAGCAGTGAGAATATTGAATAATTTTAGAATAAAAGAATAATTTATCTGTAACATACCTGTAAAAATGGGACTTCAGAGCTCTGACGTCTGAACCTCTGCTCACTCTGTGTTGTCTCCAGCTGAACTGAAACTCTACACTGCTATGTTATCTGTCTACAGATAAGATCAGAGCAGACACCACCCTGCAGCAGGAAAAAGCTCACAGTACAACACTTTAGGTGAATTCTGCTTAGGACAGCATTGCACAGTGTAATACTGTACAACCAGCAAACACATGGAAAATCAGAAAATCATGATTTACAATATGAAATGTTGACAACTGAATGGAACTAGATCTATATGAACAGCAGGGTAAATAAAAACCAGTGAAATAAATTGCGCATAGCTATACTGGAAGCGAATCCGTCGGCTGTATCGCAACTTGAAAATGTTGGTATGTGTAAATCTTTTCTGACCAAAAGTAGTCAGATACATTGATAAATAGTAGTAGATGCAATATATAGTTCAAAATGAGGTGATAGCACCTTTATTTTTGTCAAAAATTGTCTGGAGAGCTGAATAAAGGCCTATCGGTCATTTTTGACCGAACAGTACACGTGTAAAAAAAATTGTACCAAATAAAGTAAACAAAAATTAAAAAAAAAAAAAATTCCCACAGAGAGTACCCCCCTAATGACGAAAAGTCAGGGAGCCTCAAGTCTCAGAATCACACGCTGAATTTTTATAACATTATAGAATTTCAAAAACGGTCATTTTTGACCTAACAGAACAGCAGGGTTAAATATATATTTAATAAAGTCATACTTTTTACGGGGCCCATTGACTGTGTGTTTCTCTGTGGAGCTTTAGGATTTCTGTTTTGCAGTTGTCCCTATTCTGTCCTAACATGCACACATGGGATATTAATGTTGACATTAATTTTGATGTATTGTAATTTTTGTGTCCCATGGGTGTAATATATATGCCACAACTTTATTATCTTATATATTATATTCCACTGTATTTGCGGTCTGTAACCCTATTTCTATACACTATTTTTGGGGACTAAATAAAAACACAGGCTAAATATTTTACAGTGTGGTGTCTTGGTAAAAATACTTCTGTTTCAAGTTTTTATGGCTGCTTCAGGACTGTGTCTTAAGTGCACCAACTACTACTGCCATCATCATCTTCTGCTTAGAGGCAGTCACTGTGCAGATAGAAAGTCTGAGGAACAGAGGGTGAATGCTTGGGCGGTGTTGTACTCTGTCTCTGGATTACGAAGGTGAAATCTTGTAGATTAAATCATGACTGGAAGAGCCAGAGCAAGAGCACGTGAAAGGGCATGGGGCCAGGACAAGCAACTACTGAAGCCTTGTGTTCCTGGGCCGGATTCTGACAATCCATCACCTACTAATTCTGATCTCGTTGGACGAAGAAGTTAAAAAGGAGCCCCTGCAGTTTCTAGAACAAATGCTTGAGATTTTGACATTTTGGCTGTATTTCAAGAGGTGTCAGTTGGAGAGCATGGTGGTCGTAGATGTGACTTATACTATATGTGTGTTTCCACTAGACAATCCATCCAACATGTTATTAAATCAAAATCTTTTTTTTCTCACAACTCTTTTCAGCTGTGAACAATCTATGTCACATTGGTAGCTAGACCCCAGCGGGTCTAGTCACAGTGTCATGATGACTACAGTCAACAGATGTTATGTAGATCCCTAATCTGACCTCTACTTTACCAGCATGATGAATTAATAGGAAAAGCACGTGGTATTGATGGAGCTGTTGTTTTCTAGCCAAAGAAACAAAATAAGGTCAATGAGGTGGTTACCCGCACACGCAATGGAGAAATAGTAAAGATGACAATTACTTTCTCATTTGAGTTAACACTCACTTCACCAACTTGCTTTCATCTTTAAAAAATTATATTCTGAAGCCTTGAAGAAAATGAATATAATGTGAAGCAAATAGGTATGAATAATCCTCACCAAAATGATGTTACAGAAGTCAGAACATATTGTACACAACTTATCTGTGGGGAAATGATTTACCACCAAAATTTTGAAGTATGAGACTAGTGTCATCTTGTGGATTGATATGATCCACAAAGTCCGTCAAAGTGAAACTGTTCTGGATGTAATGTACAATTTGCTTTTGAAAATTAGAATATGCCTTCTATGATGCTTGCATCAAAGAACTGACTGGCCAGATATACAGACTCAGGATGACTGGGCAGCAGGTAACTGTGCTGCGCCGGAAATGTCAAGGCAGTAGCAATAGCGGAATGGACAGGCCCATTACCCAGGAAGAGGGGGCATGTTTGGACAGGGAACTGCCCGGAAGCTGATAGAAAAAATCCATAGAGCAGGAGTGAGTCCGCAGCTGTCAGCGTGTGAGCAGCAAGGGGGGCAGTGCACTACGCACCCAAAGTGCCGGCATTGCGAAGAAGTGCATCAGACAGACCCAGTGACCTAGAGGCAGGGTGACCAGCTTAATAAAAAGTGGGCACAACAGCAGAGATTTTTGGCATGTACGAGCAACGCATAGGAGGCTGAGCAGTGTACTCCATCCTTAAAGTACTGGCGCCGCAAAGGACTGTTCCCGTTGGCTCCTGCAACTAAAAGTGATACTGCCAGAGAGCGAGGCGCCGTGTGCCCAGTGTCCACCAGAGAGCGAGGATTCGTGAGCTCCTTGACCCTGAGTACAGCACACGTACGCAGTAGAGAGAGCCAGTTCATGCCACGTGTTCAGCTTTGCTAACCAATAATTATAAGGCACAGAGGAATGACAGAGGACATTGGTATGGTCAGCAAGGTACTCCCTCAGCATCTGGGGATGTGGTAAAATTCAAAATCGTCATCAATACCATCATCGTCCATATATTGCAAAGAGGAAATCTAGTGTTTCCCAGGGTCGTGGTTTTCTACGTTTAGTGGCATTCCTGTAACGAATAGTGTTCGTTACAATAGAACAAATAATTTTCGGCTGTGACATATGGATATTATTAGTAATATGTATGGGTGAAGATGAAGAACCTTGTGCCATGGATTTGTTGATTGTTACGGATGTTGCACTCTTCTTTAAACTTAGTTTTTCACGATCATCCATCAGTTTGCTTGGTTTTCCTCCAACACTGATCTGCTTTCTTTAATTCAGCGCCTCACGAACATGTTGCACTTTGTCCTTTATACGGACACCTGCGTCTTTGGTAACATTTTTTAATGGGCATTTTTTATGCCGAGCTTCACACGCATCTGTCACACCGATATTCTGATGGGCATGAAACACATTCTGGTAATTGGTGGTGGGCCGGCTAAACGACTAATCATTGTAGGCTGTATCCTGGATCTCACACCTCCCACCTATTTTAACATTCCTGTTGTCACCATGCCCCTTTTCTTTATCACTTCATCCAATGATTCGTCCACCATATTTTAACTAAAAACCTGTAACTTCCCAGCAGAAACTGTGTAGGAAACCACATTACTGTTTTCCAAGGTGGTTATGATGCCCCTAAAAAGAAATAAACACTATATTGATATGTACACCCCAGGGGGAAATGTTTGCAAGTATAGGTGAACCGCTCCTTTGTGATGTGAATTTTTTTAGGAAACACTCCTCGTTTCTTTCAAGGGGGGGTTGTGGTGCATGCAAATTAGGGCCTGACCTTGCATTTGCAGCGCCTCAGTGTCCTGGTCGTTGCAGTAATATCATTTTCCTCTAGGGGGAGTGATGTTACGTTTGGAGGCAATAAAGGAGATCTCTTTACCAGGTACTACAAACATACAACATATTTCACACTCCAGCCCACCAGCGGGAGCTATGTTCCTATTTATTAGGGCACTCTTCACAATTTAAAACTGGTGGCCTGGATAGGAAGTTCGGCAGTTGCTGGCTGAGCTTGGCTCAGGTAGTTGATCCCTGACAGGGGTGGGAGTCTGTCAGAGGCTGAGACAGAGGGACACGGAGCTGCGCCTGCCCAGAGTGTTGCAGTTCCTAAGAAAGGACACGAACAGAGAACTGTATTGTAGAGAGTGAGAAAGAAGTCATAGCATAAGGAGTGGATACCAGAAGGAGTTCTGCCCTACACAGGCTGCCTCCTTCTGAGGCGCAGGATCCTGGTAGTCGGAACACCGAGGGAGCAACAGTCCTTTATGCCTTGCTCCAGAGACCGGCAGGACAGCTAATTGCAAGTTACTGATCCGCCCTATACCCTGGAGGCAAGGTGGCACCCACGAGAGGCCAGGGCATGATAGAGTCCCTGTAAAAAAGCCTCACGCCACCGGTCATACGGGTTTGTCCTATCCATCTGGGGGACAGAGAGAGAGACATAACATCCATAACATCTACAACATCTACAACATCTGTGAGGACCTCATGAAAGGCTTAGCAGTAAGGAACTACAGCACCAAGGTGCTAGAGGAAGGCTACTGATTTCCACCTGGATAAGGGGACTCTGGATTTGCCTCCAAACCGGCCGGACTCTGCCTGATCTGTGATCTGTGCTCTGGACTGTGGATGCTGAAGCCTTTAGTAAAAGATAAAGAGACTGCAACCTTGTGTCCTCGTTCTTCACTGCGCCTCTCACCATCCACCATCTTACACACTGGGAAGCCCTGGGGACACACTTCACCTGTGGGAGGGTATACCATCTAGCTGCCATAACATCACCCCAGCGGACCCCTTAGCAGCGTCGGTCACCCTGACCGAATACGACAGGTGGCGTCACGAACATTTCCCTTTAAAGACCTTTCCCCCTTTAACATGGACGTCCCACGGTCCAAGGACCGGGTCATCAGCGCTCCACATTCACTTCATGGACAAACTTTATGGTAATAAAAAAAAAGAATAATGGAAACTTTGGTTTCATGTGGCCATCCAGTATGTGGTTTCAAAGGGTTATTGGGGTGCATGGAACATTGGTGCAGGCCAGGCCTTGCATTCAATGCATAAGCAAACAGAATGGGAAACACACTTTCTTCTAATGGGAACAATTTTTATATGAGGCCCTCAAGTACGTCTGCTGAAATGGTTAATGTGGTGCATGTAACTTTGGGGCAGGCCAAGCCTTGCATTCAATGCAACATTTTTTCAGGAGGCCCTCCTGTATGTCTCGTGAAAGGGGTATTGTGGTGCATCCTAATTTTTGGCAGCCCAGCCACTCACTGCATAGGCAATAACAGTATAGGAGACCCACTGTTTAATGGCCCTTTAAGAAGATTACTGCCACCTGATGCCCCTCTAAAAGTAGGCTCTGTGACTTTAAGAGTCCCTCCTTCGTAAATGAAGCAAGATGTTTCTGCTTATGTGTCACGCAACACATGGCCAGCTAGGCTTGTTAAATGTTACAATGACATTACCCAGTGAATGCATTTGTATTGGTTGAAAGCAATGCTAAAGTTGAAAAACGCATCAAAAACACTGGGTGTGAAGATAGCCCAAGTGGTGGAGGAACATTTTTCTTTGAGGTTAGTTAGTTTTCCTTATATACAAGTCATTACCCTGGAAAGGATGTACCTTAACATATTTCCCACCAAAATCCATTTTGGTTTTGATTTTGTATGTTTTTTTGGTGCACCAGTAAAAATGCCGTGAAACTCTGACAACATTGTTTACAGCTGTAACCCAGGAGTCAGAAATGCTTCCAGGGACATTTGCCATGATGTTCCCATGTCATTTGAGCAGTGTTTTTGTGGCACCCCAGGAGCCTGATTGCCACAATGGCATTGCGTTCCTTCACGGGGGAGGTGATGTCATGCCTGGATGCAAGAAAGGATTCCCTAATCAGGTAACAATTACATGCAGCACCTTCCTGACTCAAGGCGAGATGGGGGAGCTCTAAACGCGGCTTCAGGGGAGCTTCCCTTACAAGTTCTGGTCTGGAGGTGGGGTTAGTGAGTTGAGTGTGAGACACCGAAGGGAAAGGAAGCAAGAGAGAGAAGCCTGGGATCTGGAGCTGTGATAGGGCTCACCCCACGATAAATGGCCAAGAGACCAGACACCTGAGTCCATAGTGGTGTGAGGATTGCATACTCAGCCACCGAATCCGGAGGGCAGGAGAATCCAAGTCTCCTGTCCCCAACTGACATCCTCAGGCAACACAGCAGATCAGGAGCCTGGGGCTGCCAGTGAGAAGGTAGTGCCCACGACAGGCTCAGGCTGTCAGCCATATGGGTAGAAAGTACAGACACTGAGAGGACTTGTGCAGAGCTTCAGGCAGCAAGGGTCAGAAAACAGTGCAGAAAGGAAGGCTTCCAATCCCACCTGCTTAGGTGGATCCCAAGCTGTTTCCAGGCTGCCCGGACCCCATCACCACCTGCTACCTGTATTCTGGACTGTACCTGCAATTCAGTAAAAAGTAAAGGAAACTGCAACCCTGTGTCCTTCAATTCTTTCCTGCAACTCCACATCTACTATACTTCACCAACTACACCGGTAGCCCTGGGGACCAAGCTCTACCTGTGGAGAGCTATACCGACTCTGTTGCAATACCATCAGCCCCAGTGGACCCCTTTAAGCAGTGTTTGCTCCTCCTGGCCAAATACCACAGGTGGCGTCATGAACAAAAATCTTTCATAAATTTTATTCCCCATTCACATCCCCTTTTATTGAACGCCCAGGGCCACGGACCGAGTGACTGCTACTGTGACCACCCCTTTAACCCCTTCCCGACCTTTGACGCCACGTAGGCGTCATGAAAGTCGGTGCCATTCCGACCCATGACGCCTATGCGGCGTCATGGAAAGATCGCGTCCCTGCAGATCGGGTGAAAGGGTTAACTCCCATTTCACCCGATCTGCAGGGACAGGGGGAGTGGTAGTTTAGCCCAGGGGGGGTGGCTTCACCCCCTCGTGGCTACGATCGCTCTGATTGGCTGTTGAAAGTGAAACTGCCAATCAGAGCGATTTGTAATATTTCACCCATTATAACGGGTGAAATATTACAATCCAGCCATGGCCGATGCTGAAATATCATCGGCCATGGCTGGAAATACTAGTGTGCCCCCACCCCACCCCTCCGATCGCCCCCCCAGCCCTCCGATCTGGCCGGTACACTGCTCCGGCTCCCCTCCGTCCAGTGCTCCGCTCCCCCCCGTGCTCTTGTCCGCTCCCCCCGTGCTCCAATCACCCCCCCGTGCTCCAATCACCCCCCCTGCACTCCGATCCACCCCCCCCGGTGCTCCGTTCCAGCCCCCCGTGCTCCATTCCAGCCCCCCCGTGCTCCGTTCCACCCCTCCCGCGCTCCGATTCCCCCCCCCCGTGCTCCGATCCCCCCCCCCGTGGTCCCCCCCACCCCATCATACTTACCGATCCAGCCGGGGTCCCGTCCGTCTTCTCCCTGGGCGCCGCCATCTTCCAAAATGGCGGGCGCATGCGCAGTGCGCCCGCCGAATCTGCCGGCCGGCAGATTCGTTCCAAAGTGCATTTTGATCACTGAGATATAATCTATCTCAGTGATCAAAATAAAAAAAATAATAAATGACCCCCCCCCCCCCTTTGTCACCCCCATAGGTAGGGACAATAAAAAAATAAAGAAATTTTTTTTTTTCCACTAATGTTAGAATAGGGTTAGGGTTAGGGCTAGGGTTAGGGGTAGGGTTAGGGGTAGGGTTAGGGCTAGGGGTAGGGTTAGGGTTAGGGCTAGGGGTAGGGGTAGGGTTAGGGCTAGGGGTAGGGGTAGGGTTAGGGTTAGGGCTAGGGTTAGGGTTTCGGTATGTGCACACATATTCTGGTCCTCTGCGGATTTTTCCGCTGCGGATTTGATAAATCCGCAGTGCTAAACCGCTGCGGATTTATGGCGGATTTACCGCGGTTTTTCTGCGCATTTCACTGCGGTTTTACAACTGCGATTTTCTATTTGAGCAGTTGTAAAACCGCTGCGGAATCCGCACAAAGAAGTGACATGCTGCGGAATGTAAACCGCTGCGTTTCCGTGCAGTTTTTCCGCAGCATGGGCACAGCGATTTTTGTTTCCCGTAGGTTTACATTGAACTGTAAACTCATGGGAAACTGCTGCGGATCCGCAGCGTTTTCCGCAGCGTGTGCACATACCTTTAGAATTAGGCTATGTGCACACGGTGCGGATTTGGCTGCGGATTCGCAGCAGTGTTCCATCAGGTTTACAGTACCATGTAAACATATGGAAACCAAATCCGCTGTGCCCATGGTGCAGAAAATACCACGCGGAAACGCTGTGTTGTATTTTCCGCAGCATGTCAATTCTTTGTGCGGATTCCGCAGCGTTTTACACCTGTTCCTCAATAGGAATCCGCAGGTGAAATCCGCACAAAAAACACTGGAAATCCGCGGAAAATCCGCAGGTAAAACGCAGTGCCTTTTACCCGCGGATTTTTCAAAAATGGTGCGAAAATATCTCACACGAATCCGCAACGTGGGCACATAGCCTTAGGGTTAGGGTTGGAATTAGGGTTGTGGTTATGGTTAGGGGTGTGTTGGGGTTAGGGTTGTGGTTAGGGGTGTGTTGCGGTTAGGGTTGTGTTTAGGGTTATGGCTACAGTTGGGATTAGGGTTAGGGGTGTGTTGGGGTTAGTGTTGGAGGTAGAATTGAGGGGTTACCACTGTTTAGGCACATCAGGGGTCTCCAAACGCAACATGGCGCCACCATTGATTCCAGCCAATCTCGTATTCAAAAAGTCAAATGGTGCTCCCTCACTTCCGAGCCCTGACGTGTGCCCAAACAGTGGTTTACCCCCACATATGGGGTACCAGCATACTCAGGACAAACTGCGCAACAATTACTGGGGTCCAATTTCTCCTGTTACCCTTGTGAATCAAAAAAAATGCTTGCTAAAACATAATTTTTGAGGAAAGAAAAATGATTTTTTATTTTCACGGCTCTGCGTTGTAAACGTCTGTGAAGCACATGGGGGTTCAAAGTGCTCACCACATATCTAGATAAGTTCCTTGGGGGTCAAATTTCTAAAATGGGGTCACTTGTGGGGGTTTCTACTGTTTAGGCACACCAGGGGCTCTGCAAACGCAACGTGACACCCGCAGACCATTCCATCAAAGTCTACATTTCAAAAGTCACTACTTCCCTTCTGAGCCCCGACGTGTGCCCAAACAGTGGTTTACCCCCACTCATGGGGTATCAGCGTACTCAGGAGAAACTGGACAACAACTTTTGGGGTCCAATTTCTCCTGTAACCCTTGGGAAAATAAAAAAATTCTGGGCTAAATAATTATTTTTGAGGAAAGAAAACGTATTTATTATTTTCACGGCTCTGCATTATAAACTTCTATGAAGCACTTGGGGGTTCAAAGTGCTCACCACACATCTAGATAAGTTCCTTTCGGGGTCTAGTTTCCAAAATGGGGTCACTTGTGGGGGGTTTCTACTGTTTAGGCACATCAGGGGCTCTGCAAACGCAACGTGACGCCCGCAGAGCATTCCATCAAAGTCTGCATTTCAAAACGTCACTACTTCAATTCCAAGCCCCGGCATGTGCCCAAACAGTAGTTTACCCCCACATATGGGGTATCACCATACTCAGGAGAAACTGGACAACAAATATTGGGGTCAAATTTCTCCTGTTACCCTTGGGAAAATTAAAAAATTCTGGGCTAAATAATTATTTTTGAGGAAAGAAAACGTATTTATTATTTTCACGGCTCTGCATTATAAACTTCTATGAAGCGCTTGGGGGTTCAAAGTGCTCACCACACATCTAGATAAGTTCCTTTCGGGGTCTAGTTTCCAAAATGCGGTCACTTGTGGGGGTTTCTACTGGTAAGCCACATCAGGGGCTCTGCAAACGCAACGTGACGCCCACAGAGCATTCCATCAAAGTCTGCATTTCAAAACGTCACTACTTCACTTCCGAGCCTCGGCATGTGCCCAAACAGTGGTTTACCCCCACATATGGGGTATCAGCGTACTCAGGAGAAACTGGACAACAACTTTTGGGGTCCAGTTTCTTCTGTAACCCTTGGGAAAATAAAAAATTCTGGGCTAAATAATTATTTTTGAGGAAAGAAAACGTATTTATTATTTTCACGGCTCTGCATTATAAACTTCTATGAAGCACTTGGGGGTTCAAAGTGCTCACCACACATCTAGATAAGTTCCTTTGGGGGTCTAGTTTCCAAAATGGGGTCACTTGTGGGGGGTTTCTACTGTTAAGCCACATCAGGGGCTCTGCAAACGCAACGTGACGCCCACAGAGCATTCCATCAAAGTCTGCATTTCAAAACGTCACTACTTCACTTCCGAGCCCCGGCATGTGCCCAAACAGTGATTTACCCCCACATATGGGGTATCAGCGTACTCAGGAGAAACTGGACAACAACTTTTGGGGTCAAATTTCTCCTGTTACCCTTGGGAAAATAAAAAATTGCAGGCTAAAAGATCATTTTTGAGAAAATAATTTTTTTTTTTTTTCATGGCTCTGCGTTATAAACTTCTGTGAAGCACTTGGGGGTTCAAAGTCCTCACCACACATCTAGATTAGTTCCTTTGGGGGTCTAGTTTCCAAAATGGTGTCATTTCTGGGGGATCTCCAATGTTTAGGCACACAGGGGCTCTCCAAACGTGACATAGTGTCCGCTAATGATTGGAGCTAATTTTCCATTTAAAAAGCCAAATGGCGTGCCATCCCTTCCAAGCCCTGCCGTGCGCCCAAACAGTGGTTTACCCCCACATATTGGGTATCTGCGTACTCAGGACAAACAGGACAACAATATTTGGGGTCCAATTTCTCCTATTATCCTTGGCAAAATAGGAAATTCCAGGCTAAAAATCATTTTTGAGGAAAGAAAAATTATTTTTTATTTTCATGGCTCTGCGTTATAAACTTCTGTGAAGCACCTGGGGGTTTAAAGTGCTCAATATGCATCTAGATAAGTTCCTTGGGGGGTCTAGTTTCCAAAATGGGGTCACTTGTGGGGGAGCTCCAATGTTTAGGCACACAGGGGCTCTCCAAACGCGACATGGTGTCCGCTAACAATTGGAGCTAATTTTCCATTCAAAAAGTCAAATGGCGCGCCTTCCCTTCCGAGCCCTGCCGAGTGCCCAAACAGTGGTTTACCCCCACATATGAGGTATCGACGTACTCGGGAGAAATTGCCCAACAAATTTTATGATCCATTTTACCCTACTGCCCATGTGAAAATGAAAAAATTGAGGCGAAAAGAATTTTTTTGTGAAAAAAAAGTACTTTTTCATTTTTACAGATCAATTTGTGAAGCACCTGAGGGTTTAAAGTGCTCACTAGGCATCTAAATAAGTTCCTTGGGGGGTCTAGTTTCCAAAATGGGGTCACTTGTGGGGGAGCGCCAATGTTTAGGCACACAGGAGCTATCCAAACGCGACATGGTGTCCGCTAACGATGGAAATAATTTTTCATTCAAAAAGTCAAATGGCGCTCCTTCCCTTCCGAGCCTTACCATGTGCCCAAACAGTGGTTTACCCCCACATGTGAGGTATTGGTGTACTCAGGAGAAATTGCCCAACACATTTAAGGATCCATTTTATCCTGTTGCCCATGTGAAAATGAAAAAATTGAGGCTAAAAGAATTTTTTTGTGAAAAAAAAGTACTTTTTCATTTTTACGGATTAATTTGTGAAGCACCTGGGGGTTCAACGTGCTCACTATGCATCTAGATAAGTTCCTTGGGGCGTCTAGTTTCCAAAATGGGGTCACTTGTGGGGGAGCTCCAATGTTTAGGCACACGGGGGCTCTCCAAACGTGACATGGTGTCCGCTAAAGAGTGGAGCCAATTTTTGATTCAAAAAGTCAAATGGCGCTCCTTCCCTTCCAAGCCCTGCCGTGCGCCCAAACAGTGGTTTACCCCCACATATGAGGTATCAGCGTACTCAGGACAAATTGGACAACAACTTTCGTGGTTCAGTTTCTCCTTTTACCATTGGGAAAATAAAAAAATTGTTGCTAAAAGATAATTTTTGTGACTAAAAAGTTAAATGTTCATTTTTTCCTTCCATGTTGCTTCTGCTGCTGTGAAGCACCTGAAGGGTTAATAAACTTCTTGAATGTGGTTTTGAGTACCTTGAGGGGTGCAGTTTTTAGAATGGTGTCACTTTTGGGTATTTTCAGCCATATAGACCCCTCAAACTGACTTCAAATGTGAGGTGGTCCCTAAAAAAAATGGTTTTGTAAATTTCGTTGTAAAAATGACAAATCGCTGGTCAAATTTTAATCCTTATAACTTCCTAACAAAAAAAAATTTTGTTTCCAAAATTGTGCTGATGTAAAGTAAACATGTGGGAAATGTTATTTATTAACTATTTTGTGTCACATATCTCTCTGGTTTAACAGAATAAAAATTCAAAATGTGAAAATTGCGAAATTTTCAAAATTTTCGCCAAATTTCCGTTTTTATCACAAATAAACGCAGAATTTATTGACCTAAATTTACCACTAACATGAAGCCCAATATGTCACGAAAAAACAATCTCAGAACCGCTAGGATCCGTTGAAGCGTTCCTGAGTTATTACCTCATAAAGGGACACTGGTCAGAATTGCAAAAAACGGCAAGGTCTTTAAGGTCAAAATAGGCTGGGTCATGAAGGGGTTAAGTACCACCGGACCCAGTACTGAGTGCCCCACGGCCCTAGCGGGAGCTCCATTTCCATCATTTTCAGATGTTTTTAGACCTTAAAAAGACCCCCGGGACATCGCTGTAAAAATGCTAGGGTCTCCCATAGACTTACATTGGGCTCGTTGTTCTGTCCGAGTACCGGAGTATGGCTGGGATCACACATGCGAGAAACACGTCCATGTCTCGCATGTGAAATCCAAGCTCTGGCGCCGGCACTCCAGAGTGGAGCGTGCGGCTGCATAGCAACACATGGAGCTGCACGCTCCGCTCTGGAGTGCGGGCGCCAGAGCTTGGATTTCACATGTGAGACACGGACGTGTTTCTCGCATGTGTGATCCAGGCCTATTACAAATTGTTCGACCCGAGCAACGAGCACCTGAGCATTTTAGTGCTCGTTCATCACTAGTCATTAATAAAACTACAATTTTACATTGCTGCAAAGTCCTTTTCAGGTGGGAGGAGAGGAGCAGCTGGGTCAGGAGTGGAAGTGTGAGTGGAGCTGGGCTGCCAGTCTTTTTACAATTATAGTTCTGATGATGACTCATGCAGGGGAAAGACTTTCTGTTTCTTCATAAAACCTTAGAGGGATTCAAATTGTCTGTTTTTTTAATCATGCAATGTTCTAGAACTATTGCAAAAGAAAGGAATTAAGTGGATAGAATGGGAAAATGGGCAATTGCATGTACCCAGTGCCATATAATATGATGATATCAATATATTAAGAAAATGAAAACTGTGATTTGAGGATTAGTTTTTCTTTAAGCACAACTACTCAAAGGGACAATAAACACCGCACAGCACTGGCCCCGTTCTTGTTAAGTCTGATATCATCTAGACTGGAGGTCAGTAATCAGAGGTGTGCAGCTGAGTGTCATGACAAGGGACTGACAAAAACTCTAGATACCTGTGACTATTTCCAATTGAGTCAGCATTTTTTTACAATGTGAGTAGTTCACAAAAAACGTTCAAGGAGGGCCTGGATGTCTTTTCTGAAAAATATAATATTGCGGGTTATGGTTATTATAATGTGTGATATCTAGGACATTGATCCAAGGAACCAGTCTGATTTGCTTTATGTGGAGTTAGTGCAGATTTTTTCAATGTCAGTTTCCATTCTCAGTCCATTCTTTCATGAATGTTTAACAAGCACTTTTCTCAGGCAGAAAAATGAATAGTGAAATTGGCAAAATTTACAATAAAGCACTTGTAGTTTTTCCATGCGGCTCCTGATTGCATGGCACAAAGGAAAGGTATGGGCAGCCGCACCTTTATTGTTCCTTATACAGTTATATCTTCTTGCTCTCCATATACACAGTTTGAATATAGATTAAATATTGCTAAATTTACATTGATTGGAAATAAACATTTCATGGCGTGACATTTTTACATTACTCTTTTTCAAAATTCAGCTGTTACATTTGTAGTTTGCAATACTAACTCCTTAGTGACGGAGCCAAATTTTTTAAATCTGAAAAGTCTCACTTTATGTAGTAACTCTGGAACGCTTCAACAAATTCCAGTGATTTTGAGACTGTTTTTTCGTGACACATTATATTTTATGATATTGGTAAATTTAGGTTGATATGTTTTGTATTTACAGTATTTATAAAAAATATCAGAAATTTGAGAAAAATGTTACAAAATTAGCAATTTATGAATGATTATCCCTTTAGTCCAGATAGTCACACCACAGCAAAACATTAATAAATAACATTTCCCTCATGCCTGCTTTACATCAGCACCATTTGTAAAATGTTCTTCAATTTTGTTAGCATTTTAGGAGGTTTAAAAATATAGCAGTAATTTTTCATTCTTTCAAGGAAATTTGCAAAATTTATTTTTTTAGGGACCTATCCGTTTTTGAAGTGACTTTATGGGTCCCATATATTGGGAAACCCCCAAAAGTGATACCATTTTAAAATCAGCACCCCTGACATATTGAAAACTGCAGTCAGGTAGTTTATTAACCTTTCAGGTGATTTTCAGGAATTAATGCAAAGTGACATGACAGAAATGAAAATGTGTATTTTTACCACCTAAATGTCGCTAACTTCTGAAAAGGTTACAACAGCCGTCAGACTCTAGGTCCGCTATTTGGTCATGAATTGCCATGACAAACTTCAGGACCACACTATCATGATCTGAGGGCACCAATTGGGATAAAGAGGAAGCCCCCTGCTAGGACTGGCGGAACGCACCAAATAATGATTAGAGATGATATAAGGTACGCTCACAGTCCAGGGTCCACAGTGCAGCTAAGACACCTGCTGCTTGGTAATGATGGACTATATGGCTGTATAATGTGAATACACACACGGGTTAGCTTCACCCCATATGAAGGAAGCAAACCCTGTTGCATCACAGGGCCGTGATACCGCACAGAGAGTGCAAGCAAGGAGTCACAGAACTGCCCCAAGACTCAGAGTAAGAGTTCCTCTAGATCTCTTATGCTCGACACTGCTACTGCGCTGCCAGGGAAACAACTAAAGTAAATATTTACCACACAGGAGTGCGTGCAGCGCCGCTCTGGTGGACGCCACTAACCACCCTCACTAGGGACAGGAAAATGCACTATCTGCACACGGCACCGCTCTGGCGGTCGCTGCTAACTGGATTCAGCAACTTGTGCCATTGTGCAGGATAGCACTGTTGGGCGCTAGGTAGCTCTACCATTTGCGAGCAGGCAACAACACTAGGGATGGGAATGATTCAGAGCTTTTATCCATCGACAGGCATTCATCCACACACACACAAGTTAATAAGTTTACACTAGCACATGGCCGAGCGGCAATGCGAACCTTTTATAGCAGTAGCACTCTGGGACCTTCCTGAGGGTCCAATAGGAGCCTCAACAGGACCTGAGCATGTGACCCCCGACCTCCAATGGGAGGTCGTCCCGTGAGCATGCTCAGTGTGGAAAAAGCAGGACTTAGTCCCTGAAATGTCTGCTCACTGCTGAACAGTGCTGGCTACAAAGGCACAGCCTGGAAAGGTAGCAATATGAGCTTGAGCCAGATGTTGGGATCGATGTCTCTACTGAGCAGGTTCCACTGTGGCTGGAGAAGAATGGGAGACCGCAGTGGACATGGTTCGAGATTCCCGCTGTGCAGTGGTGGGAACTTGACATCTAACACCACAACACCCTTAACCATTTATATGATGTAGTCACTATTGACAGCAGCATCCAAGAGGTTAAACAGATTTGGATGGTGCAAAAACTGATCGTGGCTGATGAAGCAAGTTGTCAGCTATAGTGAACTGCCAACAGCTGCTGGATTGTCATCTGTATGGAGATGCTATTCTCTTATATCTCAGGTCAGTTAAAAGATGTATTGGCGGTCATTAAGGGGTGATTTTATTCTATATGATTGAATGTTTTTTATTATACTTTTAATTTACACCTTTCCCAAAAAAGATACTGATAAACCTTTATGTTTAACCCCTTTCTGCCATCAGACGTACTATTCCGTCCATGTGGGGTGGGCTTTACTTCCCACGGATGGAATAGTACGTCATAGGCGATCGGCCGCGCTCACGGGGGAAGCGTGGCCGATCGCGGCCGGGTGTCAGCTGCTTATCGCAGCTGACATCCGGCACTATGTGCCAGGAGCGGTCACGGACCGCCCCCGGCACATTAACCCCCGGCACACCGCGATCAAACATGATCGCGATGTGCCGGCAGTGCAGGGAAGCTTCCCGCAGGGAGGGGGCTCCCTGCGGGCTTCCCTGAGACCCCCGCAGCAACGCGATGTGATCGCGTTGCTCCGGGGGTCTCTCACCTCCTCCCTGCAGAAAGTCCCGGATCCAAGATGGCCGCGGATCCGGGTCCTGCAGGGAGGGAGGTGCGTTACCAAGTGCCTGCTCAGAGCAGGCACTTGGTAACGCTGCAGCGCTGTTTGACAGATCGGTGATCTGTCAGAGTGCTGTGCAAACTGGCAGATCACCGATCTGTATTGTCCCCCCCTGGGACAAAGTAAAAAAGTTAAAAAAAATTTTTACAAGTGTGTAAAAAAAATAAAAAAAATAAATCCTAAATAATGAAAAAAAAAATATATTATTCCCATAAATACATTTCTTTATCTAAGTAAAAAAAAAAAAAAACAATAAAAGTACACATATTTAGTATCGCCGCGTCCGTAACGACCCGACCTATAAAACTGGCCCACTAGTTAACCCCTTCAGTAAACACCGTAAGAAAAAAAAAAAAAACGAGCAAAAAACAACGCTTTATTATCATACCGCCGAACAAAAAGTGGAATAACACGCGATCAAAAAGACAGATATAAATAACCATGGTACCGCTGAAAGCGTCATCTTGTCCCGCAAAAAATGAGCTGCCATACAGCATCATCAGCAAAAAAATAAAAAAGTTATAGTCCTCAGAATAAAGCGATGCAAAAATAATTATTTTTTCTATAAAATAGTTTTTATCGTATAAAAGCGCCAAAACATAAAAAAATGATATAAATGAGGTGTCGCTGTAATCGTACTGACCCGAAGAATAAAACTGCTTTATCAATTTTACCAAACGCGGAACGGTATAAACGCCTCCCCCAAAAGAAATTCATGAATAGCTGGTTTTTGCTAATTCTGCCTCACAAAAATCGGAATAAAAAGCGATTAAAAAATGTCACGTGCCCGAAAGTGTTACCAATAAAAACGTCAACTTGTCCCGCAAAAAACAAGACCTCACATGACTCTGTGGACTCAAATATGGATAAATTATAGCTCTCAAAATGTGGTAACGCAAAAAATATTTTTTGCAATAAAAAGCGTCTTTCAGTGAGTGACGGCTGCCAATCATGAAAATCCGATAAAAAACCCGCTATAAAAGTAAATTAAACCCCCCTTCACTACCCCCTTAGTTAGGGAAAAATAAAAAAAAATTAAAAAATGTATTTATTTCCATTTTCCCATTAGGGTTAGGGCTAGGGCTAGGGTTAGGGCTAGGGTTAGGGCTAGGGTTAGGGCTAGGGTTAGGGCTAGGGTTAGGGTTAGGGCTAGGGTTAGGGCGAGGGTTAGGGTTAGGGGTAGGGTTAGGGTTAGGGCTAGGGTTAGGGCTAGGGTTAGGACTAGGGCTAGGGTTAGGGCTAGGGTTAGGGCTAGGGTTAAGGCTACAGTTAGGGTTAAGGCTACATTTAGGGTTAAGGCTACAGTTAGGGTTAAGGCTACAGTTAGGGTTAAGGCTACAGTTAGGGTTAAGGCTACAGTTAGGGTTGGGGCTACAGTTAGGGTTAGGGTTTGGATTACATTTGCGGTTGGGATTAGGATTAGGGGTGTGTCTGGGTTAGAGGTGTGGTTAGGGTTACCGTTGGAATTAGGGTTAGGGGTGTGTTTGGATTAGGGTTTCAGTTATAATTGGGGGGTTTCCACTGTTTAGACACATCAGGGGCTCTCCAAACGCGACATGGCGTCCGAACTCAATTCCAGCCAATTCTGCGTTGAAAAAGCAAAACAGTGCTCCTTCCCTTCCGAGCTCTCCCGTGTGCCCAAACAGGAGTTTACCCCAACATATGGGGTATCAGCGTACTCAGGACAAATTGGACAACAACTTTTGGGGTCCAATTTCTCCTGTTACCCTTGGGAAAATACAAAACTGGGGGCTAAAATATAAGTTTTGTGGAGAAAAAAAAGATTTTTTAATTTTCACGGCTCTGCGTTATAAACTGTAGTGAAACACTTGGGGGCTCAAAGTTCTCACAACACACCTAGATAAGTTCCTTTGGGGGTCTAGTTTCCAATATGGGGTCACTTGTGGGGGGTTTCTACTGTTTACGTACATTAGGGGCTCTGCAAACGCAATGTGACGCCTGCAGACCATTCCATCTAAGTCTGTATTTCAAATGGCGCTCCTTCCCTTCCGAGCCTTCCCATGCGCCCAAACGGTAGTTCCCCCCACATATGGGGTATCAGCGCACTCAGGACAAATTGCACAACAAATTTTGGGGTCCAATTTCTCCTGCTACCCTCGAGAAAATACAAAACTGGGGGCTAAAAAATAATTTTGGGGGGAATTTTTTATTTTATTTTCACGGCTCTGCGTTAGAAACTGTAGTGAAACACTTGGGGGCTCAAAGTACTCACAACACATCTAGATAAGTTCCTTTGGGGTCTAGTTTCCAATATGGGGTCACTTGTGGGGGGTTTCTACTGTTTAGGTACATTAGGGGCTCTGCAAATGCAATGTGACGCCTGCAGACCATTCCATCTAAGTCTGTATTTCAAATGGCGCTCCTTCCCTTCCGAGCCTTCCCATGCGCCCAAACGGTGGTTCCCCCCCACATATGGGGTATCAGCGCACTCAGGACAAATTGGACGACAAATTTTGGGGTCCAATTTCTCCTGCTACCCTTGGGAAAATACAAAACTGGGGGCTAAAAAATAATATTTGTGGGAAAAAATTTTTGTTTTATTTTTACGGCTCTGCATTATAAACATCTGTGAAGCTCTTGGTGGGTCAAAGTGCTCGTCACACATCTAGATAAGTTCCTTAGGGGGTCTACTTTCCAAAATGGTGTCACTTGTGGGGGGTTTCAATATTTAGGCACATCAGTGGCTCTCCAAGCGCAACATGGCGTCTCATCTCAATTCCTGTGAATTTTGCATTGAAAAGTCAAACGGCGCTCCTTCCCTTCCGAGCTCTCCCATGCGCCCAAACAGTTGTTTACCCCCACATATGGGGTATCAGCGTACTCAGGACAAATTGTACAACAACTTTTTGGTTCCAATTTCTTCTCTTACCATTGGGAAAATAAAAAATCGGGGGCGAAAAGATCATTTTTTTTCACAAAAATTATTTTTTATTTTTACGGTTGTGCATTATAAACTTCTGTGAAGCACTTGGTGGGTCAAAGTGTTCACCACACCTCTAGATAAGTTCCTTAGGGGGTCTACTTTCCAAAATGGTGTCACTTGTGGGGGGGTTTCAATGTTTAGGTACATCAGTGGCTCTTCAAACACAATATGGCGTCCCATCTCAATTCCTATCAATTTTGCATTGAAAGGTCAAACGGCGCTCCTTCCCTTCCGAGGTCTCCCATGCGCCCAAACAGTGGTTTACCTCCACTTATGGGGTATCGGCGTACTCAGGACAAATTGTACAACAAGGTTTGGGGTCCATTTTCTCCTGTAACTCTTGGCAAAATAAAACAAATTGGAGCTGAAGTAAATTTTTTGTGAAAAAAGTTAAATGTTAATTTTTATTTAAACATTCCAAAAATTCCTGTGAAACACCTGAAGGGTTAATAAACTTCTTGAATGTGGTTTTGAGAACCTTGAGGGGTGCAGCTTTTAGAATAGTGTCACACTTGGGTATTTTCTATCATATAGACCCCTCAAAATGACTTCAAATGAGATGTGGTCACTAAAATAAAATGGTGTTGTAAAAATGAGAAATTGCTGGTCAACTTTTAACCCTTATAACTCCCTAACAAAAAAAAATTTTGGTTCCAAAATTGTGCCGATGTAAAGTAGACATGTGGGAAATGTTATTTATTAAGTATTTTGTGTGACATATCTCTGTGATTTAATTGCATAAAAATTCAAAGTTGGAAAATTGCAAAATTTTCAAAATTTTCGCCATGTTTCCGTTTTTTTCACAAATAAACGCAGGTAATATCAAATAAATTTTACCACTATCATGAAGTACAATATGTCACGAGAAAACAGTGTCAGAATCACCGGGATCCGTTGAAGTGTTCCAGAGTTATAACCTCATAAAGGGACAGTGGTCAGAATTGTAACAATTGGCCCGGTCCATAACGTGCAAACCACCCTTGGGGGTAAAGGGGTTAAAACATTTAACTTTAAAGGGAAGGTGCCATCAAAAAAATTTTTTTTTCAGAAATTGTAAAAATGTAAAGAATTAATGATTACCGTATATACTCGAGTATAAGCCGACCCGAGTATAAGCCGACCCCCCTAATTTTGCCACAAAAAACTGGGAAAACTTATTGACTCGAGTATAAGCCTAGGGTGGAAATGTAGCATTTACCGGTGAATTTCAAAAATAAAAATAGATCATTATTTCCCCATAGCTGTGCCATATAGTGCTCTGCACCGTTCATATTGCCCCATAGATGCTGCACAGATGCCCCATATAGTGCTGTGTGCCGTTCATACTGCCCCATAGATGCTGCACAGATGCCCCATATAGTGCTGTGTGCCGTTCATACTGCCCCCATAGATGCTGCACAGATGCCCCATATAGTGCTGTGTGCCGTTCATACTGCCCCATATAGTGCTGTGTGCCGTTCATACTGCCCCCATATAGTGCTGTGTGCCGTTCATACTGCCCCCATAGATGCTGCACAGATGCCTCATATAGTGCTGTGTGCCGTTCATACTGCCCCCATATAGTGCTGTGTGCCGTTCATACTGCCCCCATATAGTGCTGTGTGCCGTTCATACTGCCCCCATATAGTGCTGTGTGCCGTTCATACTGCCCCCATATAGTGCTGTGTGCCGTTCATACTGCCCCCATATAGTGCTGTGTGCCGTTCATACTGCCCCCATATAGTGCTGTGTGCCGTTCATACTGCCCCCATATAGTGCTGTGTGCCGTTCATACTGCCCCCATATAGTGCTGTGTGCCGTTCATACTGCCCCCATAGATGCTGCACATAAATCTGTGCTGCCGCTGCTGCTGCTGCAATAAAAAAAAAAAAACACATACTCACCTCCCTTTATTGCAGCTCCCAGCGTCCGGTCCCGGCGCCTCCATCTTCCCGGCGTCTCTGCTCTGACTGATCAGGCAGAGGGCGCCGCGCACACTATATGCGTCATCGCGCCCTCTGCCTGAACAGTCAGAGCGCAGACGCCGGGAAGATGGAGGCGCCGGGAAGATGGAGCGACGCCCGGCGGCTGGAACGCGGTGAATATAACATACTTACCTAGTCCCAGCGATCCTCGCGCTGTCCCTGCCTTCCTCCCCGTCTTCTGTGCTGCAGCATCTTCCTGTCAGCGGTCACCGGCACCGCTGATTAGAGAAATGAATAGGCGGCTCCGCCCCTATGGGAGGTGGAGCCGCTTATTCATATCTCTAATGAGCGGTCCCACGTGACCGCTGAAGAGGGGAAGACGCTGCAGCACAGAAGACGGGGAGGAAGGCAGGGACAGCGCGAGGATCGCTGGGACTAGGTAAGTATACCTCAGCGCCCACTCCCCCTCACCCGCCGACCCCACCACTACCGTGACTCGAGTATAAGCCGAGGGGGGCACTTTCAGCCCAAAAATTTGGGCTGAAAATCTCGGCTTATACTCGAGTATACACGGTACATTTTCTTAAAAAATATTATCATTTGTTTATAATTTAGTAAAATATGAAAAATAATTTGAAAAGTTTTTGAATTTCCACTTTTAAACACTAGGGGGAGCAGCTGCTGAAATTTCAGAAAAACCTAGTGTACAACTAGCTCACATTACAGCACTGCAGTAATTATGGGCGGAGTCTGCTGACGTGTGTGATGTCTCCTCTCCTCCCCTTCTGGGTGTTTGCTAAGGGATTAGAGAGGATGATATTCAGGAACCCAGTGAGCAGCCATTTTGTTGGTGACTGTAGAGTATGGCTGTCGTCACACTAGCAGTATTTGGTCAGCATTTTACCTCAGTATTTGTAAGCCAAAACCAGGAGTGGAACAATTAGAGGAAAAGTATAATAGAAACATATTCACCACTTCTGCATTTATCACCCACTCCTGATTTTGGCTTACAAATACTGAGGTAAAATACTGACCAAATACTGAGCGTGGACGGCAGCCTTAGGCTACTTTCACACTAGCGTTGTTGGCTGTACGTTGCAATGCGTCGTTCAGGAGAAAAAACACATCCTGCAAAGTTGTCTGCAGGATGCATTTTTTCCCCATAGACTAACATTACCGACGCATTGCGATGTATTGCCACATGTCGCAACTGTCGTGCGACGGTTGCGTCATGCTTTGGTGGACCGCCGCCACAAAAAAAGTTACATGTAACGTTTGTTTGTGCGTCGAGTCCGCCATTTTCGACCACGCATGCACGCCAGAAACTCCGCCCCATCCTCCCCAGACCTTACAATGGGGCAGCGGAAGCGTCGTAAGACTGCTTCCGCTGCCCACGTCGGACATTTCTTTCACAGCATACGTCGGTACGTCGGCCCAATGCACTGCGACGGGCCCGTACCGACGCTAGTGTGAAAGCAGCCTTATACTGACAAGTAGACGGTCACCGAGGATGGCAGGCAGCAAGGATTCTTGGAGATATGTGGTGGAGGGAGCAGGGTGACAGCAGCACAGAGTATTTCAGGAGAGCAGTGTGCTGGTCTATAGGGGCCCCCTGTTTGGTGCGCGGAGCAGCCAGAGATTGTACATAGGGCGCTGTCTTTTAGGCCGCCATCACACTTGCGAGTTTTACGGACGTATGAGTGCAGAAAATACGTCCGTAAAACTCGCCAAACAAATGGCACAATTATTCTCTATGCCCCTGCTCCTATCTGCCGTATTTTACTGATCTGTATTATACGGTCTTCTACGGCCGTAGAAAATCGCAGCATGCTGCGTTTGTCACCGTATTGCGCAAAAAAAACGCCAATGAAAGTCTATGGAAGCCCCAAAAATACGGACTACACACGGACCAGCAGTGTGACTTGCGAGAAATACGCAGCGGTGTTAGAGAGAAAAGCCGGCAATTCAGCGCGGTGTACAGTAAAATCACACTGACAGCTTACAGTAGAATAGGTAGAATAAATGTGTACACATAGAATAGGTATATATATATATATATATATATATATATATATATGTCAGTAGACACATATATGTATATATATTAATATTTCATCCAGCGCTAGATAGCTTTAAAGCCGGTAATTCAATTGCCGGCTTTTGCTATCTCCTTCCTAAAACCCGACATGATATGAGACCTGGTTACATACAGTAAACCATCTCATATCACCATTTTTTTTGCATATTCCACACTACTAATGTTAGGCTATTAATATCTGCCCTCAGTCACTGGCTTTACTACTCTGGCGGAGAAAATTGCGCGGGAGCCCACGCCAATTTTTTCTGCCATTTAACCCTTTAATTTAGTAGATAGAACGGCCAAATTTTGCATATACATACTACTAACATTATTAGTGTGGAATATGCAAAAAAAAAGGTGATATGACATGGTTTACTGTATGTAAACCATGTCACAAATCATGTTGGGTTTAGGAAGGAGAAAGCAAAAGCCGGTAATTGAATTACTGGCTTTAAAGCTATCTAGCGCTGTATGAAGTAAGAATATATATACATACAGTGGGGCAAAAAAGTATTTAGTCAGTCAGCAATAGTGCAAGTTCCACAACTTAAAAAAATGAGAGGCGTCTGTAATTTACATCATAGGTAGACCTCAACTATGGGAGACAAACTGAGAAAAAAAAAATCCAGAAAATCACATTGTCTGTTTTTTTAACATTTTATTTGCATATTATGGTGGAAAATAAGTATTTGGTCAGAAACAAACAATTAAGATTTCTGGCTCTCACAGACCTGTAACTTCTTCTTTAAGAGTCTCTTCTTTCCTCCACTCATTACCTGTAGTAATGGCACCTGTTTAAACTTGTTATCAGTATAAAAAGACACCTGTGCACAAACTCAAACAGTCTGACTCCAAACTCCACTATGGTGAAGACCAAAGAGCTGTCAAAGGACACCAGAAACAAAATTGTAGCCCTGCACCAGGCTGGGAAGACTGAATCTGCAATAGCCAACCAGCTTGGAGTGAAGAAATCAACAGTGGGAGCAATAATTAGAAAATGGAAGACATACAAGACCACTGATAATCTCCCTCGATCTGGGGCTCCACGCAAAATCCCACCCCGTGGGGTCAGAATGATCACAAGAACGGTGAGCAAAAATCCCAGAACCATGCGGGGGGACCTAGTGAATGAACTGCAGAGAGCTGGGACCAATGTAACAAGGCCTACCATAAGTAACACACTACGCCACCATGGACTCAGATCCTGCAGTGCCAGACGTGTCCCACTGCTTAAGCCAGTACATGTCCGGGCCCGTCTGAAGTTTGCTAGAAAGCATTTGGATGATCCAGAGGAGTTTTGGGAGAATGTCCTATGGTCTGATGAAACCAAACTGGAACTGTTTGGTAGAAACACAACTTGTCGTGTTGGAGGAAAAAGAATACTGAGTTGCATCCATCAAACACCATACCTACTGTAAAGCATGGTGGTGGAAACATCATGCTTTGGGCCTGTTTCTCTGCAAAGGGGCCAGGACTACTGATCCGGGTACATGAAAGAATGAATGGGGCCATGTATCGTGAGATTTTGAGTGCAAACCTCCTTCCATCAGCAAGGGCATTGAAGATGAAACGTGGCTGGGTCTTTCAACATGACAATGATCCAAAGCACACCGCCAGGGCAACGAAGGAGTGGCTTCGTAAGAAGCATTTCAAGGTCCTGGAGTGGCCTAGCCAGTCTCCAGATCTCAACCCTATAGAAAACCTTTGGAGGGAGTTGAAAGTCCATGTTGCCAAGCAAAAAGCCAAAAACACCACTGCTCTAGAGGAGATCTGCATGGAGGAATGGGCCAACATACCAACAATAGT
This sequence comes from Ranitomeya imitator, assembly GCF_032444005.1. Lineage (NCBI taxonomy): Eukaryota > Metazoa > Chordata > Amphibia > Anura > Dendrobatidae > Ranitomeya > Ranitomeya imitator. The sequence goes on along the minus strand of NC_091289.1, from coordinate 109,836,441 downwards.
GTGTGGCAACCTTGTGAAGACTTACAGAAAATGTTTGACCTCTGTCATTGCCAACAAAGGATATATTACAAAGTATTGAGATGAAATTTTGTTTCTGACCAAATACTTATTTTCCACCATAATATGCAAATAAAATGTTAAAAAAACAGACAATGTGATTTTCTGGATTTTTTTTTCTCAGTTTGTCCCCCATAGTTGAGGTCTACCTATGATGTAAATTACAGACGCCTCTCATCTTTTTAAGTGGTGGAACTTGCACTATTGCTGACTGACTAAATACTTTTTTGCCCCACTGTATATGTGTCTAATGACACATATATATATATATATATATATATATATATATATATATATAGACAGTATATGTATATATATATTTTTTTTTTTAACACATGGATCCCTTGTATAGCCGTGTGTTGGTTTTGCAAGCCTGCGATAAAAACACGCAGTACGGATGCCATACGGATTACATACGGAGGATGCCATGCGCAAAATACGCTGACACACCCTGCCTACGGAGGAGCTACGGACCACTTTTTTGGGGACTTTTCAGCGCATTACGGCTGTAATATACGGACCGTATTGTCTTACGCCGAGTGTGACGCCGGCCTTATACACATGGATGGACCATCTGCTCCACAGAAATCCAGGAAACATTTCTGCGGATTGATGGCCTGTTCTGATCCAGACTTTGCATGCAGACCCCATTCCCCTCCTCAGATCCTGTCTTCTCCATCCTGTCCTGGCAATATGTGAAAGCGAGGTGACAGGCGCAGTCTGGGGTGACGCTGGGGGGGAAATGTAGCCATATAGTAACGATAAAAATGAGACCCCTCTCTTCAGCTACCTCACCAGCCTTCCCCTGACTACACCTAACTGGAGGTCATGCTGCCCCCTCTATTATCCCAGACCCGCGTGCAGGTGCTCAGCCAGAACCACCATAGAATGGGTCCGCTTTCTGAAGATAATACTGCCATAGTGTTCTCACATAATACCGCCATATAGATCACACATAATACCACCAGTGTTCTCACATACCACCATATAGATCACACATAATACCACCAGTGTTCTCACATACCGCCATATAGATCACACATAATACCACCAGTGTTCTCACATACCGCCATATTGATCACACATAATACCACCAGTGTTCTCACATACCGCCATATAGATCACACAATACTGCCAGTGTTCTCACATAATACCGCCATATAGATCACACATAATACTGCCATAGTGTTCTCACATAATACCGCCATATAGATCACACATAATACCACCAGTGTTCTCACATACCGCCATATTGATCACACATAATACCACCAGTGTTCTCACATACCGCCATATAGATCACACATAATACTGCCAGTGTTTTCAGATAATACCGCCATATAGATCACAGACAATACCACCATATAATTCTCACAATACTGATCAAGCATAATACCACCATACAGATCACATAATACCGTCATATAGATCTCACATAATGCCATAATACAGCATGACGCCCGCAGCTCCTGTTATCGCATGCATTGAGTTGTGTGTGCAATGGGGAAAGATATGCAGGGGGGAGAGGAGTGCATAGGAGTGGATTAGATACACGGTTCACCAGACAGTATCACACAAGAGAGGATTAGATACACGGCTCAGCATAATATCACAGTATAGGATTAGATACACTGCTCAGCAGACAGTATCACACAGGAGAGGATTAGATACAGGGGCCAGCAGACAGTATTACACAGGAGAGGATTAGATACACAGGTCAGCACAATATAGTGATAGATGCACGGTCTGATGTCCTGTGAGGAGCTGCAGTGAGAGCAGGGTCGGAGCAGCACAGAACCTCCCCCATCCCCCTCTGTTACCTCTCTGCAGCTCCTGATAGAGGACATCAGACGGCAGCACTCCTGTACCCTCTCTAGGGATTACAGCCACACACCAGGTTGCAGAGGACAGGGAATGGCCGCAGACAGTGTGAAGGGGAGATAGATAGAGCTGCCCCTCCTACAGCGCAGCTCTCTGTCACAGTAGAGCTCACAGATACACTCCACTGTGGCTGAAGCAAGATGGCGCCGATCTCCTGCCTCTGCTGTGATGTGGAGACAGCCCAGGGGGCGTGGCCACATCAGAGCAGAGAGCAGCTGAGCTTATAATGCATTGCTAGCTATGGGGTCGGCTCCCGACCGCAGCCTCCTATGTCCAAGGCTGCCGTATTTGCACAGTGTAAGTGTCGTGCTGGGACTCTTACACTGCTGCAAAGCAAAATGGCGGCGCCCAATGGCTGCAAAAATAATTAATAATAAAAAATATATTAAAGTTAAAAAAAATTATTTTGTATTAAAAATAATTGTTTATATAAACAATTATTTTTAATACAAAAACAAAATTGCGGCACCTTCCCTTTAAAATCACTTCTTATAGTTATGATAGATCAAGATTACAATGAATATTAATGAACAGCTAAAAGCTATTCCTCCTGATCCCCTACCAATAAACAGGTGTGTTCATCTTAAAGAAATGAGCAAGTGTTCCCAATAAAGAATAGAGAAAAAAGCTGCTTCCAAGCACAAATCACTTCTGCCAGCAGGTTATCTCCTGTGAGAACAAAGTATCAGGTATGTGTAACTCCTCCAACGATCATTGTTTTCAGTGGCAGCTACTTTTTTTGGATATTATGTACAACTCTCATATACATTAGATGGCCAAAACTGCACATGGCCACCTTTATACTATTTTTTTTTATAGTACCTAACATTGTATTTTAATTACAGAAAACTTTTATTCAAGTTACTAGTCTACCATACATTATCTTCCAACCACAAAAAATGTTCCCTGAATCCCATATCTGTAGAACAAGACAATAGAGAATGTATATGATAGGTTCCAAACCGCGCACCAAGTGCTGCGGCTGCAGGTAATGTAATAATGGAAAGAAAATGTCTACAGAAAATCCATTTATATTTCACCTATAAACATGGGGTTCAGAGAAATCAATGTCATTGATTTATGCTCTATAGTGAATTAACCTATTAAATATTTTGTTTGTTGCAAGCTCTAAAATGGAACTGTTGATTTTGCACAGTATAAGGTTTTGGATAGGGTAAATATTGCTGCCATGTATATTGCTTTCATGTTTCTATCTGCCAGAGGAGATCAGAAAGAGTGAACATATGTAAAAGTTGAACAGCAGTGAGCAGCATATATATTAAGTGGTGAAGGCAGGACAATGAAATTGGTAAACATGGAATTTGGCTGTGAAGGCCATTCATAATCAGTTAGCATTAGTGTTGAGCATTTCGATACCGCAAGTATCGGGTATCGGCCGATACTTGCGGTATCGGAATTCCGATACCGAGATCCGATACTTTTGTGGTATCGGGTATCGGTATCGGATCCATAGGGATGTGTAAAATAAAGAATTAAACTAAAAAATATTGATATATTCACCTCTCCGGCGGCCCCTGGACATCACGCTGGTAACCGCAGGCTTCTTTGTTTAAAATGAGCGCCTTTAGGACCTGCGAATGACGTCGCGGGTTCTGATTGGTCGCATGCCGCTCATGTGACCGCCACGCGACCAATCAGAAGCCGCGACGTCATTCTCATTCACTAAACTCCTAATTCTAGGAATTAAGGACCTGCGAATGACGTCGCGGCTTCTGATTGGTCGCGTGGCGGTCACATGAGCGGCACGTGACCAATCAGAACCCGCGACGTCATTTGCAGGTCCTAAAGGCGCTCATTTTAAACAAAGAAGCCTGCCGGTTACCAGCGTGATGTCCAGGGGCCGCCGGAGAGGTGAATATATCAATATTTTTTATTTTAATTATTTATTTTACACCTTAATATGGATCCCAGGGCCTGAAGGAGAGTTTCCTCTCCTTCAGACCCTGGGAACCATCAGAATACCTTCCGATACTTGGTGTCCCATTGACTTGTATTGGTATCTGATATCGGTATCGGCGATATCTGATATTTTTCGGGTATCGGCCGATACTATCCGATACCGATACTTTCAAGTATCGGACGGTATCGCTCAACACTGGTTAGCATATATTTGTCTGTTATGTCATATTGTGTTTGTGCTTTTCCTCTATTATAACCCTCTTTGGATGCTGGGCATGTATTGTAAAAGAACATTATCAGAGATAGGAAAGATATATATCTTGGTACCGTGTTAGCCAGTAGATAGAAAAATACAAAACGTGACTTTTGTGATGCCCCCACAAGGTCTGAGGAGCAAATTCCAAAATTGATGTAAAAAGACAAAATCGATGCGATACATTCATTACTGCACTCAGTGTGTCAAAGGTCGTCATCAGTTTATATTCCCAGACTCTTCTGTCTCTCTGAGATTTGTAATTACCTTTTAATACAAGTAATCTCATGTCTATGATGCTGTGATCTGGGCTACAAAAATGTTTTGCCACAGGTAGATCTATTCTTTTTTCGAGTGGCAATTACATCAATTAAGGAATTTTTACTCAGACCTTGTGGGGGCATCACAACACAGAACCAGACCCCAATCAGAGGACAGAAAAACATTCACACTCCTCATGTATGAACTGTTCCAATATTTATGGACATAACTGTTTATCACTCTCACATAATGGTAGCCCTGCTTCACATCACCTGAATTATCTATAGCATTATTTCTGGCCTGTATTGTGCATAAATAAGTGACTCTTCAGAATTTGTATTAGTCTATGCCCGATGAAGGGACCTGAGTAGTCTCGAAAGCTTGCAATTTGTTACCATCTTTTCAGTAAGCCATTAAAAGGTATCAACCACTGAGGACTCTCAATTCTAAATATTTTTCATTGTCAGAGAAACATTCAATGATGTGTAATTCTAATCACCTGACTACTGCAGCCAAAGACAGGCCTCAGCACAGAGGTGGACACAGACAAAAGATGGCCCCTGTTCAAAAACAATACTGTATATAGGCCCTTTATATTTAAATAATGTATCTGTGACAAAAGCTGCTTGCTGCTTTGGAGGTGAAACATAGTCGTAACAACTTCAATCACAGAGTTTGCAACTGGGCCCATGCTAGTGGAATCCCACCGATGCTAGCACAAACTTCAACTGGATGTCCATCCCGGCATGTTCATTCAGCTGAGGTGCGGGCAAATCATAGGTCAGCAGATGACATCAGCATAGATGTGACTGGGGGTGCATGGCGGTAATGTTATGCACTTCCTTCACTTGCATGCTAAAGTCAGCTGCTGGCTTCAAATGAGGACACCATCTGGGGTGGGAGCAGATAGAAGGTGAGCATAATTGCTTATTTTTTCTATGCATTAAAGAACAGCAACAGGATAGGGGATATATATATATATATATATATATATATATATATATATATATATCAGGATAGTGCACAAACATACCAGGATAGGTGGTATACAGTGCCTTGCGAACGTATTCGGCCCCTTGGAACTTTTCAACTTTTTCCCACATATCATGCTTCAAAGATAAAGATAACAAATGTAAATTTTTGATGAAGAATCAACAACAAGTGGAACACAATTGTGAAGTTAAACGAAATTTATTGGTTATTGAACATTTTTGTGGAAATTCAAAAACTGAAAAGTGGGGTGAGCAATATTTCTCGGCCCCTTTAACTTAATACTTTCTTGCACCACCTTTTGCTGTGATTACAGCTGCAAGTCGCTTGGAGCATGTCTTTATCAGTTTTGTACATCGAGAGACTGAAATTTTTGCCCATTTTTTCTTGGCAAACAGCTCGAGCTCAGTGAGGTTTGATGGAGATCGCTTGTGAACAGCAGTTTTCAGCTCTTTCCACAGATTCTCTATTGCATTGAGGTCTGGACTTTGACTTGGCCATTCTAACACCTGGATACGTTTATTTGTGAACCATTCCATTGTAGATTTTGCATCCATCCATCCATCCATCTTCCCATCAATTTTAACCATCCTCCCTGTCCCTTCTGTGGAAAAGCAGGCCCAAACCATCATGCTGCCACCACCATGTTTGACAGTGGGGATGGTGTGTTCAGGGTGATGAGCTATGTTGCTCTTACTCCAAACATATCATTTGGCATTGTTGCAAAAAGTTCGATTTTGGTTTCATCTGACCAGAGCACCTTCTTTCACATGTTTGCTGTGTCTCCCAGGTGGCTTGTTACAAACTTTAAACAACACTCTTTATGGATATCTTTGAGAAAAGGCTTTCTTCTTGCCACTCTTCCATAAAGGCCAGATTTGTGCAGTGTACGACTGATAGTTGTCCTATGGACAGAATGTCCCACCTCAGCTGTTGATCTCAGCAGTTCATTCAGAGTTATCATGGGCCAAATACTTTCACAAGTCACTATGTATGCCAGGATAAGGCCCAGGCACGATAAAGGGACAAAGAGACATATATACCAGGATGGGGGATATATATATATATATATATATATATATATACCAGGATGGAGCCCACGATAAGGGAAATATAGGCCGGGATTGGGTATATGTATCAGGATGGGGAACAGATATACCAGGCTAGAAGACATACATGTATATACACTGTTCCTGATGAAGATCGGCGAAACGCGCGTTGAGGCGGCAGGCTGGGGTCTTAGGTCTCTCACCACATTTAGGTAATCTTGCTTATATAATCTTAGGGTACCGTCACACATAACGATATCGTTAACGATATCGTTGCTTTTTGTGACGTAGCAACGATATCATTACCGAAATCGTTATGCGTGACAGCGACCAACGATCAGGCCCCTGCTGGGAGATTGTTGGTCGCTGGGGAATGATCAGGACTTTATTTTGGTCGCTGATCTCCCACTGACATCGCTGAATCAGCGTGTGTGACGCCAATTCAGCGATGTCTTCACTGGTAACCAGGGTAAATATCGGGTTACTAAGCGCAGGGCCGCGCTTAGTAACCTGATGTTTACCCTGGTTACCATTGTAAATGTAAAAAAAAAAAAACACTACATACTTACATTCCGATGTCTGTCACGTCCCTCGCCTTCAGCTTCCCGCACTGACTGTGAGCGCCAGTCGGCCGTAAAGCAGAGCACAACGGTGACGTCAGTGCGGGAAGCTGAAGGTGAGGGACGTGACCAGACACCGGAATGTAAGTGTTTTTGTTTTTTACATTTACAATGGTAACCAGGGTAAACATCGGGTTACTAAGCGCGGCCCTGCGCTTAGTAACCCGATGTTTACCCTTGTTTCCCGGGGACCTCGGCATCATTGGTTGCTGGAGAGCTGTCTATGTGACAGCTCTCCAGCGACCAAACAGCGATGCTGCAGTGATCGACATCGTAGTCTATATCGCTGCAGCATCGCTTAATGTGACGGTACCTTTACTTCTGCACTAGATATGCACTTTAGCTTAATTATGCTGCTTGCACTTTGTACTTTCCTCTGCTCAGCACTCCTCTGCACTTTGCATTTTATTATATGTACATTTTAAACAGTTATATGTGGATTGCTGATAGCATTGGTATATACTATCTTTTTATGTATATGTAACTTTACGTTGGTGTAAGGTACTTATTAGCCTTGATTTAGTATAGATTAGGTATGGCTTCTAAATTTTGAGCTCATACTCTCATTATCTATTTGGTATTATATAATAGTGCCATATAGTGTGCCATTTTCCATGTTGCGGATATGTACCTTCCCGTCCTGCTTGGTTACCTTTACTCTGCTATGGATTATCAGATTTTAAGTGTTTAATAAAAATTCATTTTCCTTAATATACTCTCTATTGGGTCTCTTTGTATTTAGAGTTTCCCTTTATTGTACTATAAATTTTGCTGTTGGTAGATAATCCACCCAGTCATCCTGTAGGTAAGAAATAAAACAATGCAGGTATTGTTCAAGGGTTTGGTTAGTTCTTTCAGTCTGGTCATTGGATTGTGGGTGGAAGACAGTAGATTAGTGTTGAGCATTCCGATACCGCAAGTATCGGAATTCGGCCGATACTTGCGGTATCGGAATTCCGATACCGAGATCCGATACTTTTGTGGTATCGGGTATCGGTATCGGATCAATAGGGATGTGTAAAATAAAGAATTAAAATAAAAAATATTGATATGCTCACCTCTCCGGCGGCCCCTGGACATCACGCTGGTAACCGGCCGGCTTCTTTGTTTAAAATGAGCGCCTTTAGGACCTGCGAATGACGTCGCGGCTTCTGATTGGTCGCGTGCCGCCCATGTGACCGGCACGCGACCAATCAGAAGCCGCGACGTCATTCTCATTCACAAAACTCCTAATTCTAGGAATTAAGGACCTGCGAATGACGTCGCGGCTTCTGATTGGTCGCGTGCCGGTCACATGAGCGGCACGCGACCAATCAGAACCCGCGACGTCATTTGCAGGTCCTAAAGGCGCTCATTTTAAACAAAGAAGCCTGCCGGTTACCAGCGTGATGTCCAGGGGCCGCCGGAGAGGTGAATATCAATATTTTTTATTTTAATTCTTTATTTTACACCTTAATATGGATCCCAGGGCCTGAAGGAGAGTTTCCTCTCCTTCAGACCCTGGGAACCATCAGAATACCTTCCGATACTTGGTGTCCCATTGACTTGTATTGGTATCGGATATCGGTATCGGCGATATCCGATATTTTTCGGGTATCGGCCGATACTATCCGATACCGATACTTTCAAGTATCGGACGGTATCGCTCAACACTAGTTAGCATATATTTGTCTGTTATGTCATATTGTGTTTGTGCTTTTCCTCTATTATAACCCTCTTTGGATGCTGGGCATGTATTGTAAAAGAACATTATCAGAGATAGGAAAGATATATATCTTGGTACCGTGTTAGCCAGTAGATAGAAAAATACAAAACGCGACTTTTGTGATGCCCCCACAAGGTCTGAGGAGCAAATTCCAAAATTGATGTAAAAAGACATAAATCGATGCGATACATTCATTACTGCACTCAGTGTGTCAAAGGTCGTCATCAGTTTATATTCCCAGACTCTTCTGTCTCTCTGAGATTTGTAATTACCTTTTAATACAAGTAATCTCATGTCTATGATGCTGTGATCTGGGCTACAAAAATGTTTTGCCACAGGTAGATCTATTCTTTTTTCGAGTGGCAATTACATCAATTAAGGAATTTTTACTCAGACCTTGTGGGGGCATCACAACACAGAACCAGACCCCAATCAGAGGACAGAAAAACATTCACACTCCTCATGTATGAACTGTTCCAATATTTATGGACATAACTGTTTATCACTCTCACATAATGGTAGCCCTGCTTCACATCACCTGAATTATCTATAGCATTATTTCTGGCCTGTATTGTGCATAAATAAGTGACTCTTCAGAATTTGTATTAGTCTATGCCTGATGAAGGGACCTGAGTAGTCTCGAAAGCTTGCAATTTGTTACCATCTTTTCAGTAAGCCATTAAACGGTATCAACCACTGAGTACTCTCAATTCTAAATATTTTTCATTGTCAGAGAAACATTCAATGATGTGTAATTCTAATCACCTGACTACTGCAGCCAAAGACAGGCCTCAGCACAGAGGTGGACACAGACAAAAGATGGCCCCTGTTCAAAAACAATACTGTATATAGGCCCTTTATATTTAAATAATGTATCTGTGACAAAAGCTGCTTGCTGCTTTGGAGGTGAAACATAGTCGTAACAACTTCAATCACAGAGTTTGCAACTGGGCCCATGCTAGTGGAATCCCACCGATGCTAGCACAAACTTCAACTGGATGTCCATCCCGGCATGTTCATTCAGCTGAGGTGCGGGCAAATCATAGGTCAGCAGATGACATCAGCATAGATGTGACTGGGGGTGCATGGCGGTAATGTTATGCACTTCCTTCACTTGCATGCTAAAGTCAGCTGCTGGCTTCAAATGAGGACACCATCTGGGGTGGGAGCAGATAGAAGGTGAGCATAATTGCTTATTTTTTCTATGCATTAAAGAACAGCAACAGGATAGGGGATATATATATATATATATATATATATATATATATATATATATATATATATATATATATCAGGATAGTGCACAAACATACCAGGATAGGTGGTATACAGTGCCTTGCGAACGTATTCGGCCCCTTGGAACTTTTCAACTTTTTCCCACATATCATGCTTCAAAGATAAAGATAACAAATGTAATTTTTTGATGAAGAATCAACAACAAGTGGAACACAATTGTGAAGTTAAACGAAATTTATTGGTTATTGAACATTTTTGTGGAAATTCAAAAACTGAAAAGTGGAGTGAGCAATATTTCTCGGCCCCTTTAACTTAATACTTTCTTGCACCACCTTTTGCTGTGATTACAGCTGCAAGTCGCTTGGGGCATGTCTCTATCAGTTTTGTACATCGAGAGACTGAAATTCTTGCCCATTTTTCCTTGGCAAACAGCTCGAGCTCAGTGAGGTTTGATGGAGATCGCTTGTGAACAGCAGTTTTCAGCTCTTTCCACAGATTCTCTATTGCATTGAGGTCTGGACTTTGACTTGGCCATTCTAACACCTGGATACGTTTATTTGTGAACCATTCCATTGTAGATTTTGCATCCATCCATCCATCTTCCCATCAATTTTAACCATCCTCCCTGTCCCTTCTGTGGAAAAGCAGGCCCAAACCATCATGCTGCCACCACCATGTTTGACAGTGGGGATGGTGTGTTCAGGGTGATGAGCTATGTTGCTCTTACTCCAAGCATATCATTTGGCATTGTTGCAAAAAGTTCGATTTTGGTTTCATCTGACCAGAGCACCTTCTTCCACATGTTTGCTGTGTCTCCCAGGTGGCTTGTTACAAACTTTAAACAACACTCTTTATGGATATCTTTGAGAAAAGGCTTTCTTCTTGCCACTCTTCCATAAAGGCCAGATTTGTGCAGTGTACGACTGATAGTTGTCTTATGGACAGAATGACCCACCTCAGCTGTTGATCTCAGCAGTTCATCCAGAGTTATCATGGGCCAAATACTTTCACAAGTCACTATGTATGCCAGGATAAGGCCCAGGCACGATAAAGGGACAAAGAGACATATATACCAGGATGGGGGATATATATATATATATATATACATATATATATATATATATATACCAGGATGGAGCCCACGATAAGGGAAATATAGGCCGGGATTGGGTATATGTATCAGGATGGGGAATAGATATACCAGGCTAGAAGACATACATGTATATACACTGTTCCTGATGAAGATCGGCGAAACGCGCGTTGAGGCGGCAGGCTGGGGTCTTAGGTCTCTCACCACATTTAGGTAATCTTGCTTATATAATCTTAGGGTACCGTCACACATAACGATATCGTTAACGATATCGTTGCTTTTTGTGACGTAGCAACGATATCATTACCGAAATCGTTATGCGTGACAGCGACCAACGATCAGGCCCCTGCTGGGAGATTGTTGGTCGCTGAGGAATGATCAGGACTTTATTTTGGTCGCTGATCTCCCGCTGACATCGCTGAATCAGCGTGTGTGACGCCAATTCAGCGATGTCTTCACTGGTAACCAGGGTAAATATCGGGTTACTAAGCGCAGGGCCGCGCTTAGTAACCTGATGTTTACCCTGGTTACCATTGTAAATGTAAAAAAAAAAAACCACTACATACTTACATTCCGATGTCTGTCACGTCCCTCGCCTTCAGCTTCCCGCACTGACTGTGAGCGCCAGTCGGCCGTAAAGCAGAGCACAACGGTGACGTCAGTGCGGGAAGCTGAAGGTGAGGGACGTGACCAGACACCGGAATGTAAGTGTTTTTGTTTTTTACATTTACAATGGTAACCAGGGTAAACATCGGGTTACTAAGCGCGGCCCTGCGCTTAGTAACCCGATGTTTACCCTTGTTTCCCGGGGACCTCGGCATCATTGGTTGCTGGAGAGCTGTCTATGTGACAGCTCTCCAGCGACCAAACAGCGATGCTGCAGTGATCGACATCGTAGTCTATATCGCTGCAGCATCGCTTAATGTGACGGTACCTTTACTTCTGCACTAGATATGCACTTTAGCTTAATTACGCTGCTTGCACTTTGTACTTTCCTCTGCTCAGCACTCCTCTGCACTTTGCATTTTATTATATGTACATTTTAAACAGTTATATGTGGATTGCTGATAGCATTGGTATATGCTATCTTTTTATGTATATGTAACTTTACGTTGGTGTAAGGTACTTATTAGCCTTGATTTAGTATAGATTAGGTATGGCTTCTAAATTTTGAGCTCATACTCTCATTATCTATTTGGTATTATATAATAGTGCCATATAGTGTGCCATTTTCCATGTTGCGGATATGTACCTTCCTGTCCTGCTTGGTTACCTTTACTCTGCTATGGATTATCAGATTTTAAGTGTTTAATAAAAATTCATTTTCCTTAATATACTCTCTATTGGGTCTCTTTGTATTTAGAGTTTCCCTTTATTGTGCTATAAATTTTGCTGTTGGTAGATAATCCACCCAGTCATCCTGTAGGTAAGAAATAAAACAATGCAGGTATTGTTCAAGGGTTTGGTTAGTTCTTTCAGTCTGGTCATTGGATTGTGGGTGGAAGACAGTAGATTAGTGTTGAGCATTCCGATACCGCAAGTATCGGGTATCGGCCGATACTTGCGGTATCGGAATTCCGATACCGAGATGCGATACTTTTGTGGTATCGGGTATCGGTATCGGATCAATAGGGATGTGTAAAATAAAGAATTAAAATAAAAAATATTGATATGCTCACCTCTCCGGCGGCCCCTGGACATCACGCTGGTAACCGGCCGGCTTCTTTGTTTAAAATGAGCGCCTTTAGGACCTGCGAATGACGTCGCGGCTTCTGATTGGTCGCGTGCGGCCCATGTGACCGGCACGCAACCAATCAGAAGCCGCGACGTCATTCTCATTCACAAAACTCCTAATTCTAGGAATTAAGGACCTGCGAATGACGTCGCGGCTTCTGATTGGTCGCGTGCCGGTCACATGGGCGGCACGCGACCAATCAGAAGCCGCGACGTCATTGGCAGGTCCTAAAGGCGCTCATTTTAAACAAAGAAGCCGGCCGGTTACCAGCGTGATGTCCAGGGGCCGCCGGAGAGGTGAGCATATCAATATTTTTTGTTTTAATTCTTTATTTTACACCTCACTATGGATCCCAGGGCCTGAAGGAGAGTTTCCTCTCCTTCAGACCCTGGGAACCATCAGGATACATTCCGATACTTGATGTCCCATTGACTTGTATTGGTATCGGATATCGGTATCGGCGATATCCGATATTTTTCGGGTATCGGCCGATACTATCCGATACCGATACTTTCAAGTATCGGACGGTATCGCTCAACACTACAGTAGATAAATTGACAGTAACTAATAACGCTGTACACAAGGTTTTCCAAAATCGTGATGCAAACTGAACACACCTATCAGAAACAACATTGTCAGGAATTCCATGCAGTTTGACTACTAATTCTGCGGTTTGTTCAGCGGTAGGAATTCCTTTAGTTGGAATAAAATGGGCCATTCTTGTGAGCTGATCCACCACAACAAGGATACCAGTCATTTCTTTTGAGGGAGGTAGGTCCATAATAAAATCCATTGAGATTGAACCCAAAGGCCTTGATGGAACGGAAGAGGTTGAAGAAGTCCTAGAGGAGAAGATCATGGTGTCTTTTTCCGTGCACATGTTACTCAGGAAGAAACATATTTCTCACATCCTTCGTACAATTAGGCCACCAAAAAGAACAAAGTAGTAGTTCTTGCATTCTCATTACTCAAGGGTGTCCTACAAGTTTAGAATCATGGACACATTTGAGTACTTCAAGGTGAGCAGAATCGGGGACATAAATTCGGTGGTTCTGCAGCCAATATCCCTCCTTAAAGGAAAGATCAATGTTTTTAGAATGATGGCTAAGAAAAAAGTCAGTTTGGTATCCCTCTTTAATTTTTGTAAAGAATGCTTTGGAGTCCTGTATTCCCCAAAAAAATTTTGGACGTAGAATGGTACAGTCAGTGCTAGACCTCTCCAGAGGTCCAGGTTCAGCACAGAGCATCAGCCTCGCCATTTCTTGAACCAGGGCGATAAGAAATTATAAAATTAAACATGGAGAAGAATAAGGCCCATTGTACTTGTCTTACAGACAACCTCTTAGATGAACGGATAAGTTCTAAATTTTTGTGGTCAGTAAGAACAGTCACCGGATGATTGGCCCCTTCCAAAAGATGTCTCCTCTTGGAGAAGGCAACTTTAATGGCTAACAGTTCCTTATTCCCAATGTCATAGTTCTTTTCTGCAGCTGACATAGTATATGAAAGAAATACACAAGGATGAAGCTGCATTTTGTCTCCAAATCGCTGTGATAAAACGGCTCCCACTGTAGAGTCTGAGGCATCTATTTCGACAACAAATAGCAGTTCAGAGTTTGGATGGACAAGTAATGGTGCAGAAGTAAAAACTGTGTTTAGTTTGTCAAACGCCATTTGTGCCTCTAGAGAGCAAAAAAACAATCTGGTTTTCTTTGTGAGTAAAGTAATTGGTAAGATTATTTTTGAAAAGTTTCTAATGAATATTCTGTAGAAATTTGCAAATCCTTAAAAGCACTTAAAGTCTTTGAAATTTCTTGGGTTAGGCCAATCATCTGCAACTCTGATTTTACTGGGATCCATGCTCAGATCTTCTGGGGGGATAATATATCACAGAAATTGAGTTCTGGCTTGTTCAGATTCACATTTTTCGAGTTTGATGTAGAGATGGTTTTACAGTAGACGTTCCAGGGCTAACTGGACATGTCTGCGATGCTCCCCCAGGGTATCTGAAACTATATGAATGCCATCAAGATAAACAACAAATCGATCCAAAAAATCTCAAAAAACATCATTGATGAAGTGGTAAAAAGTGGCAGGGGCGTTTCTAAGGCTGAAAGGCATAACCAGATATTCAAAATGTCCATATCTAGTTTTAAAGGCAGTTTTCTACTCATCTCCCCTGGATTCATATGAGATTATAAGCTCCTCTTAGATCGAGTTTGGTTCTGGCAGAACGCAGTCTCTTCAGCAACTCAGGGATTAAGGGGAGTGGGTAGCGATTCTTAATGGTAATTTTATTGATTTCTCTATAATCAATACATGGCCGCAGGGTCCAGTCCTTCTTTTCTACAAAAAACAAGGGTGCTCCAGCTAGTGAAGAAGAAGGAGGAACAAAGCCTTTCTCTAAATTTTCATCTAGGTATTCCTGTAATACTTTTAATTCTGGCTCAGAAAGATTGTAAATTCGCCCAAATGGAAGGGATGCTCCTGGAAGCAATTCAATTGGACAGTCATAATAAGGATTACGAGGAGGCAGTTAATCGGTTTTCTTCTTACTGCAAATCTCACTGAACTGTTGGTACTGAGGTGGTAGTTCATCAAAATTCTGATGAGAAATCTCCAAAATTTGAATTTGTTTGGAAACAGATACATTTGCATCACAATTGTTCTTACAGTACAGTAAAGGTAATGGTCCTCGATGCCCAGTTAACAGATGGGTTAACTGAAAACCAGGGAATTCCTATAATAACTGGAAATTTTGGAAATGAAATAAGATGAAAACTAACCGCTTCATGATGATTTGGTTCAATACAGACTTTCAGTTCAATTGTCTCATGAGTAACAGGTCCAGACGATAAAAGTGATCCATCCACAGTTTCCATATCGATGGGCATGGATTTAGTCCTACTTGCAATATCATTGTCAAGTGCGAATTAAGTCCATGAAATTCCCTCCTACTCTAGAATCTAACATGGCAGCTCATTGTATATTTTGGCTCCAAATTATGACCTCTGTGGAAGCGACAAAATGAGGTGATAATGATTTCTCTTTGCCTTTAACTTGCATTACGGATGAGAAGGTATTCCAAACTGTATCTGGCCATTCAAAAAGGTCTAAATCGCTTTCAGTCCTGGCATTTCTGAAGATTATGGTCCTTTTTATTAGGACAGTTAATGGCAAAATGTCCAGTTCCCCCACAATAGAGACATAGATTCTTTGTACGACACATCTCCTTCTCTACTGCAGAGAGAGGTTTACAGATTACATCAATTTGCATAGGTTCAGAAACACTTTCCTTTTCCTGTTGGATTTTTAATGCTGAATGAGTACAGGAGTAGTTAGGGGTGTTTCCAAACACTTGCAGCCTTTCCTTCCTTCGTTCAGTGAGCCTCTGATCAGTTCGGATGCATAGCTGAATTAAGTCCACCAAATTATCAGGGGTCTGAACCCTTGCAAGTTCATCTTTCATTAGCTCTGATAATCCTCTGCGAAATTGATTCCTCTGGGCAGCCAAATTCCATGTGGTGTCTGCCACCCAGCAGTGGAATTTGGAGGTATATTCAGCTACAGAGCGCCACTCTTGATGTAGGTTATGCAATTTGGTTTCAGTTGTAGCACAACGAGTTATGTCATCAAACACTTGGTCCATAGCAGTGATGAAAGAAACTAAGTCATTTAGGAGGTCAGAGTTCTTCTCCACATAAGGTGAGTCCCATGCAAGAGCCTCATCAGTCAGGGGATTAATGATAAACAGAGCTCTTTTCCTGTCACAGGTAAATGGAGAAGGATGCATCTGGAAACAGACACTGCATTGATTTAGGAATCCACAGTAGTGATAACGAACCTGCAGAACTTTGTAGGCAGAGGTATGCAAGCGTGTGATTCTGGACTAGAGTTGCACAATTCCAGAAGTTGGCTCTGTAACTCAATAATTTCCTTTTGAAGACCTAACACCTGTGTCTGCAACTTCAGAATTTTGGTACCACCTACCAAGAAAAAAATTCTAAGTTCAGCAACTTGTTTCCTCAGTTGGACTGACCTGGTTTGGAGTAGTGATATTGCAACCACTAGGGGCAGCACCGGCAGGTAGCATAGTCAGGGATAGCCATGGAGTCGATATACAGGAACAGCAATGTAGCCAGAGGTTGATATCAGGTACAGCAGTGTCATTTGAAGGAATAAGCAGCGGGTGGTAGGAAGCTTGACGGAAAGAAGATCAAGGCCTGGTTTAAATAGGGTGTGCAATCAGGATGAGCCAATCAGGAACTCAGTGTGGTAACCAACAGGAAATGCACGGTGGAGACATCAGCAACAACATAGGTGCAAGTATTTGGGTTAGGATGGAACTGTCCAGCGAGCTGAATAGCTCAGAAAGAAGAGCTGCCTTCTGGTGCACAGGAGCTGCTAGGTTTGAATCCTGACATACCGGCATACTGATTCAAAGTAAACTAGATCTTTGTGAACAGTGACCATAGTAACAGGATTAACCACCAATAGAAAAAATGCCTTCATATCTCAAAGACCAATTTACCCGCAAGTAACTAACAATCTCTTTCTGCAGACGAGATTTTTCTTATAAAAAAAAGCACATGGACACAGGTTTGTCAGAGTTTTGTGCCCCTGCAATAAAACTTCCCCTACTCTGATCTCCAAAGCATCCACCTCCTCAATGTATGGTACTTGGAGATCAGGTTGGATTAGGATGGGAGCAGACATGAAATGCTTTTAGTTTTTTGAAAGCCCTGATAGCAACTGGCGACCTAACCTTGAGATTCACCCCCGGCCCTTACACTTAAGTTCAGTAAGAGGTTTAGCAATCTGAGAACAACCCTTGATATATTTCCTATAATAGTTGGTGAATCCCAGAAAACATTGTATAACCTTAAAGGGCACCTGTCACCCCGAAAATCCCGGGTGAGGTAAGCCCACCGGCATCAGGGGTTTATCTACAGCATTCTGTAATGCTGTAGATAAGCCCCCGATGTTACCTGAAAAAAAAAGGAGAAAAAGACGTTATATTATACTCACCCAGGGTCGGTCCAACTGCTGGTCAGGTCGGATGGGCGTCTCCGGTCCGCTCCGGCGCCAAGATGGGAGGCGCCGCAGCGGACCGGAGACGCCCATCCGACCTGACCAGCAGCGGGACCGCCCCTGGGTGAGTATAATATAACGTCTTTTTCTCCTTTTTCAGGTAACATCGGGGGCTTATCTACAGCATTACAGAATGCTGTAGATAAGCCCCTGAGGCCGGTGGGCTTACCTCACCCGCGATTTTCGGGGTGACAGGTTCCCTTTAAGATTACAACGTTGAACCCAATCTATTATAGCCTGCACCTTCCCAGAGTCCATCTGAAACCATTCTGCTGACCAGATAAACTCCAATAATGAAATATCCTGAACAGAAAAAACACATTTCTCTAATTTTACAAACAAATAATTCTCCCTCAACTTTTGTAATATAAAACAGACATGTTCCTGGTGAGAGTCCAAATTGGGTGAGAAAATTAGAATAATAAAATATCTTCCAGGTAAATCACAACAAATTTTCAAATGCGATCAGAAAAAATATAACTCAGAAAATTTTGAAAAATAACAGGTGCATTGGATAAACCAAATGACAGGACAAGAATTTTCAAATAGACCATCAGATGTTAAGAACGTTGTTTTCCACTTATCACTCTTCCGGATTCGTATAAAATTGTAAGCCCCTCTCAGATCAAATGTAGAAAACCACCTGGCCTCCAGAAGCTGATTGTATAGGTCAGGGATGAGTGGAAGTGGGTAAGTATTTTTTAACCGTGATTTTGTTTAGATCTCAGAAATTGAGGCAAGGATAGAGACCTTTACAAAGAAAAATCCAGCAGCTACAGGGGAGGAAGAAGGACAGATTTGACCCATCTGTAAACTTTCATTAACATATTCTTACATGGCTGTCTGTTCAGACTCAGACAAATTGTAAATGGGAGCTTTAGGTAATTTGGCATTAAGGACAAGATTAATAGCAGTATCATAAGAATGATGGATGGGGAGGTAGTATCTTCTCCACTTTTCTGAGAACACATTTCCAAAGTCCTTCAGGTACCCCGGAGCAGACCCTTTAGACTATCAGAGCATATTAGTACAGATTTTAGACATTTATTATAACAATTGGGACTCAATTTAACAATCTCCTTCTGACACCAATCAATAAAAGAATTATGAATATGCAACCTGTGAGGAAATGGCCACTTACTAAAGACTATAGGACGAATGGATGGAGAGCGGAGTCCGCAGCACTAAGAGATAGAGACTTTTTCCAGCACGAAGCTCCGGTTACATCAATATTATTGCAATTTAATAGTTAATTTGATTGACGTGTTTTATTCGCTATTTGCTTGCTCGTCAGTTCATCCCCAGGAATCAATGTTTCTATTCAGTGACAGCAAGCAGAGGAAGACGTGCAGGTTAGATCCTATGTATACCTAAGGCCAGACTCTATCAATCTCATCTGTATCAAGGTCTCACTCCCATTGTACTCGCAGTCCTAGGCTCATTGTGTGGACAGGGATAGTAGACCAAGCGGAGCAGTCACCATGAGGGGTCTCACATGCAGTCCCAGGTGATGGAATATGCTTTGTTTTGTGAGCTAAAGTAAAATAGTAAAATGTTTAAGGGGGAGGGAGATTGGTTGCTGGCTGGAGGGGTATCCAAGAGCTACAGTCATGTTATCCATTGTCTGAAGCTGTGGGCCAGCCAAAAGTTGGGAGACAGTGGGTATCACCTGGTACGGGGCCAGTGGAAGAACCAATCTCAGATTGGAAATTTGTGGACTGAGGACATTGTATGTTGGCCATCTACCTGGATTTGTTGTACAACCATGGATGTATGGAATAAAAAAAGTTGCATTGTTAGCCTGCCTGTTGTGAATTCTGTGGTCAAGCTCCCTCCTGTGGTCATGAGTGGTACTTCGGCTGGTCCTGTCTATGAGCTTCCTTTGGTGGATGTGAGTGGGGCTGCGGTTTCTGAGTTTCCTTCCTCAGGTGACGAGGTTAAGTCGTTAGGTGCTGCTCTATTTAACTCCACCTAGTTCTTTGTTCCTGGCCTCCAGTCAATGTTCCAGTATTGGTCTTGCTTTCTCTTGGATCGTTCTTGTGGCCTGTCTGCCTTGCATAAGCTAAGTTCTGCTTGTGTTACTTTTGTTTGCTATTTTTTCTGTCCAGCTTGCTATATTGGTTTTTCTTGCTTGCTGGAAGCTCTGAGACGCAGAGGGAGCACCTCTGTACCGTTAGTCGGTGCGGAGGGTCTTTTTGTCCCCTCTGCGTGGTTGTTTGTAGGTTTTTGTGCTGACCGCAAAGCTATCTTTCCTATCCTCGGTCTATTCAGTAAGTCGGGCCTCACTTTGCTAAAATCTATTTCATCCCTGTGTTTGTATTTTCATCTTAACTCACAGTCATTATATGTGGGGGGCTGCCTTTTCCTTTGGGAAATTTCTCTGAGGCAAGGTAGGCTTATTTTTCTATCTTCAGGGCTAGCTAGTTTCTCAGGCTGTGCCCGAGGCATCTAGGTCTGGTCAGGAACGCTCCACGGCTACCTTTAGTGTGGTATGATAGGATTAGGAATTGCGGTCAGCAGAGTTCCCACGTCTCAGAGCTCGTCCTATGTGATTAGCAACTATCAGGTCATTTTCTGTGCTCGTAACCACCAGGTCCATTGTGGTTCTGAATCACCTGTTCATAACACCTGCCTAAGTGACACAACTAAAGAAGCCACAGTACCATCCCAGCAGGTAAATTATCCAAAACAAAGCAGGAGATGGATTAAGAGTGGAGTGCTCCCAGTTGGAACAAGAAATCGACTGTTTTCCTCTTGATCAGATTCAGTGACAATGGTGTCTTGTCAATGGTGAAGATTTGAATGCGTCTTGGTAAACTAACTGTCCCTAATTCTAACTTCAGAACCAGTCCCGAATCAATAAACTTTGCAGCAGACCCACAGTCAATGAGTGCCAATGTTGATAATACCTGGTTCTTAAAGGATAACATTATATTTATCAATACTTTATCAGAGGAAGAAAAAGGTATCTGGAAGTCTGGGAGACCTCCTCGTCCATGACCCAGACTCAGACATTCTCTTGATGGTTTGCTTCCTAAATTGGGAAATTCTTTAGAAAATGTCCAGAGAGATCCATACTGGCAAAAAAGAAAAAACATATAGACCAGTCATTTCTCATGGACAAGCCGTGAGTTGGCATAGTCAATGAGCCTGAGGTGAAGAGCCAGGAAGGTACACCATAAACAGGGGGAAGAAGGCCAAGTCAGGTAACTTTTCGAGGTCATAATGACAAGAAAAAAGAGGATGAAAACAGAGGGGTTAAATAGATGGATGGTCAGAATGAGATCCAAGGTTAGGCAAGGAAAGATAAACAAGCAGGCACAGAGTGACAAATGACACTTAAGGTACCGTCACACTTAGCGACGCTGCAGCGATACCGACAACGATCCGGATCGCTGCAGCGTCGCTGTTTGGTCACTGGAGAGCTGTCACACAGACCGCTCTCCAGCGACCAACGATGCCGGTAACCAGGGTAAACATCGGGTAACTAAGCGCAGGGCCGCGCTTAGTAACCCGATGTTTACCCTGGTTACCATCCTAAAAGAAAAAAAAACAAACACTACATACTTACCTACAGCCGTCTGTCCTCCAGCGCTGTGCTCTGCACTCCTCCTGTATTGTCTGTGTGAGCACAGCGGCCGGAAAGCAGAGCGGTGACGTCACCGCTCTGCTTTCCGGCTGACCGACGCTCACAGCCAGTACAGGAGGAGTGCAGAGCACAGCGCTGGAGGACAGACGGCTGTAGGTAAGTATGTAGTGTTTGTTTTTTTTACTTTTAGGATGGTAACCAGGGTAAACATCGGGTTACTAAGCGCGGCCCTGCGCTTAGTTACCCGATGTTTACCCTGGTTACCAGTGAAGACATCGCTGAATCGGTGTCACACACGCCGATCCAGCGATGTCAGCAGGAGTCCAGCGACGAAATAAAGTTCTGGACTTTCTTCCCCGACCAGCGACAGCACAGCAGGGGCCTGATCGCTGCTGCCTGTCACACTGGACGATATCGCTAGCGAGGACGCTGCAACGTCACGGATCGCTAGCGATATCGTCTAGTGTGACGGTACCTTTAGCTGAATGAACTGGCAGAGGTGTGAAACTAAAAGCCCAGCTAAGTAGCTGAGCCATCCCCTGAGACAATGAACACCTGAAGACAGCCAGAACCTCTCAATCTCAGATGGCCTAGCTGTCAATTAAAACACCAATTGCTAAGCACGCCCCTGCAACAGACTGGACAATGAGATGTCAATCGATGTACTGACATCTTCAACATGCCCCTGTAACAGATTAAATAGCTGAGCCATCAGTATCTTCATCCCAGACACACTGAGGGGTTAAATCGTGACATTATGGTACGAGAGCCAATGGCTCTCTTTTTTTTCTCCTGGGAAAAATGCTGTGAGTAAATGATTGGTTGGTTATGAGCGGTACACTAGTGCCAGCTCTGGTAAGTAAGAACTTTGCTTACTTAACGACAAGCCATCCAAGGATTCATTTTCTATCCTTTATATTTTATTCTGCTATTATATGGAACCAATAAACCTGCCTGGTATGAACTGTGCCTGAAATGCCTATCTTGTCCAGGAGATGACTACCGCATGAGCTAATTCCTTAATCCTGCCACAATATACAATTGTGTCAAACAGTGTTTGACCCTTTCGGATTTCATATTATTTTGTGTTTGTCACACTTAAAAGTTTCAAATCACCAAACAAATTTAAATGTTAGATAAAGATCTCACAAGTAAACACAGAATGCAGTTTTTAAATGAAGGTCTTTATTTTTAAGTTAAAATTAAATCCAAACCAACAGGGCCCAATTTGAAAAAGTGATTGTCCCCCACCCATCGCCCCTTAAAACATAACATGTACATCGTTTACCATATATTTGGGAAACTGAGATCAAATTCCTTAGCCACCCCAGGCCTGATTATTGTCACACCTGTTCTCAATCAAGAAATCACTTAAATAGGACCTGACTGACAAAATTAAGTAGACCAAACAATCCTCAAAAACTATACATCATGTCAAGATGCAAAGAAATTCTTGAACAAATGAGAAACAAAATAATTGAGATGTATCAGTCTGGAAAAGTAGTGAACCTTCTCAAGAGTGGCTGGCAGACCAAAATTACCTTACCCAAAGAGCTTATCCAAGAAGTCAGAAAAGACCCCACAACATCCAAAGAACTGCAAGCCTCACTTACTTCAGTTAAGGTCAGTGTTTAGGCTTCCACCATAAGAAAAAGACTGGGCAAAAATGGTCTGCATGGCAAAGTTCCAATACGAAAACCACTGCTGAGCAGTAAGAGAACAAAGGCTTCTCTCAGTTTTCCCAGAAAACGTCTTGATTATCCCCAAGACTTTTGGTAGAGTCCTCTGTGGACTGATGAGACATTACAACTGGCGAGAAGTAGTGCAGCATTTCAGAAAAGGAACATAATACTAACATTAAAATGTGGTGGTGGGAGTGTGATGTCTGTCACTGTTTTTCTGTTTCAGGACCTGGAAGATTTGCTGTGGAAAATGGAACCATGAATTCTGCTGTCTATCAAAACATCCTGAAGGAGAATGTCCGGCCATCTGTTCATCACCTCAAGCTGAGGCACACTTGGGTTATACAGCAGTACAATGATCCAAAACACACCAGCAAGTCTACCAAAACTGCACTATTTCACAATATCTTTACAATCACATTGCTCAGGAGTTTTCACATTCACTTTTCACATCAATTTTTTCACAATAAAAATCATTAACATTGTTACTTCAAGTCAACGCCAAAAATGTATCAAATAAAAGGTAAAAGGCACAAAAATTACAATAATCAGAGATTTATATTGTTTTGTTTGGTACGGACATCTGCAGAAAAAATGTAGCTTTTACAATATGCTACATATTTCTCAGCTTTTGTATCCGTTTAATGGAGAAAAAAATCAATCACAACATTTTTTTTACAACATTTACCGATCTACACAAATGATCTGTTCACAGTATTGTATGGGGTGATAAGATTAGAGGGATACTAAATATGTCAGTGTTTGCTGATTTGTAACTTTTATTCTTATTCTTTTTTTAAATGGTTCAAACATGCCATTATTGTAATTATTTTTCATTATTTTGCAGTAATTTTAGAGGAAGAAAAAATCTATGACAACTAAAATACAGATGCATCAAGTAGAAATATACTGGTATATACATTCATCTCTATAGATTACTGCATGGAGCCTGTATTGAAGCGAAATACAATGCACATTTAAGTATAGAGAAATCTTCTAGTCTCTACAGTGCAGCCTGAGGCTCATAGCGTTTACTGCTGCCTCCAATGTTGCAAGTTAAGTGCTCAATTCTCAGGAGGAGGAACTACAGATCAGTGACTATACACAGTGAAGATGTGAGTGAAGAATTCACTACAAGAGACATTGCAGAGAGCGTGAGTGAAATTCAGGACATTGTCCTGGCCTTTTTGGACAACTCCCCCAGTCTCAATGAATCTGAAACGTTTGGGAGATATCTATATATTCATATGTGTGTATATAGTGTATCCTTGTGACTGAGTATCCTTTACTCATTTCAAAAAGACAGAAAGGAGAATAAGAAATATAAATAGACAGAAGATATACTGTATACTTCTGGCTATTATATTTCCAAGCTTAAGAAGTGTGCAGCTGGTAGCTATGGAGCAGACTACTTAATTTAAATGCGATGGTTATAGTGAATTCTATGGGCATAATGTAATGGAACAAATGTGCACCTATTTTACGGATTGACCAGAAAAACTTCATTATTCCTTCACACATTTCATATGACATTGTATGCTTCATTTGATAAATTCATAAATTCATTGCATTTTATCTACTACTGATGCTGTTAATTAGGAAAAGTGACTGGGAGGAAGACTTTACCATTGTCCTAGTGGTATTAAATAGATGTTGTGTCATAAGATCACCCCTTCCTATAAATGTGGAATTCAATGAGCCATAATTATCTGCTCCAGGGAAAAGTAATTGAATCCTATAAATCAGTCTTTTCTGCTTACTCAATAGATCTCATTAAATTACCATTACACATAATTAACAGTCTTTTCAAATGGTCAAGTAAAAAGATAAATCCTCTGCATTTATTTTTTATTGGTGAAGCATTTTGAGAAAACGTCAAGGATGCGTTCAAAAGAATGAAAAAGCATGATACAAAAATGTATCCACTATATGAAGGAAAGTATGTGGGCACCTGACATTAAATGGAATCTGTAAGTAGGTTTTTATCCCACAAACTAAGGTCATCTATTTCAAATTCCCATAATGTTGATGACTAGGGTTGAGCGACCTTGACTTTTTTAGAGTCGAGTCGGGTTTCGCAAAACCCGACTATCTCAAAAGTCGGGTCGAGTGAAATTGGCCGATTATGTCGTAAAGTCGGGATCGACCGAAACACGAAACCCAATGCAAGACAATGGGGCAGCATAGTCGGCAGTGAGTGGGGGCCAGGAAAACACCTAGAGTGCCCATTTTAATGGCAAAAACATCCATTCTTCTTAATGAAGCTTGTCAATCTTAATTTCCCTTACAATAATAGTTAGGCATTGGAAATTGGGGGTCATTTGGCTAAAGTTGTTGGGGGTAGGGCTGGTTCAAGTATTTTGTGGGCCCAGGAAATCTGGACCACGTCATAGCAGTGGAGCAGGGCGAGGTAAGTATTTAAACTTTGCAAGTGCTATGATCCTGAGCAAGCAGGGGGGGCCCACTCGTTGGCATTGGCACTGGCACAGGGCCCCTCAAAGTACGGCGGTGTGTTTGCACGGCGGTGGCGCCTCCCACTGGCAGCGACACTTTTGCGTACTATGAGGGGCCCTATGCCAGTGACGTCGCCAACGAGTATGCCCCCCCACCTGATGATGGAACTTGCACTTTCATCTTCACCTTCCTCTTTGTCCCCTTGTAAGGTGGTATAGTATGTGGGAAGGGGAACCTGAATTTCAGCAGGGTCAGATTCTGGCTCTGTAGCGTGCATGGGGAATGTAGTGGTCTGGGGCAATGTACCAGCAGACTCATCTATCACTGGCTGGGCAATGGGCAGGATGAGGAGGAAACACAGATATAGGCCCAAAGAATAAAGTGGGCTAAATGCAGTTCAAAATTGGTAACAGGACTAACCAGGGGGCATTGCTTTGTTCAGTGGAGGACAACTGTAATGAGAGGTTGACACAGAGAGTAGGCCCAAATCAGTAAGTAGTCTAAATGCAGTTCAAAATTGGCAACAGTAGTAAACAGGCGGCAGAGCTTTGTTCAGTGGAGGAGAACAGCAAGGAGTGGCAGACACCGATAGTAGGCCCCAACCCAACTAGTAGGCCAAATGCAGTCTAACATTAACAACAACTTAACGAGAGGCTGAAAATGGAAGTTCAGGACAGGAAACCAGGAGAACAGCAAGGAGCGGCAGACACTGTTAGTAGGCCCCAACCCAACTAGTAGGCCAAATGCAGTTGTTCCATTTAACAACTATTTAACAAGAGCCTGAAGATAGAAGCTCAGGAAACGCAACCAGGAGAACACCTTGGAGCGGCAGACACTGTTAGTAGGCCCCAACCAAACTAGTAGGCCCACTGCAGTTTTAAAATTCCGATAGGCTGAAAACCAGATAATTGCAGGTCATTTTTTGTAAAGAGGACAGCTGTATTGAGTGGCGCAACCAGACGCTACAAGTAGGCCTTACACCACAAAGTTGGCTCGACACAGGTTTAAAAAAGGTTACATGGGTACACGGTCTGCATTGGTGTGCTCAGTGGAGGACAATTGGAAGAAGGGACCGCAGAAAGACTTAGTAGGCCTAAAATAACAAAATAGGCTCTGTGCAGCATCGATTATGTGGCAACCTGGAGAACACCTTGGAGCGGCAGACACCATCTCTACGACCCAGACCCAACTTGTAGGCATAATGCAGTGTTGTTTCAACAACTACTTAACGAGAGCATGAAGATTGAAGCTATGGAGAGGCAACCTGGAGAACACATTGGAGCGGCAGACACCGTCTCTACGACCCAGACCCAACTTGTAGGCCTAATGCAGTGTTGTTTCAACAACTACTTAACGAGAGCATGAAGATTGAAGCTATGGAGAGGCAACCTGGAGAACACATTGGAGCGGCAGACACCGTCTCTACGACCCAGACCCAACTTGTAGGCCTAATGCAGTGTTGTTTCAACAACTACTTAACGAGAGCATGAAGATTGAAGCTATGGAGAGGCAACCTGGAGAACACCTTGGAGCGGCAGACATCGTTAGTAGGTCCTACTGAAGTAGTAGCCCCAATGCAGTTTTCAAATTCCTATAGGCTGAAAACCAGACAATTGACGCTCAGCTTTTTTCAGAGGAGGACAGCTGTATTGAGTGGCGCAGACAGACACAGGTAGTAGGCCTTAAACTAAAAATTTGGCTCAATGCAGTTTAAAAAAGGTTACAGGGTTACACAGGCAGCATTGGTGTGGTCAGCGGAGGACAATTTGAATTAGGGACTGCAGACAGACTTAGTAGGCTGTCCCCTGTGGACCATGCATCCACCACATTAACCCAGTGCGCCGTAATGGACACGTAACCTTCCGTGGACATGCCTACTGGTCCATGCGTCTGTTGTCAGGTGCACCTTTCTACTCTTAGATTGCCTGAGTGCATGGACAAAGCGGACTTTTTCAAGGCAAACAGGATCATGGGGTGCATTAAAAGAGGTCTGGATACACATGATGAGAGCATTATACTGCCTCTGTACAAATCCCTAGTTAGACCGCACATGGAGTACTGTGTCCAGTTTTGGGCACCGGTGCTCATGAAGGATATAATGGAACTAGAGAGAGTACAAAGGAGGGCAACAAAATTAATAAAGGGGATGGGAGAACTACAATACCCAGATAGATTAGCGAAATTAGGATTATTTAGTCTAGAAAAAAGACGACTGAGGGGCGATCTAATAACCATGTATAAGTATATAAGGGGACAATACAAATATCTCGCTGAGGATCTGTTTATACCAAGGAAGGTGACGGGCACAAGGGGGCATTCTTTGCGTCTGGAGGAGAGAAGGTTTTTCCACCAACATAGAAGAGGATTCTTTACTGTTAGGGCAGTGAGAATCTGGAATTGCTTGCCTGAGGAGGTGGTGATGGCGAACTCAGTCGAGGGGTTCAAGAGAGGCCTGGATGTCTTCCTGGAGCAGAACAATATTGTATCATACAATTATTAGGTTCTGTAGAAGGACGTAGATCTGGGGATTTATTATGATGGAATATAGGCTGAACTGGATGGACAAATGTCTTTTTTCGGCCTTACTAACTATGCTGGTGGAGGGCTGGGATGGCTTTTCTCACAACAGAAGTGTCGACTGGGTAGCTCGAACCGTGGTACAGCATAGTTCTTCTGGGCTTTATAAATATAAAATAAAGAAAAAAGTAGGCTCTATGCACTTTCAGCTAGGTTCCAGGGGTACACGGCCAGCATTGGTCTGGTCAGTGGAGGACAATTTCAATTATGGACCGCAGACAGACTTAGTACGCCTACAATTAAAAAAAGGATGCTCTATGCAATTTAAAATAGGTTCCAGGGGTACACGGCCAGCATTGGTCTGGTCAGTGGAGGACTATTGGAAGAGGGACCGCAGATAGGCTTAGTAGGCCTAACATAAGAAAAGTAGGCTGTAGGCACTTTAAAATAGGTTCCAGGGGTACACGGCCAGCATTGGTCTGGTCAGTGGAGGACTATTGGAAGGAGGACCTCTTCCATCATTGTGTCAGAGATATGTGCTTCTTTCTCCTCCCCCCTTGGCAGAGGTAGGAGGGAGAGTAGCTGGGTTAAGGACAGCACATCTGGAGATGGTGACATTGTCAGGAAGCAGAAGAGAGCATTGTAGGTGTAAATGGCGGTCAACAGACAGATGCTTTGGCTGTATACAAAAAACAGCGACCAACAGCACTCAGGTGGCTGGGATGCACGCTCCAAAGTCCATAGACTCCATTGGACAGATACTCACAACTGGAGAAAGAAGGGGCAGCATCTAATCCATGTGAAAAGAGTAAAAAGTCATTTTTCTGCCATCAAGTCATACAACGTTTCGACCCAGCATGGTCTTTATCAAGTATACAATATAGTGCAAATGGCCACCTTAAAACCCTGCTGTTCTGTTTGGGTCATAGTGACCCGAACAGACTTTTTGCGGCCCTGTAGATTTTTTTCTGTAAGTCTCTAAAACTTGAGACTCCTTGACTTTTCCTCATTTGGGGGGACCTACCTATGAGTATTTTTCTTTTTTTTTTTTTTCGTTTACTTTTTGCTACACGCAAAAAGTTACACTTGTGTTCGGGTCATAGTGACCCGACATCGTTTTTTACAGCTGTGAGGCCATATTTTCAGTGAAATAAAGGAGTTATAACCTCAGTTGGGTCTATTTATTGCATCTACTATTGTATATCAATTGATTTATTTCCTAAATTATTTCAATGGGGTCATACACGCGCTCTACCGGGGGTATGCATTGAGATCTGCGCACCATAAAAATGGCTTTATATTGATTATTTTTGGTGTGCAGTCTATTCTAAAATGTAGAGTGCATCCGGAGAGATCACTAGGTGTGCACTACACGTGTATATTATGTGCAGAACGGACTGCTCAGAACGCGCTGTCTAAGACGTTTTTTTTTGTAAAGCTGAGCTGTAAAGTCTTGCAAATAATTTTTTTTTGCTAAGTAAGTCTGTCTTCCTGGCTTATCTGCTTGTTTTCAGAAGGGTTCTTATCTTCTCTGCTCTTATCAGTTCACATATGCTAGCCCAGACATGTTACCTTTCAGTTTCTTTGGAGAGCAGCTGTGTGCTTCTACCCCCATGGCCTCTTCCGGCATCAAAAGAAAAAGATGCAGCTATTGCCCTTCTACTTGTGACAACAAGACGAGTATAACATGTTCTGGCCGTAAAACATTTCTATGCAAAAATCATGTGTATTGTTTTTCATGCAAGAATCCGTAAATTTATATGATCATGTAAATATATTCACATTGTAATGTTTATTATCTTTAATTTTTTATCACAAAATGTTTGATTTGATTGTTTTCTTTTGTTTTTTTTTTACAAAATATGTGTAGTTTTCTATTTTCGTTTTGCTCATTGGATGGATCTGTTTTTTCAGAATAAAAACAAAAAAAAGATTTCTAGTTCATTTTTCTTTTTTTTTTTACTACCAAACATGTTCACAAACAGTCTAGTAAGCAAAAAGTATAAAAAAAATGGAGTTAGAGTGTCTAAAATCAAGGTTTAATAAGCCGGGTCATAGTGACCCGGAACACTACAAAACAGCAGGGTTAAATAGTGTGGAACTAGATCAGCACCAATCACCATCAAGGGGCAGTCTTTATTAAATACATATAAATCACATAGAAAAACATAACAATGTGTACACAATACACATTGTATTATCAACATGACAATTTAAAAAGCAATTCCATACAAGATTTATGCATTAAACACACAAAATATCAGGACAGGACGCAGCTCCTCAGTGCATATCCCAATCATCGCAAAGTTACCCAATTGTCATGGTATCCTTCAACCAATCAACCAATCCTCATATGTAAACAATCACCTTGCCCAATACCCGACCGTAGATGAATTGGCGCTGAAATCTAAATGGCCCAATCCCCACATTCCTTATAAATGCATTCCAATAGTAGTGTTCATAGGCTGCCCAGCCACAGTCAGCGCATGCGCACAAGCTACATCCGGTGCGCAGACACGCACGATCTTGTGACCGCATACCCAGGCACAGCCCACTGTGCACGCGCCAGCGGTGCACAGCGGCACATCAACCCACAGGGGCGCTGGATACACCGCGCGTTCATGACCGAGCCAGGGAGGCGCCAGAGTGCACAGACCCCCTGGCCACACCCCCGGGACGCCCACAGCCCGCACTCACACCGCGCTCCTATGGAAGATCAGGACAAAACCTTAAGCCAACTCCATGGCAACCATACAACTAAGGAATATGACTCCACACTCAGAGTTACCATGTACATTATATAGGATTTTGGCAAGCAAGGAAGAAAAACGGGGCACAGATAAAGATAATATATGCAAATTTGAAGGGGAATAGCACCCATAATCTCCAATCATCCCTGGATGTCAAATCCCATCGACACTAGAAAAAACAAGAAAATATATATTAACACATATACTAAAACAAATACACAACCAAGACACAACCTGTGAAGAGGAGGATCACGACATACATATCTGAAGATTATAATCCACATTAAGGCCTTTCGGCTGCAAAGTTTCCAATACAGAGATCCATCTGAGTTCCCTCTGTTTATGTTTTTGTATCCTATCCCCACCTCTTCTCAGCATAGGGACTCCATCAATAACCCTAAATCGCAGCTGGTTTGCAGAATGCCTGCAATCATTAAAGTGCTTAGGGATCGGTAATTCAATAAGTTTTGTCCTAATAGTACTCTTATGTTTACTAATACGTGCTCTTACTTCCATTGTGGTCTCACCCACATACATAAGGCCACATGGGCATACTATCAGGTAAATAACAAAACTAGAGGAACACGTATAGCGTTCCTTGATCAAAAATCTTTTGCCAGTCCGAGGATGATTAAAACTGTCATCCTTAAGCATATTGCCACAACAGGCACAACCAAGACAAGGGAAGTTGCCCATGCGAGGTGGACACAATGTCCGTTGCAGGGCAACTTTCCTTGTACCCACGTCAGATTTCACCAATCTATCCCTCAAATTATGTCCACGTCTATACGAAAAAATAGGACATGAGGCAAATTTTTTGAGGCATACCCTTACTGAGAAGACCCAAGTGTTTATTCAAAATGTTTGCGACAATATTACTGGCTGGACAATACGTAGAAACAAATGGAAAACGTTTCTGTTTGATCTTATTTTTCTTAGTATGTAACTCATCTGATTTTAAGTCACTGACCCTATTCTTATGATGAATCACTTTTCTCTTAGGGTAGCCTCTTTGAAAAAATTTGTTACACATTTCATCAAATCTCACATCACATTTTTCTTCATCAGAAACAATTCTTCGTCTCCGAACCAACTGGCTCCAAGGGAGAGAGTCCACCATCTTTCTCGGGTGATGGCTACTGTAACATAGAAGACTGTTTCTGTCAGTTTCCTTGATAAATAAATCAGTACATAGCACATCTCCCTGTTTATACACCATTGTATCCAAAAATTGTATTCTATCAACAGAGTATGAAATAGTAAACTTAAGCTCAGGAAATACATCATTAAGTTCAGTCTTAAAGTCAGGAAGATCTTCTTGGGTCCCTTCCCATACACAGGATATGTCGTCGATGTAGCGCCACCAGGCTCGGACATGGTGCCAGAAGCTGGATCTGTACACAAATTGGTCCTCGAATACCGCCATATAGATGTTGTGGGAATGTGGGGATTGGGCCATTTAGAGTTGAGCGCCGATTCATCTACGGTCGGGTATTGGACTAGCTGATTGTTTACATATGAGGATCGGCTGAATGGTTGAAGGATACCACGACAATTGTGTTAGCTTTGCGATGATTGGGATATGCACTGAGGGGCTGCATCCTGTCCCGATGTTTTGTGTGTTTAATGCATAATTCTTATATGGAATTGCTTTTTAAATTGTCATGTTGATAATACTATATATATTGTGTACACATTGTTATGTTTTTTTATGTGATTTATATGTATTTAATAAAGACTGCCCCTTGATGGCGATTAGTGCTGATCTAGTTCCACACTATTTAAGGTGGCCATTTGCACTATATTGTATACTTGACAAAGACCATGCTGAGTCGAAACGGTGTATGACTTGATGGCAGAATAAAGACTATTTTACTCTTTTCACCTGGATTGGATGCTGCCTGTTTTGAATTCCGTTCTTGGGCTCCCTCCGGTGGTTGTAAGTGGCACTTTTGTGAATTCTGCCCTTGGGCTCCCTCTGGTGGTTTTGCGTGGAACTGCCGCTCCTTGGGTTTAGCTTTAGCAGCTGCTTTCACTAATCGTCTCTCCTGGCTCTGCTATTTAACCTGGCTCTAGTCTTCAGCCTATGCCACTTGTCAATGTTCTCTGGCTGGATTCACATCTCTGCTTGGATTCTCCTGGTTTCCTGACCAGTTCTGCAAAGATAAGTTCTGGCTTTGCTCATTTCAGTCCACATGTTGTGGACTTATTGTTCTGTGCATTCTATTTTTGTCCAGCTTGTCATTATGGATTTTTTCTGTTAGCTGGAAGCTCTGGGAAGCAGATTTACCCTCCACACCTTTAGTCAGGTGGGGAGATTTTGTAAACTCTGTGTGGATTGTTTTGTAGTTTTTATACTGACCGCACAGTATCCTTTCCTGTCCTATCTATCAAGCTAGACTGGCCTCCTATGAATTCTGCCCTTGGGCTCCCTCTGGTGGTTTTGCGTGGAACTGCCGCTCCTTGGGTTTAGCTTTAGCAGCTGCTTTCACTAATCGTCTCTCCTGGCTCTGCTATTTAACCTGGCTCTAGTCTTCAGCCTATGCCACTTGTCAATGTTCTCTGGCTGGATTCACATCTCTGCTTGGATTCTCCTGGTTTCCTGAACAGTTCTGCAAAGATAAGTTCTGGCTTTGCTCATTTCAGTCCACATGTTGTGGACTTATTGTTCTGTGCATTCTATTTTTGTCCAGCTTGTCATTATGGATTTTTTCTGTTAGCTGGAAGCTCTGGGAAGCAGATTTACCCTCCACACCTTTAGTCAGGTGGGGAGATTTTGTAAACTCTGTGTGGATTGTTTTGTAGTTTTTATACTGACCGCACAGTATCCTTTCCTGTCCTATCTATCAAGCTAGACTGGCCTCCTATGCTAAAATCTGATTTCATCTCTGCGTATGTTATTTTCCCTTCCTCTCACCGTCAATATTTGTGGGGGGCTATCTTTCCTTTGGGGATTTTCTCTGAGGCAAGATAGGTTTCCTGTTTCCATCTTTAGGGGAAGTTAGATCTTAGGCTGTGCCGAGGGGTCTAGGGAGCGTCAGGTACCCCCCACGGCTATTTCTAGTTGCGCTGCTAGGTTCAGGGTCTGCGGTCAGTACAGATACCACCTCCTTCAGAGCTTGTCTCATGTTGTTCCTAAACCACCAGATCATAACAGCTGCCCCTTTTTTCTTTAGATGCTTTGGCTGTGTCTGGGCCACAATGGCTGTAATGTCATGAGGTGCCTGTATCTTCAGCTCGTGGCCTAAAATGATGTCAGAAGTCTTATCCAGCAACAGGTGTGTTGCAAACACGGCTCTCATGCAGGTTGGGGCTCCATGGGCCACTGGGTCAAGTCTGGCAGAGTAGTACCCAAGAGGGCATTGTCTGCCTTCGTGAAGTTGAGTGAGAACTCCAGTTGCATGGCCTTGCTTCTCCATAACGAATAGGCAGAACAGATTGCTGTAGTCTGGGAGTCCCAGGGCAGGAGAGGATGTGATAGCAGCCTTTAGCATGTAGAACTCATCAATGGCTTCCTTCGTCAGACTGAAAGGAGTGTCCTTGAGGCAGTCATACAGAGGTTGCATATGGAGAGAGGCATCTAGGATCCAGGGACGGCAGTAGGATACAAGTCCAAGGAAGGACTGCAGCTGTTGGGGCTTGGTTGGTAGAGTTATGTTCTGGACAGCTGTTTTCCTGTCTTCAGTTAGGTGTTTGGTCTGGTGGGAGATGCAGTGTCCCAGAAACACAACTTTTTCCTTGCAGAACTGAAGCTTGTCTTTAGATGCCTTGCATCCATTGTTGGCCAGGAATTGTAGTAAAGAAATGGACTCGGTCTGTGCTTCTGGCAGGGTGTCAGCACAGAGGAGGAGGTCATCCACGTACTGTAAGAGGGTTGTAGTGGGATGTGTCATTTTCCAGGGTTCCAGGACCATTGTCAAGGCTTGGGTGAACATGGAGGGGCTATTTTGTGCACCTTGAGGCATCACAGTCCAAGTGTATTGCCTACCCTCATGTGTGAAAGCAAACAGGTACTGGCTGTCAGGATGTACAGGTACACTGAAGAAGGCATTGGCCAGGTCAATCACCGTGAACCATGGGTAGGTGGGTGGGATTGATGAAAGAAGTGTTTGTGGGTTGGGCACAATGGGTGTGTCCAACACTGTGGCTTCATTGACAGCACACAAGTCATGTACCATGCAGAACTTTGTAGGTTGCCTTTTAGGTGTTTTCTTCTTTACTGGAAACAAAGGGGTGTTGCATGGTTACTTGGTGGGCATGATTGCTCCATTTTCCAGGTAGGTTTTCAGTCGTTGTGTGATGACAGCAGATTGTGACGTGGAGAGTAAGTATTGCGATTTCCGTGGCAATAGAGCTCCTGGTTTCAGCTCCACCTTCACAGGCTGGACTTTGAGCCTGCCAATATCTTCCAGTCATTGCGCCTACAGCGAGTCTGGGATCAGTACCATCAGTTCAATGTCCACAGAATCCACAGGTGTGTCCTGTAAAGAGAAGAGACCGTACACTTCTGCAGACTGCTCTGGTGAGAGTGGGGTTGTAAGAGTAACAGTTCAATCCTCGTGAAATAGAATACTGGCTTGGAGTTTTGATAGTAAATCTGATCCTAGTAGGTTGACGGGGCAGGTGGATGAGACTACTAGTTGAGACAGCATACTCTGTGTGGGTTGTAGACCAATATGAAGGGGTCTGGTCAGCGGAGTGTACCGTGTGTTACCACTCACCCCTACACAAGGCACTACTTCATCCATGAGACAGTCTAGGTCGGGTAAGTCAATGTTTCTGATTACACTTCTGGCTACACCGGTATCCACCAGGAAATTAAAGGGTTTATCCTCAACTTCTATCTGGATGGTAGGCGTTGGTCCACTCGGCTGTTTTGTGGAGTGTAAGAGTATGAGTGGTGTGTGCAGCGGATCCGGCTTGCCAATGTCCTATTGTGGATGGGGCCCAGGTGGTCCCTGGGTGGGCTGCGGCTGCCATGTCCCCCTCTTGAGTGGAGATGATCTGCAGTTCCTTTTAAGGTGCCCTACTTTGCCGCAGTTGTAGCAGGTGGCCCTAGGCCTTTGTGGCTTTGCGATGTCAGAAGGGTCCTGGGAGAACAGGAGAGTGGTATGGGGCCTGGCTGGTGTTGTGAATTCTGCTCTTGGGCTCCCTCCGGTGGTTGTAGGTGGCACTTTTGTGAGTTCTGCTCTTGGGCTCCCTCTTGTGGTTTCAAGTGGTATGGCTGCTCCTTGGAGTTAGCTGTCTTCAGCTGCTTCCACTGATCGTCTTTTCTGCTCGGCTATTTATGCCTGCTCTGTCCTTCAGCCAGTGCCACTTGTAAATGGTTCCTGGTTGGATTCACATCTCTTTGGAGTTCCCTGTTATCCTGACCAGTTCAGCAAAGCTAAGTTTTTGCTTGCTCTTTTCTGTTCACAGATTGTGGACTTATCCGTTCTGTGCTTCTATGTTTGTCCAGCGTTATCAGTATGAATTGATTCTGTCTTGCTGGCAGCTCTGGGAAGCAGATTTACACTCCACACCTTTAGTCAAGTGTGGAGATTTTTAGTAAACTCTGCGTGGATTTTTGTAGTGTTTTATACTGACCGCACAGTATTCCATCCTGTCCTATCTATCAAGTTAGACTGGCCTCCTGTGCTCATCCTGGATTCATTCTGTGTATGTCTTTTCCCTCTCCACTCACAGTCATTATTTGTGGGGGGCTAATCTATCCTTTTGGGATTTTCTCTGAGGCAAGATAGTTTTCCTGCTTCTATCTTTAGGGGTAGTTAGCTCTTAGGCGGTGACGAGGTGCCTAGGGAGAGTTAGGAGCATCCCACGGCTAGTTCTAGTGTGGTGTTGAGCTTAGGGACTGCGGTCAGTACAGTTACCACTTCCTTCAGAGCTCGTTCCATGTTGCTCCTAAACCACCGCATCATAACAGGCTGGTTGGTTCAACTCTACCCCTTTTGCTACTGTGTGGAGCACTTCTGAATCTAGCCTTCTGTACTCTGGCCTTGTGGTCTGCAACTGCTTGCGTATTGGCTCTCAGAGGCCCTGCACAAAGGCCTGTACCTAGATTTGGTGATGGGCTTTGTCAAGATCAAATCCTAGATCAGTAAACATTTGATTTAGTCTGTGGTAAAATTTTTCCACAGACTCCCCTTTCTCCTGCATGGTGTCCTGCAGGGAGGTGACTTGGTCTGCCAGGCAGTCCTTAGCCCAAAGTCGAAGCTTGTCGAGGAAGTCCTGCCCTGATGATAAGGTCTGATAGTATTCAGGTAGCCCACTTATGGGCCTCAAGGCTGAGTCCATTATGGGCCAGAAGGAGTCACGTGCCTTAATTTCTGCTAGTCCAATTAAGTCTATGTATGAGGCAGCATGTGTCTTGTGTATCTGACTCATCTTCCTGTAGAAAGGCATAGGGTGCCCTTCCAGGTCTGGTAAACTGTTTACTAGATTAGCAGCTTCCTGAGGGTTCCAGCTCACGTAGCAGGTGCTACGTCTGGCCGGGATTAAGCTGTCACGGATGGGAGCTGTTCGCCTCATACGGAGGTGGTCCAAACCACTTATGGATCCTGTCCTGTCTGGGCTCTCATCTACGTAGTAGGGTATGGATATTTTTGGTATGTAGGGGTCTGGTGCTGCTGTAATTTCTCTTGGGTTTGCTTCCCGCCCTACTGTGGGACCTGCTGGTGTCTATTTCTTGCTGTGAGGATATGGTTGGAGGGTGGACGGTTTCAACCTTTTCCTCCTTAATCATCTCTTCCTCATCTTCATCCTTATCCCCATTTGTATATATGCCAGATGCTACTGGAGCTAAAATGGCCACTCGGTGCAGTGTGCCCATACTTAAAATAGCTGTTGGTGTAGGTGTAGGTGTGGCCTGATGCAAGATGGCCGCTGGGACATGGGGCGTGCCATCTGCATTAAGGACTGGGTACAGGGAAGTAGGATTGTGTGGGCGTGGTGCCCCACACACAGCACACGTGTCCCTCCAATCTGGATTCTGATTTTGGCAGACTGCACATGTCCATCCCTCTGGAGAGTATGGGGGTGATCTGTGTGGTGCGAGTGCAGCTGCCAGAGCCAGAGCCATTTTATCGGGAGGTGGTCGGTACATGTATTCACCATTGGCAGAATGACATTCTTCCACCCACATTTGTCTCTTAATCTCTTTTGCCGTTCTACACCATTCTTCAGCATCCCTTAAAACATTATTATCTCGTAAGAGTCCTTTCTTGCTAGACAACATACTTTTCCATTCTGTCTCATCAAGACTCCCCCTTTGGGTTGTAGATCCCAAATCAAGAGCTACCAGAGTCAGGTTCACACGCTGAAGGCAGAACTGTAGCTGACACCACCAGCAAGATGCCTGGGAGCTAAATGGAAAACCTGAGCCCAGAATGAGGGAGAGCAAAGTCAACTCTTGACATGATCCGCCTGGAAAAAGAACAGACTGGACTAAACCGTGGAACGGATCTTGACACATAGTAATTTTGGTGCATGTAAACTTTTGACTTTGCAGTAAGTAGTAAAAATGCCTTAAAACATTTTCTCTCTCTCATTTTTCTGGCATTTCACAAATATTTATAATTATGGTAATCCTAGTTAAACTAAAACTGGAAAGGTTTATTCTGATTTCATGTTAGATATTGAGAAAAACATGCCAGTGGCCGCATATGTGTTTTTTATACAGAGTACATAAACGTCTGGTTTCAACCGTGAGTACATACAGTGCAATTTAAAAACAGTATCTAATGAGAGAAAAAATAAAAAAAAAATTATAAAATTGTAATATATATACAGGGTAGGCCATTTATATGGATACACCCAAATAAAATGGGAATGGTTGGTGATATCAACTTCCTGTTTGTGGCACATTACTATATGGAAGGGGGAAAACTTTTCAAGATGAGTGGTGACCATGGCGGCCATTATGAAGTCAGCCAGTTTGGAACCAACTTTAATCTTTCAATGGGAAGAGGGTCATGTGACACATCATACTTATTGAGAATTTCACAAGAAAAACAATGGTGTGCTTGGTTTTAATGTAACTTTATTCTTTTATGAGTTACTTACAAGTTAATGACCACTTATAAAATTTGTTCAAAGTGCTGCCCATTGTGTTGGATTGTCTATGCAACCCTCTTCTCCCACTCTTCACACACTAACAGCAACACCGCAGAAGAAATGCTAGCACAGGCTTTCAGTATCTGTTGTTTCAGATGATGCACATCTCATATATTCACAGCATAGACAATTGCCTTCAGATAACCCCAAAGATAAAAGTCTAAGGGGGTCAGATCGGGAGACCTTGGTGGCCATTCAACTGACCCACGATGACCAATCCACTTTCCAGGAAACTGTTCATGTAAGAATGCTCGGACCTGACACCCATAATGTGGTGGTGCACCATCTTGGGACTGACACAACAGCCAATCCAACTGATGGAAACCAAACCAGGAGCATTCACATTTCCAAAAATTATTGGCAGACACCACCAAAGTGGCATCAATTTCACCTCAGTAGAAATAATATAATAGGGACTGACAGGTCTTCCACTACACCCAATCCAAGAGATGGAGACCCAGCCAGGAGTGGTCACATTTCCAAACATTATTGGCAGACACCACAAAAGTGGCATCAATTTCACCACAGTACAAAAGTATAATAGAGACTGACACGTCTTCAACTTCAGCCAATCCAACAGATGGAAACCAAACCAGGAGTGTTCTCATTTCCAAACATTATTGGCAGACACCACCAAACTGGAATCAATTTCTCCTCAGTAGAAATAGTATAATACGGATCGATAGGTCTCGCATTACACCCAATACAGCAGATGAACACCTGTGGTGCCCCTGAAGGTCCAGTCACCACAGAGGTACTGCATCTCAGCCAGAGGTGTGGTACCCCAACTCTCTGGTAAGGCGGGGACACTGCATAGAATTCTAACACTTGCACCCAACACAAGACCTCTCCAGGCCAGAGAGGGATCAGGTAGAAGGTGTGGCTGGAGAGTGAGGAGTTGTCAGGGGAGACAGTAGGTAGGAGTTTGAGGAGTCTGTGAGGATAAATGGAGCTGAGCAAACGTGTGGGTTTGCAGCTCCTGTCACAGAGAAGGGAGAAGGAAAGGAAGAAAGCTCCCAGAAGATAGCAAGGGTCTTAGGGGCATTAAAAAGTGCAGATACCACTCGTGGGGCCCGCATCCAGGCTGACCAGCTTCAGGTGGAGGGAATAGGTCGCAGAAAGGGGAACCTGCTCCTGATCTAGTGGAAGGACTGCAGGACTCACCTAGGAACCCGGAGGCTGTGGTGTCTGTAAGAGTCACCGCCACAAACACCCATAACTGGCTAAAAAAAGGCAGCCATATAGAATCCAGGGGACTGAGAGAACATCGTCCGACCAGGTTCATGGTTGCTGGCTTAGGACATTGTGGGTGAGACGCTGGGCAGGAAATGTGGAAACCAGCGTAGAGAGACTGCCAGGAAAGGCTTATAAAAGGGGTTCTGGGCAGGAGCCCTGAGTTGCTGGAGAGTTATCTGGATCACTCACCTGGCGGACACAGCACCCCGATTGGAGCAAAATATCTGAACTGTGAGTAAAACGTGAATACTTTATCTTGCTGTGTCCTTCCAATCATATCCTGCAATGCCTGCCCTGCACCAACACCACCACCAGCAGAACTTTACTTTAATACACTTTGGCTGCCCTGGGGCCCCACTGCACCTGTGGGGAGAAAAACCATCTCAGCTGCACTATCATCAGCCTCAGTGGACTCCTTAGCAGTGTTGACCATCTATAGCCGAGTACCACAGGTGGCGTCACGAACAATCCCCCTTTTCCCTATACAAACTTTATTCCCTTCTCCACCATCATCCATCCCTTTAATTGCGTGCCCAGGACCACAGACTGGGTCACTGCTGCCGTGACCACCCCTTTAAGAGCTATTAATAAGAAATACGGAGGGCACCACACACTGATTAATCAGCCAGAGAGTTCATCATGGGCTTGGAAACAATATGAAAACAAATAGAAAAAAGATCATGCCCATATATTGGGAACACCTTAGATTATATAATAGTCAAAAAAGCTTTATTGATAGGAATGCACAGCACAAACAACAGTTAAAACACTCAAATACAAAGATACCTATACAAAAAGCCATACCCTAGTATAGGGGCAATGATGACTAGCAGCTGGAGTCCCCTTCCCCCCTTATTTTTCACACAGAAAACAATATGCAAATAATATGCAAAAAATGCAAACATGCAAAATATGTGGAAAATACAAAGACTGGCTCCTAAGTAATGAACCATACAGGTCTCAATATGCATATATCCAGACACAATGTGCAGATGGAAAATATATATGCCTAAACCGATGTCACAGTACCGTATGGGTGCAAAAAGATGTTAAATAACATCCTTGGAAGGAAAATGCAATGCACAATGAACGATAGGAAAGCAGATGGAGACAGCAGAAATAAAGCATGCCAGAATCTAAGGATAAATATACCCAGATACCAGGAGTCCAGATATTGGAGACAGACCCATCATGAGCAGAGGGGGGAAGAAAACAGGTGCGGGATAGGATCCCACGTGTATCACCGCAAACCAGGTTACTTCCTCAGGAAGAAATAGCCCCTTTAAGAGCTGTGCGACCCGGTTCCGAGTACCCCAGGGCCCAGGCGGGTGCTGCACACCCAATCAGGAGTGCTCACATTTCTAAAAATTATTGTCATAGATCACCAAAATGGAATCAATTTCACCACAGTAGAAATAGTATAACATGGACCGACAGGTCTACCACTACACCCAATACAGCAGATGGACACCCAACCAGGAGAGTTCATATTTCCAAAAATTATTGGCAGACACCACCAAAGTGGCATCAATTTCACCACAGTAAAAACTATATAAGGCCGGAGTCACACATGCGAGAAACACGTCCGTGTCTCCCATGTGAAATCCATGCTCTGGCGCCGGCACTGTGGAACGGAGCGTGCGGCCGCATAGCAACACATGGAGCCGCACGCTCCGCTCCGAAGTGCCGGCGCCAGAGCTTGGATTTCACATGCAAGACACGGACGTAATTCTCGGATGTGTGATCCCGGCCTAATAAGGACTGACATGTTTTCCACTACACCCAATCCAGCAGATGGACACCCAACCAGGAGTGTTCACATTTTAAAATTTGTGGGCCTGACACCTCTGAAGTGGAATAACTGTCATGAGAATAGAAATAGCATAATTGGCACCGAGACATCTTCCACTACATCTAACTCAGCAGATGTAGACCAACTATAACTGTTCACATTACCACAAGTTTGTGCTAACATCAGCAGCAGCAGCCACTGAAGTCACAGAAGCCACACTAAAGATATCACAGAGCGCAATTATGTGACATTAATGCATCACAGTATAAAATGCAATATCACCTAGTCTGTACAGTCTGAAATTGGGGTGCAAAAGTCCTTGTAGATCCATGACCTGTTCATCTTGATTAAAGTTAGGCGAGCTACACTTTCAGGGGACAGTCGGCTGAGCTTATCCATCAGGACACCAGCAGCAGCGCTGAAGACACGTTCTGAGAGAACGCTGAGTGCCTGGCATGATAAAAACTCCAAGGCATGTGAGGCGAGCTCAGGCCACTCATCCATTTTGGAAGACCAAAATGTGAAAGGGTCCAAACCCTTCTTGAAGGTATTTATATTCAGTTCTAGATACTCCTGCACCATCCTCTCCATTCGTTCATCATGTGTAAGACTTGGACTCTGTTATGTTGGGGCACAAGTTGGTCTAAAAAAAGTGTCAAAGGACTCACAGAAATTGCTTCTTCCACTTCCACCACTGCTGCTGCTATTAATGTTTTGGCGTTGATGATTTGACATGTCGGTGGTTTTACGTCTATAGCTGCGATGCAAACTGTGTGTTTCACTGCTGTCTTGAGGAAAAGCTCTCTTAAGGTTGTGTAAAAGCGTGTTTCGATACTCCAGCATTTGCTGGTCCATTTATAGGGCAGGAATTATCTGACCAAATTTAGTTTTATAACTTGGATCTAACAGAGTGGCAACCTAGTAGTCAGCATTATTCCTAATCATAACTATATGGGATCATGTTTCAGCAGCAAGAGGGCACTCACATTTTGGGCTCTACCATGAGGTCCAAGCCCATGCTGTGTTGGTGGCTGGGTAGCAATGAGGCTCATTTCCTCTGTCCTCTCCAGCCAACCATGAACACCAGAGGGGGAGGAGTATCCTCTTCATCTGACAGCTTCTCGCCCATCAACTCTTCCTCCTCCATTTGTTCCTCGGATCTTGCACCTTCGATAACAGTTTGTGTAATGAATGGAAGTGGAGGCACAGGTGATGAAGTTCTCATTTGTCTTTTATTTTTTGAGTGGAATCTCGGGACCTTGGTCCGGGGGGCTCCGATGGGGGCATAACTAGTGAGCCCCAGGTATCCATAGTAAGATTCCTCAAACAGGACCAGAATGGAATACCTGGGGGACACAGGTGCTACCTCCAGTTAGACCCTGGACACGTGGCAGCTGTCCCAGCAGGAGAAATGGATAAACAGATATCACAGATATGGTGGAGCTGACCGGCGGACACCAGGTATGAGATATGAAGCTGGCTCTGGCCAGTTAAGTCAGATTCCAGGTAGATGGGAGGAAACTGGCTCCAGCACCTTTAGAGTTGTCCAGGGGTTCGGATGGCGAGTGGCAGAATGGGATGGCACTTGAATATAAAGGTACAGGGGCAGCCTTGGGAGCAGGAGCGGGTGAGGGAGAGAACTGAAGGCAGCGCCAGAACCGGGTGCAGGGCCAGAACCAGGTGTAACAGTTTGTCTGTTATCACCAGCCCCCCTTGATGGCAGTAATCCAACCTCCCTTGACACCAATCTGTGTGACAACAGTTTGAACTTATGCAATATACATGTGGCTGACAGCACTCACTTTATTGGGGCGCTCGTTCCATATCCAGGGAACTCTCCTGGGTAGCATGCATATGGAGCGCCCCCAGACGCAGGGCCACGGGGTACTCGGTACCGGTCTTCTCTGTCTCAGTCCTGGGGTTGTCACGGTGGCTGGACCCGGTCCGTGACCCTGCTAAGGGGCATCCAATGAAAGGTGATGAAAGTTTGCCAAGTGTTCGTGATGCCACCTGTGGTATTCGGTCAGGGTGACCGACGCTGCTTGGGGGTCCACTGGGGTGATGTTATGGCAGCTAGATGGAATACCTTCCCACAGGTGAAGTGCTTCCCCAGGGCTTCCCAGTAGTGCAGGTGGTGATGATGTGTGGCGCGGTTAATAACGAGGACACAGGGTTGCAGTCTCTTTACCTTTTTACTGAAGACTTCAGGATCCGCAATCCAGAGCACTGCTAATAGGGCTGGCTGAGACCGGCCGGTCCGAAGGCACATCCAGAGTTCCCTTTTCAGGTGGAAATCAGTGCCTACCAACTAGCGCCTGTGTGTTGTAGTCCTTCCCTGCTGAGCACCACGGGATAGTCCTCACAACTGTCGTATCTGTTCTTTCTTTCTCCGTCCCCCAGATAATATGGCTAGGACGCACCCGTATGACAGGTAGGCCTGGAGTTATTCTGGGACCCTAGAGATGCCCCTCTCCCACAATTGCCTCCTATGTCTGCTTAGGTGATTTAAGTTAGACAGCCAACCTATAATCAACTGTCCTGCCGCTGTTTGAAATAATGCTTGAAGTCTGTTACTTCCTCGGCGTTCCGGCCACCGGCTACGCGCCTCAGTAGGATGTTGCCGATCTCGAGGCATGACTCCTACTGGTTCTATCGCCTTTTTACTGTGATCTCATTTCTCACTTCTCCACAATATACTTCGCTTCGCGTCCTTCCTTAGGATGCCGCAGCAAGGTAGTCCAGGCGCGGCTCCGTAACGATCTGTCCTTTCTGCTAGGCCCC
This sequence comes from Ranitomeya imitator, assembly GCF_032444005.1. Taxonomy (NCBI): domain Eukaryota; kingdom Metazoa; phylum Chordata; class Amphibia; order Anura; family Dendrobatidae; genus Ranitomeya; species Ranitomeya imitator. Next base: position 109,791,640 of record NC_091289.1, on the reverse strand, counting down.
TGCCAGGAACCCACCCCTGACAGGTCCTCCCTGGAGCTCTCCCAGGCTGCTTCTCCCTAACTTCCTGTCCAACCCCCAGTTTTACCAGAGTGTGAGGAGTGGCCTAATACATAGAGCCTTTTGCTCCCCCTGGTGGCCGGAGTGTGAAGTGTAATGTGTGACTGTGATACCTGGTCAGGTGAACTCTTTTAGTGCAATCAGACATAACATCACTCCCCTTAGTGGCAGAGCGACATTACTGCAACGACCAGGACTCTGGGGCGCTGCATATACTCCAAGTCAGAAGAACAGTGCTCCAGCCGGGTGTAATAATCCAATAGAAAAATCTTTTTTCAGCCATGGTAAAACAGCAACGTTTCGACCATCAAGTGGTCTTTTTCATGCTTGAAAAAAACTGAATAAAGATTTTTCTATTGGATTATTACACCTGGCTGGAGCGCTGTTCTTCTAACTTGGAGTATAACAGTTTGAACTTAGAGACAATGCTATCCCTTCCGCATCCTTTTCTGCTTCCTCCTCTTCTTCTGGGACCTCTATCACCTCCTACAGGCTATTCAATGTCTGCTCCAGCATATAGATGCCCGGAATAGTGTTGCTGATGATGGCGTAGTCAGCACTAACCATCTTAGTAGCCATTTCAAAACTGTGCAAAAGGGTGCAGAGGTCCTTAATCTGTGCCCACTCTGTAAACATGATATGCGCCATGTCAGTACTGCGTTGTCCCAGGTTATACAATATGACATACTGCATCAGGGCTCGTTGCTGCGGCCACAGTCACTGCAACATGTGAAGAGTGGAATTCCACCGTGTCGGCACATCGCATATCAACCTGTTAACTGGCATTGACAAAAACCTCTGTATTGATGCAAGTTGATGACCAGAGGGTTGCGAACAGCAAAAATGAGTAAACAACTTATGTGTTTTCTAGAGAAGATCACCAAGGGCAAGATAGTGGTGGAGAAAATGCTGTACCACCAGGTTGAGGACGTGAGCCATGCAAGGCACATGTGTGAGCTTGATTTGCTGTAGTGCCACCACCAGGTTTGCATCGTTATCGGACACGGCCTTCCCTGGATGCAGGTTCATCGGAGAATCGGAGACAGCCATTGATTAAACTCAGCCTGGAGAGTTGTACACAACTCTTCAGCTGTATGACTGCGATCTCTAAGGCATATCAATTTTAATATTGCCTGATGGTGGTGAGCCCTGGATGCTCAGTACGGAGGTGGTAGGGATTCGCTCTGTACTGTTGGAACGCATGTCTCATTAAGGCAGAGGTTGAGGGTACAGGTGGAGGCCATAGAGGAGGATGCAGAAGCATTGGAGGAAGTGTTAAATGTTCGTTTGGCCTGCAAGCCTTGGGGATTCCCAGGCTTGTGGAGATATACCTGTCTCCGCAGCCACCATTGTCCCACAGTGCCCAGTCAGCGAGATGTAACGCCCTTGGCCATGCTTATTCATCCCTGTGTCTGTGGTGAAATGCACCCTGGCAGACACAGATTTAGTCAAGGAATGGCTGATGTTGTCTGTAACTTGCTGGTGTAGCGCAGAAACAGCCTTCTTAGGAAAGTAATGGCGACTGGGTAACTGGTACTGGAGGACTGCGACGGCCATAAGCTTTTGGAAACTGTCTTTATCTACCAGGCGGAAAGGCAGCAATTCCATGGCCAGCAGATTGGAGATGGTGGAGTTCAACTTCTTAGCTTTGTCCCTTACAGCTGAAGGCAGGCTCTCAGTCAGTGTGACTGGAGTGGGTAACGAACCAGAGGTTCTGCGTTTGAAGACATGCGTCTCAATAGTTGGCATGGTAACAGAGGAGGAGGAAGAAGCAGCAGATGCGATTGATGGGGTGGCTGATGGTTGTTGAGGTCCGCTGGTCCGAATTTTTTTGTAGTAGGATTCCTACAGTAAAGCATGTGGATTGCGCATGTGAAGGTTCATGCATGTTGTAGTCAAATTATTGCACTTTTTACCTGACTCAGGTTTATTTTTTTGCAAAGTTGGCAGATTACATAAGTTGGCTCATCCTTTGTAGTGTCAAAAAAGGCCCAGGCTAGGCTAAGGATGCATTGCTCGTTGTGGCTGCATGACTAGGTGTCTGCCACATACGGCGCAACGTAACTTCCTCAGATGACCTACTCAGCTATATGCCTCTATGTTCATGCCAACTGGGATCACCTCATCATCATCATCCTCTATGTTATCACATTCCTCACCTTTGTAGTCACCCTCCTCTTCATGCCCTGACAGCACAGTACAGTTCACGTCAGCCTCATATATCTGAGTTTCATCAGGATCACCTCCCCCTCTAGGGGTTAATGTCTGATGATGAGGGTCAGGATGCTGTGCAGACCCAACTTCGTCCTGCCCCGGATTCAAGCTATAAACATTTTGGGCATCGGTGCAGATTTCCTAATCTTGACTCTGTGAAGTTTTTGAGTACATTTCTGATGAACATAGCATAGAATGTGTGAACAACTCTTCAGACTCATCCATCTGTGGTTCCATACAGTCAGTTGAATGGTTGGAGAGCTGGGATGCGGGGGGAAGCAAGGGGAATTTAGGTGCCACCTATGTGGACTGTACTGGGTGTGATGGATAGGTGGATGAAGAGGTGGAGAGGCCACGTGAAGCTGCACTTGCCATCCACTCGAGTACATTCTTTTCAGGGCATCATTGACAAGGTGTACCGCTGTGCATCTGCCAAAGAAAGGTAGTGGTGCAGCCTGTCCAGTGACATAAGTTGTCAGTTGTTTTTGCATAGGACGTGATGTTGCTTCACTAATGCTTTCACAAACATTACCACCTAACCCCCATACCCCTTGAACACCAAGCCTAACTCACATTCACCACGGCCTTGCTTTTTCCCAGTCATGTTGCTCAGATAGTGTGGTAGGAGCAAGGTATTAGCAGCAAAAATGAGATTTTAAACTCTGCGACACCTCTACGAACAGCTGAATTTCAACGACAGTAAATTCAAAATTGAAATATGGCGAGCTGTATTATGTTAGTCCCAGCTTGGCTGAGAACGGAGCTCAGTGACCGGAGGTTACCTCTATGACATCACCCCCGGTCACTGACGCCATATTCCCAGCAGCTCATTCACCAGTGGTTTTCAGCTGGCCACAGTCGCATCTTGGCACCATCCAGGTTGAAAACCAATTATCCCTCAGACATGGATTACTGCATGTGGCACAACAATTGACAGGTATGGTATATTGTTGTTTTATTATTTTACTTTTATTTCAGGAGATTGAAGGCTTCACTGGAATAAGGCGTTATAATAAAAATGGAAAACTGTGTTTAAAGGACAACTTGGAGGAAAATGCCACTGTGTCTAGTGAACCCCCTCCTATGGTCATTAGACGCGATCGTTTCCCGACCGCCGTGGACATCGATTAGCGTAATGTCCCAGTTGTTGGCAATTTTTACACACCACAGGTACTCGAGCGGTCTGAGACCTAGGTCCTGCTCGAGAAACCTCCATGGCCTCATGGGAGTCGGACGCCAGAACAGGAGATTCTAGAGGATTGGCAAAGGTAGGAGCCAGCCAAAACCTCTGCCTACACTGGGTCCGCTCCAACCTCCGCTCGTTAAAACGGAGATCAATGCGGGTAGATATGGAAATGAGCTCCTCCAGTGTGGCAGGAATCTCCCTGGTGGCCAAGGCGTCCTTTACATGATCTGCCAGTCCTTTCCAGAACACCGGAATAAGGACTTTATCTGGCCCTTCCAGCTCAGAGGCTAGAGTCCGGAATTGGATGGCAAACTGGCTGACCATGGATGAACCCTGAGTAATTGCCAACAATTGGAGTGTGGTATTGTGGGTGACACGAGGTCCCAAAAAAACCTGCCTCAGAGCGTCCAGGAAGAGAGGAACACTCTGTACCACATGATCATCACGCTCCCAGAGCGGCGTTGCCCACTCCAACGCCCTGCCCGACAAAAGAGATATAATGAATCCCACTTTTGCCCATTCTGTAGGAAAACGTGCAGCCAGGAGCTCGAGGTGTATGGAGCACTGGCTCACGAATCCCCGACATAGCTTCCTGTCACCAGCAAACTTGTCTGGAAGCGGGAGACGGGATATAGTCGGTGCAGGGGTGGCAGCGGACAAACTGGCTGCAGCTACACTTGCAGCCTGAACAGCGACAGCAGTGACATCCACAGCTGAGGTTGTACGCTCTAGAGCCACCAACCTACCCTCCAGCTGCTGGATGTACCGCTGTAGGCGCTGATTGTCCGCCATTTACTAGCCAGACCCTGGCGCTAGTATTCTGTTAGGGCTAGCGGAACGCACCAAGTAAATATTGATGTTTTATTGTAATTGATGCGTTCGCAGCCTGGGGTCCACCGTGTAGGAGAACCTGCTGCTAGCAAACGGCGGCACTATATGGCGGTATGAACTAGCCCTGTTACTTCACAGAGTAGCCGTGAAAGCAAAGCACCACGCCCTGTTAGACTTCACAGAGGTACAGGCTATCTACCCAAATGAGAGCAGTCAGTGGTCATGCATGCACACAAAACTCCTCGCCGGAGGTGCCAGCATTCTAGGGGCTTATTTCAGCCAGGTCCCTGAATACATACAAACACAATCTCCTCGCCAGAGGTAACAGCATTCTAGGGGCTTATTTCAGCCGAGTCCCTGAACATAATCTTACATGACCACACAGGCGCAAAGCACATAACTTAGAAAGATACTAGCGCATGGCCATGCGAGCCTTAAATAGTTGCAGCACGTACAGGACCTTCCTAGAAGGACCAATGAGAAGCTGCTATAGAGCCAGAGCATCTACAGGACCTTCCTGGAGGACCAATGGATTTAGCTGCAGTATCTGAACATGTGACCCTCGATCTCCAATGAGAGATCTTACTCTGGGCATGCTCAGAACGAGAAAAGCAGGACTTAGTCCTAAAAGCGTCTGCTCGCCGCTGCCCAGCACTGACTTCAATGGCAGAAGCAGGAAAAGCAGCAGCAACTCTTTGTACAGAGTCAGACCTAGTGAGACGCTGGGACCAACGTCTCTGCTGAGCAGGCTCCACTGTGGCAGGAGAAGAATGGGAGACCGCAGTGGAGATGGCCCAAGATTCCCCCTGTGCAGAGGTGGGAACTCGACCCCTAACACATGGATGACATACATGTGTGTTATGTGTATGCACATGTGCAGGACATTTTATGGCCCATACTGACAGAAAAATGGACATGTCAGCGTATTTTGACCACAGACCACAGTGGAAACACACTGACGTGCACAGACCCATTCACTTGAATAGGACAATAGCGCTCCGTTCCTCCCGAGTCTCTCCACATGGCTAAGTAGCACTGTACAGCCACATATGGGGCATTGCCACATTCAGTAGAAATAGTGGGACAAATTTTATTGCCATTTTTACCCACTTCTTATGTGAAAATGTAAAAGCTTTGGCTAAAACAAAATGTTGGTGGTAAAAATGTAGTTATTTTGTCCTCACTGCCCAATGGTATAAAATTCTGTGACACAACCATCATTTCAATATGATCACTGAACCCCTAGATGAATTCATTGAGAGGTGTAGTTCGTAAAATGGGGTCACTTATGGGGGGTTCTGCTGTTTTGGCACCTCATGGGCTCTCCCAGTGGGTCACGGCACCTGCAAACCATAAGTCAAATCTGGCGCTCCTTCCCTTGTGAGCTCTGCCAAACAGTGGTTTACCCCCACATATAGTGTTTCAGCATACTCAGGACAAATTGCACAATAACTTTTGGAGTCCAATTTCTCCTGTTATCCTTGGTAAAATAAAAAAAACTGGGGGCAAAAAGATCACTTTTTTGTAAAAATTATGATTTTTTTCTTTTTACGGCTCTACGTTATAAACTTATTACGCTCCCGGAAGAACTTATCGAAACGTGCGTAGCGGTTTCTACTGGTCCTGCATGTGCTTGCAGAGGTAAATATGATCTGATGATTGTGCCATAGTTTAATTTGAACCCGCTAATATTGTATGCGCTAAGGCAGTTGTTTGGGAGTCTCTATTTAGGTCTGGGTACCATAAAATGAATTGTTTATTCATCTGCAATATTGATTGATAAAACTATATGTGCACCACTGCAGCTAGCCATATATTTATGCACATTGGCACTTTAATATAGGGTTGTGTTCAACTTTAGGCAACTCATCAGACACACTGCCTATAAATTGGTATGACAACAGCTAGGGAATAAGCTACGTGTGGCTTACCTTAGTATTTACTACATGGGTGTCAGCATTTAGGCTCTTGCATAAGTCACATGTGACCATTTTTTGGATTGGAGGTACTTGCATATTTATGAGATTATATATGTTAAAGGGACACTGTCACCTGAATTTGGAGGGAACAATGTTCAGCCATGGAGGCGGGGTTTTTGGGTGTTTGATACACCCTTTCCTTACCCGCTGGCTGCATGCTGGCTGCAATATTGGATTGAAGTTCATTCTCTGTCCTCCATAGTACACGCCTGCGCAAGGCAAGATTGCCTTGTGCATGCATGTACTACGGAGGACGGAGAATGAACTTCATTCCAATATTGCAGCCAGTGTGCAGCCAGCGGGTAAGGAAAGGGTGAATCAAACACCCAAAAACCCCGCCTCCATGGCTGAAGATTGTTCCCTCCAAATTCAGGTGACAGTGTCCCTTTAAATGATGAATTTTTATTCAATTGTTCCAAATAAATTCATATATTTTGAATTAAACATTCCGTGGCCTGTTTAACTCCTTCATGACCTTGGGATTTTTCGTTTTTCCGTATTCGTTTTTCACTCCCCTCCTTCCCAGAGCCATAACTTTTTTATTTTTCTGTCAATTTGGCCATGTGAGGGCTTATTTTTTGCGGGACGAGTTGTACTTTTGAACTACATTATTGGTTTTAGCATGTTGTGTACTAGAAAACGGGAAAAAAATTCCAAGTCCGGTGAAATTGCAAAAAAAAGTGCAGTCCCACACTTGTTTTTTGTTTGGCTTTATTGCTAGGTTCACTAAATGCTAAAACTGACCTGAAATTATGATTCTCCAGGTCAGTACGAGTTCATAGTCACCTAACATGACTAGGTTATTTTGTACCTAAGTGGTGAAAAAAAGTTCCAAACTTTGCTAAAAAAAGAAAAAAAATTGCGCCATTTTCCGATAATCGTAGGTAGGGTTGAGCGACCTTGACCTTTTTAGAGTCGAGCCGTGTTTCGCGAAACCCGACTATCTTAAAAGTCGAGTCGAGTGGAATCGGCCGATTATCGCGAAAAGTCGGGTATCGACCGAAACACGAAACCCAATGCAAGTCAATGGGGGAGCATAGTCAGCAGTGAGTAGAGGCCAGGAAAACACCTACACTGCCCATTTTAATGGCAAAAACATCCATTCTTGTTACAGAAGATTGTCAATCGTAATTTAGCTTATAATAATTGGAAGGCATTTGAAATTGGGGGTCATTTGGCTAAAGTTGTGGGGGGTAGGGCTGGTTCAAGTAATTAGTGGGCCCAGTAAATCTGGACCACGTCACGGCAGTGGAGCAGGGAGAGGTAAGTATTTCAACTTTGCAAGTGCTGTGATCCTGAGCAAGCAGGGGGGACCCACTCGTTGGCATTGGCACTGGCACAGGGCCCCTCAAAGTACAGCGGTGTGTTTGCACGGCGGGGGGGCCTCCCACCGGCAGCAACACTTTTGCGTACTATGAGAGGCCCTGTGCCAGTGACGTCGCCAACTAGTATTCCTCTCCCCACCTGATGAAGGAACCTGCACTTTCATCTGCACCTTCCTCTTTGTCCCCGTGTAAGGTGGTATGGTATGTGGGAAGAGGAACCTGACTTTCAGCAGGGTCACAATCTTGCTGTGTAGCGTGCACGGGGAATGTTGCGTTATGGGTCAATGTACCAGCAGACTCATCTATCACTGGCTGGGCAATGGGCAGGATGAGGAGGAAACACAGATATAGGCCCAAAGAATAAAGTGGGCTAAATGCAGTTCAAAATTGGTAACACAGGACTAACCAGGGGGCATTGCAGTGGAGGACAACTGGAATGAGAGGCTGACACAGAGAGTAGGCCCAAATCAGTAAGTAGTCGAAATGCAGTTCAAAATTGGCAACAGTAGTAAACAGGCGGCACAGCTTTGTTCAGTGGAGGAGAACAGCAAGGAGTGGCAGACACCGATAGTAGGCCCCAACCCAACTAGTATGCCAAATGCAGTCTAACATTAACAACTACTTAACGAGAGCCTGAAAATGGAATTTCAGGACAGGAAACCAGGAGAACAGCAAGGAGCAGCAGACACTGTTAGTAGGCCACAAACCAACTAGTACGCCAAATGCAGTTGTTCCATTTAACAACTATTTAACAAGAGCCTGAAGATAGAAGCTCAGGAAAGGCAACCTGGAGAACACCTTGGAGTGGAACACACCGTTTCCACACCCCATACCCAATTTGTAGGCCTAATGCAGTGTAGTTTGCAACAACTACTAAACGAGAGTCAGAAGACCGAAGCAATGGCGAGGAAACCTGGGGAACACCTTGGAGTGGGACACACCGTCTCTACACCCCATACCCAATTTTGTAGGCCTAATGCAGTGTAGTTTGCAACAACTACTAAACGAGAGTCGGAAGACCGAAGCAATGGTGAGGAAACCTGGGGAACACCTTGGAGTGGGACACACCGTCTCTACACCCCATACCAAATTTGTAGGCCTAATGCAGTGTAGTTTGCAACAACTACTAAACGAGAGTCGGAAGACCGAAGCAATGGCGAGGAAACCTGGGGAACACCTTGGAGTGGGACACACCGTCTCTACACCCCATACCAAATTTGTAGGCCTAATGCAGTGTAGTTTGCAACAACTACTAAATGAGAGTCGGAAGACCGAAGCAATGGCGAGGAAACCTGGGGAACACCTTGGAGTGTGACACACCGTCTCTACACCCCATACCCAATTTGTAGGCCTAATGCAGTGTAGTTTTCAACAACTACTAAACGAGAGTAGGAAGATCGAAGCAATGTGGACGAAACCTGGGGAACACCTTGGAGTGTAACACACCGTCTCTCTACACCCCATACCCAATTTGTAGGCCTAATGCAGTGTAGTTTGCAACAACTACTAAACGAGAGAAAGAAGATCGAAACAATGTGGAGGAAACCTGGGGAACACCTTGGAGTGTAACACACCGTCTCTCTACACCCCATACCCAATTTGTTGGCCTAATGCAGTGTAGTTTGCAACAACTACTAAACGAGAGTAGGAAGATCGAAGCAATGTGGACGAAACCTGGGGAACACCTTGGAGTGTAACACACCCTCTCTCTACACCCCATACCCAATTTGTAGGCCTAATGCAGTGTAGTTTGCAACAACTACTAAACGAGAGTCGGAAGACCGAAGCAATGGCGAGGAAACCTGGGGAACACCTTGGAGTGGGACACACCGTCTCTACACCCCATACCCAATTTGTAGGCCTAATGCAGTGTAGTTTTCAACAACTACTAAACGAGAGTAGGAAGATCGAAGCAATGTGGACGAAACCTGGGGAACTGTTGTGAATTCTGTGGCCAAGCTCCCTCCTGTGGTCGTGAGTGGTACTGCGGCTGGTTCTGTCTATAAGCTTCCTTTGGTGGATGAGAGTGGTACTGCGGCTTCTGAGTTTCCTTCCTCAGGTGATGAGGTTAAGTCGTTAGGTGCTGCTCTATTTAACTCCACCTGGTGCTTTGATCCTGGCCTCCAGTCAATGTTCTAGTATTGGTCTTGCTTCCTCCTGGATCGTTCCTGTGGCCTGTCTATCCTGCATAGCTAAGTTCTGCTTATGTTATTTTTGTTTGCTATATTTTCTGTCCAGCTTGCTATATTGGTTTTTCTTGCTTGCTGGAAGCTCTGAGACGCAGAGGGAGCACCTCCGTACCGTTAGTCGGTGCGGAGGGTCTTTTTGCCCCTCTGCGTGGTTGTTTGTAGGTTTTTGTGTTGACCGCAAAGCTATCTTTCCTATCCTCGGTCTATTCAGTAAGTCGGGCCTCACTTTGCTAGATCTATTTCATCTCTGTGTTTGTGTTTCATCTTTACTCGCAGTCATTGTGTGTGGGGGGCTGCCTTTTCCTTTGGGGAATTTCTCTGAGGCAAGGTGGGCTTATTTTTCTATCTTCGGGGCTAGTTAGTTTCTCAGGCTGTGCCGAGTTGCATAGGGAGCGTTAGGCGCAATCCACGGCTGCCTCTTGTGTGGTGTGATGGGATTGGGGATTGCGGTCAGCAGAGTTTCCACGTCTCAGAGCTCGTCATATGTTTTTGGTAAATGTCAGGTCACTTTGTGTGCTCTGAACTTCAAGGTCCATTGTGGTTCTGAATTACCTGTTCATAACAGGGAACACCTTGGAGTGTAACACACCGTCTCTCTACACCCCATACCCAATTTGTAGGCCTAATGCAGTGTAGTTTGCAACAACTACTAAACGAGAGTAGGAAGATCGAAGCAATGGAGAGGAAACCTGGGGCACACCTTGGGGCGGCAGACACCGTTAGTAGGCCCTACCAAAGTAGTAGCCCCAATGCAGTTTTAAAATTCCTAGAGGCTGAAAACAAGACTATTGACGCTCAGCTTTTTTCAAAGGAGGACAGCTGTATTGAGTGGCGCAGACAGACACAGGTAGTAGGCCTTAAACCAAAAATGTGGCTCACTGCAGTTTAAAAAAGGTTACAGGGGTACACAGGCAGCATTGCTCTGGGCAGTGGAGGACAATTTCAACAGTGGACCGCAGACAGACTTTGTACGCCTACTATTAAAAAAAGGATGCTCTATGCAATTAAAAATAGGTTCCAGGGGTCCACGGGCAGCAATGGTGTGGTCAGTGGACGAGTATTGGAAGGAGGGACTGCAGACAGGCGTAGTAGGCCTAACATAACAAAATTAGGTTGTAGGCACTTTAAAATTGGTTCCAGGGGTACACGGGCAGCAGTGGTCTGGTCAGCGGAGGACAATTTGAATTAGGGACTGCAGACAGACTTTGTAGGCTGTCCCCTGTGGACCATGCATCCAACACATTAACCCAGTGTGCCATAATGGACACGTAACTTTTTGTGGACATGCCTACTGGTCCATGTGTCTCTTGTCAGGTGCACCTTTCTACTGTTTGATTGCCTGAGTGCTATGACAATGCAGACTTTTTCATGCCGGCGGAGGGCTGGGATGGCTTTTCTGGCAAAAGAAATGTCAACTGGGTAGCTTGAACCGTGGTACAGCATAGTTCATCTGGGCTTTCTAAATATAAAACAAAGAAAAAAAGGAGGCTCCATGCACTTTCAGCTGGGTTCCAGGGGTACACGGCCAGCATTGGTCTGGTCAGTGGAAAACTATTGGAAGGAAGGACCGCAGACAGGCTTCGAAGGCCTAACATAAAAAAATTGGGCTGTAGGCACTTTTAAATAGGTTCCAGGGGTACACAGGCAGCAGTGGTCTGGTCAGTGGAGGAGTAGTAGAAAGAAGGGACCGCAGACAGGCTTCGAAGGCCTAGCATTAAAAAATTGGGCTGTAGCCACTTTTAAATAGGTTCCAAGGGTACACGGGCAGCAGTGGTCTGGTCAGTGGAGGAGTAGTAGAAAGAACGGTCCGCAGACAGGCTTCGAAGGCCTAACATAATGAAATTGGGCTGTAGGCACTTTATAATTGGTTCCAGGGGTACACGGGCAGCAGTGGTCTGGTCAGTGTAGAAGTAGTAGAAAGAACGGACCGCAGACAGGCTTCGACGGCCTAACATAATAACATTGGGCTGTAGGCACTTTTAAATAGGTTGCAGGGGTACACGGGCAGCAGTGGTCTGGTCAGTGGAGGAGTAGTAGAAAGTAGGGACCGCAGACAGGCTTCAAAGGCCTAACATAATAAAATTGGGCTGTAGGCACTTTATAATTGGTTCCAGGGGTACACGGGCAGCAGTGGTCTGGTCAGTGGAGGAGTAGTAGAAAGAACGGACCGCAGACTGGCTTCAAAGGCCTAACATAATAAAATTGGGCTGTAGGCACTTTATAATTGGTTCCAGGGGTACACGGGCAGCAGTGGTCTGGTCAGTGGAGGAGTAGTAGAAAGAAGGGACCGCAGACAGGCTTCGAAGGCCTAACATAATAAAATTGGGCTGTAGGCACTTTATAATTGGTTCCAGGGGTATACGGGCAGCAGTGGTCTGGTCAGTGGAGGAGTAGTAGAAAGAACGGACCGCAGACAGGCTTCGAAGGCCTAACATAATAAAATTGGGCTGTAGGCACTGTTAAATAGGTTCCAGGGGTACACGGGCAGCAGTGGTCTGGTCAGTGGAGGAGTAGTAGAAAGAAGGGACCGCAGACAGGCTTCGAAGGCCTAACATAATAAAATTGGGCTGTAGGCACTTAATAATTGGTTCCAGGGGTACACGGGCAGCAGTGGTCTGGTCAGTGGAGGAGTAGTAGAAAGAACGGACCGCAGACAGGCTTCGAAGGCCTAACGTAATAAAATTGGGCTGTAGGCACTTAATAATTGGTTCCAGGGGAACACCGGCAGCAGTAGACAGGTCAGTGGAGGCCTAGTGGAAGGAGGGACCGCAGACAGGCTTCGAAGGCCTAACATAATAAAATTGGGCTGTAGGCACTTTGAATTCTCTTGCAGGGGTACACTGGCAGTGTGCACCATTGGTGTTGTCAGCGGCGGCCGATTGAAATGAGTGTCTGCCAGTTAGTAGTCCCAAAGAATCAATACATGTTAATGTCTCGCATTACAACAAAAAGAAAAACCAAAATGGTGCAATCACTAGGTACAGGGTTGGGCTCCTCTGCGTAGTTTCAGACCTAGTAATTTTGCACAAAGTATTTACTTGGGTAAATATAGGACACTGCCCCTGACTATGTTAAGTACCATCATACATGTCAACACAATGGTATTGTCAGTGGCAGTAATTTACGGATGTCAGCGCATAGACTAAACATAGGTGTAACTGTGAGAGATAATTGTGCAAGTGGTAGAGCAATGTTTGAGCTGGGGGTGGGTGAACTCTCTTGTGGCCAGCGGTACATGCCCAGGGCCCCTCATGTTACAACAGTGTGTCTGACGTTGGGTGCGCACCACCACCGCCAGAGACACTTTATTGTACTATGAGGGACCCAGTGGCAGTGCCGTAGACCAAAAGCGGGCACACCCACCTCTTCAGACAAACAGCACTCTCACGGGTGCTTGCGCCAAGTGGCGATACCACGGCCCCGTGTGGGGAGTTTGGCCATTTAGGGAGGTGTAAACATGTCGTATGCTGGACAATCAGCTGCTGCAAATTACGAGATTGGTAAAGTCATTCAGAGTAGTCCACAGGCAATACCTTTTCATAGGAAAGCTAGGTGTCGGCCGGGCAAGGTGGGACAAAAGAATTCGAAATCCAGTTGTGGTTCGTTTTAATGAAGGTTAGATCATCAACATTTTGGGTGGCCAGACGAGTCCTTTTTTCGGTTAATATTGAACCTGAAGCACTGAATACTCTTTCAGATCGGACACTAGCTGCCGGGCAAGCAAGCTCCTGCAATGCATATTCTGCCAATTCTGGCCAGGTGTCTAATTTGGATGCCCAGTAATCAAATGGGAATGACGGTTGAGGTAGAACATCGATAAGGGATGAAAAATAGATAGTAACCATACTGGACAAATGTTGTCTCCTGTCACTTTGAATTGATGCAGCAGTACCTGTCCTGTCTGCGGTCATAGCAAAATCACTCCACAACCTGGTCAGAAAACCCCTCTGGCCAACGCCACTTCGGATTTCTGCACCTCTAACACTTCTGTTCTGCTGCCCCCTGCTGCTCGTGTGAGAACGATCACGGGCGCTGTGTGCTGGGAATGCCTGAAGCAAACGGTCAACAAGAGTTGATTGTTTGGTTGCTAATATTAGTTCCAAGTTCTCATGTGGCATAATATTTTGCAATTTGCCTTTATAGCGAGGATCAAGGAGGCAGGCCAACCAGTAATCGCATTCGTCATCGTTCATCATTTTAGTAATGCGTGTGTCCCTTTTGAGGATACGTAAGGCATAATCCGCCATGTGGGCCAAAGTTCCAGTTGTCAAATCTGCGGTTGTGCTGGGTTGAGGGGCTGTTTCAGGCAAATCTACGTCACTTGTGTCCCTCAAAAAACCAGAACCCGGCCTTGCCACGCCACCAATTTCCAGTGGCCCCGGAAAAGCTTCCTCATTAAAAATATACTCATCCCCATCATCCTCCTCGTCCTCCTCCTCTTCGCCCGCTACCTCGTCCTGTACACTGCCCTGACCAGACAATGGCTGACTGTCATCAAGGCTTTCCTCTTCCTGTGCTGCAGACGCCTGATTTTTTATGTGCGTCAAACTTTGCATCAGCAGACGCATTACGGGGATGCTCATGCTTATTATGGCGTTGTCTGCACTAACCAGCCGTGTGCATTCCTCAAAACACTGAAGAACTTGACACATGTCTTGTATCTTCGACCACTGCACACCTGACAACTCCATGTCTGCCATCCTATTGCCTGCCCGTGTATGCGTATCCTCCCACAATAACATTACAGCCCGCCTCTGTTCAGTCTCTGAAGCATGTGCAGTGTTGAGTTCCACCTTGTTGCAACGTCTATGATTAGGCGATGCTGGGGAAGGTTCAAAGACCGCTGATAGGTCTGCATACGGCTGGAGTGTACGGGCGAACGGCGGATATGTGAGCAAAGTCCGCGCACTTTGAGGAGCAGGTCGGATAACCCCGGATAAGTTTTCAGGAAGCACGGCACCACCAGGTTTAAGGTGTGAGCCAGGCAAGGAATGTGTTTCAGTTGGGAAAGGGAGATGGCAGCCATGAAATTCCTTCCGTTATCACTCACTACCTTGCCTGCCTCAAGATCTACAGTGCCCAGCCACGACTGCGTTTCTTTCTGCAAGAACTCGGACAGAACTTCCGCAGTGTGTCTGTTGTCGCCCAAACACTTCATAGCCAATACAGCCTGCTGACGCTTGCCAGTAGCTGCCCCATAATGGGACAACTGGTGTGCAACAGTGGCAGCTGCGGATGGAGTGATTGGGCGACTGCGATCTGTGGACGAGCTCTCGCTTCTGCAGGAGGACGAGGAGGAGGAGGAGGGGGTGCGAACGCCTACAGCCAACTGTTTCCTAGACCGTGGGCTAGGCAGAACTGTCCCGAAATTGCTGTCCCCTGTGGACCCTGCATCCACAACATTCACCCAGTGTGCCGTGATGGACACGTAACGTCCCTGGCCATGCCTACTGGTCCATGCATCTGTTGTCAGGTGCACCTTTGTGCTCACAGATTGCCTGAGTGCATGGACGATGCGCTCTTTTACATGCTGGTGGAGGGCTGGGATGGCTTTTCTCGAAAAGAAGTGTCGACTGGGTAGCTCATAGCGTGGTACAGCGCAGTCCATCAGGGCTTTGAAAGCTTCACTTTCAACTAACCGGTAGGGCATCATCTCTAACGAGATTAGTCTAGCTATGTGGGCGTTCAAACCCTGTGTACGCGGATGCGAGGATAAGTACTTCCTTTTTCTAACCAGAGTCTCATGTAGGGTGAGCTGGACTGGAGAGCTGGAGATCGTGGAACTAGCGGGTGTGCCGGTGGACATGGCAGACTGAGAGACGGGTGGAGACGGTATTGTTTCCGCCTGTGCCCTAGATGCAGTTTTTCCTACTACTAAACTGGTGATTCCCTGACCCTGACTGCTTTGGCCTGGCAAAGAAACCTGCACAGATACTGCATGTGGTGTGGAAAATGGTGGCCTTACAGTGACGGCAGGGATGTAGCTTTGGTGAGTAGCTTCATTGGCCGAGGGTGCTACAACCTTAAGGGACGTTTGGTAGTTAGTCCAGGCTTGCAAATGCATGGTGGTTAAATGTCTATGCATGCAACTTGTATTCAGACTTTTCAGATTCTGACCTCTGCTTAAGGTAGTTGAACATTTTTGACAGATGACTTTGTGCGGATCAATTGGATGTTGTTTAAAAAAATGCCAGACTGCACTCTTTCGAGCCTCGGATCCCTTTTCAGGCATTGCCGACTGAGCTTTAACCGGATGGACACGCTGTCCTCCAACAGTTTTTGGCTTTGCCACGCGTTTTGTCCCATCTACGGGCCCGGCAGATGGAACCTGTTGCGATGTTGATGCCTGCTGCGGCCCCTCCTCCTCCGCTTCAGAACTACTGCCGCCTGCACCCTGTTCCCCCAATGGCTGCCAATCGGGGTCAACAACTGGGTCATCTATAACCTCCTCTTCTAGCTCGTGCGCAACTCCGTCTGTGTCACCGTGTAAGTCGGTGGTAGAGCGTTCGTGACAGGGCAACATAGTCTCATCAGGGTCTGATTTTGGATCAGTACCCTGCGAGGGCAATGTTGTGGTCTGAGTCAAAGGACCAGCATAGTAGTCTGGCTGTGGCTGTGCATCAGTGCACTCCATGTCAGATTCAACTTGTAATGGGCATGGACTGTTAACTGCTTCACTTTCTAAGCCAGGGACGGTATGTGTAAAGAGCTCCATGGAGTAACCCATTGTGTCTCCTGCTGCATCCTTCTCTGTTGTAGTATTTGCTGAAGAGGACAAGGAAGCGACTTGTCCCTGACCGTGAACATCCACTAACGACGCTCTGCTTTTACATTTACCAGTTTCAAAAGAGGAGGCAAAAGAGCTAGAGGCTGAGTCAGCAAGGTAAGCCAAAACTTTTTTTTTTTTTTTCAGGGAGAATTTATAAAACCAATGAAAAAATAATAAATAGGCTTTCTATGGCCCACTATTTGACAAAGAGATGGCACGCTCAGGACTGGCACACAAGCCCAAAGGGCAATATTAATCTCCCACTGTTTTTTTTTTTAGGGAGAATTTATAAAACCAATAAAAAAAAAAAAATAGGCTTTCTATGGCCCACTATTTGAGAGAGAGATGGCACGCTCAGGACTGGCACACAAGCCCAAAGGGCAATATTAATCGCCCACTGTTTTTTTTTTTTTCAGGGAGAATTTATAAAACCAATGAAAAAATAATAAATAGGCTTTCTATGGGTCACTATTTGAGAGAGAGATGGCACGCTCAGGACTGGCACACAAGCCCAAAGGGCAATATTAATCTCCCACTGTTTTTTTTTTTTCAGGGAGAATTTATAAAACCAATGAAAAAAAAATAAATAGGCTTTCTATGGCCCACTATTTGAGAGAGAGATGGCACGCTCAGGACTGGCACACAAGCCCAATGGGCAATATTAATCTCCCACTGTTTTTTTTTTTTCAGGGAGAATTTATAAAACCAATAAAAAATAAATAAATAGGCTTTCTATGGCCCACTATTTGAGAGAGAGATGGCACGCTCAGGACTGGCACACAAGCCCAAAGGGCAATATTAATCTCCCACTGTTTTTTTTTTTGGGGGGAGAATTTATAAAACCAATAAAAAAAAAATAGGCTTTCTATGGCCCATTATTTGAGAGAGAGATGGCACGCTCAGGACTGGTACACAAGCCCAAAGGGCAACATTAATCTCCCACTGTTTTTTTTTTTCAGGGAGAATTTATAAAACCAATGAAAAAAAAATAAATAGGCTTTCTATGGCCCACTATTTGAGAGAGAGATGGCACGCTCAGGACTGGCACACAAACCTAAAGGGCAATATTCATCGCCCACTGTTTTTTTTTTTTTTCAGGGAGAATTTATAAAACCAATGAAAAAAAAATAAATAGGCTTTCTATGGCCCACTATTTGATAGAGAGATGGCACGCTCAGGACTGGCACACAAGCCCAAAGGGCAATATTAATCGCCCACTGTTTTTTTTTTTTCAGGGAGAATTTATAAAACCAATAAAAAAAAAATAGGCTTTCTATGGCCCACTATTTGAGAGAGAGATGGCACGCTCAGGACTGGCACACAAGCCCAAAGGGCAATATTAATCTCCCACTGTTTTTTTTTTTCAGGGAGAATTTATAAAACCAATAAAAAAAAATAAATGGGCTTTCTATGGCCCACTATTTGACAGAGAGATGGCACGCTCAGGACTGGCACACAAGCCCAAAGGCCAATATTAATCTCCCACTGTTTTTTTTTTTAAGGGAGAATTTATAAAACCAATGAAAAAATAATAAATAGGTTTTCTATGGCCCACTATTTGACAGAGAGATGGCACGCTCAGGACTGGCACACAAGCCCAAAGGGCAATATTAATCGCCCACTGTTTTTTTTTTTTCAGGGAGAATTTATAAAACCAATAAAAAAAAAATAGGCTTTCTATGGCCCACTATTTGAGAGAGAGATGGCACGCTCAGGACTGGCACACAAGCCCAAAGGGCAATATTAATCTCCCACTGTTTTTTTTTTTCAGGGAGAATTTATAAAACCAATGAAAAAAAAATAAATAGGCTTTCTATGGCCCACTATTTGAGAGAGAGATGGCACGCTCAGGACTGGCACACAAACCTAAAGGGCAATATTCATCGCCCACTGTTTTTTTTTTTTTTCAGGGAGAATTTATAAAACCAATGAAAAAAAAAGAAATAGGCTTTCTATGGCCCACTATTTGATAGAGAGATGGCACGCTCAGGACTGGCACACAAGCCCAAAGGGCAATATTAATCGCCCACTGTTTTTTTTTTTCAGGGAGAATTTATAAAACCAATAAAAAAAAAATAGGCTTTCTATGGCCCACTATTTGAGAGAGAGATGGCACGCTCAGGACTGGCACACAAGCCCAAAGGGCAATATTAATCTCCCACTGTTTTTTTTTTTCAGGGAGAATTTATAAAACCAATAAAAAATAAATAAATGGGCTTTCTATGGCCCACTATTTGACAGAGAGATGGCACGCTCAGGACTGGCACACAAGCCCAAAGGCCAATATTAATCTCCCACTGTTTTTTTTTTTAAGGGAGAATTTATAAAACCAATGAAAAAATAATAAATAGGTTTTCTATGGCCCACTATTTGACAGAGAGATGGCACGCTCAGGACTGGCACACAAGCCCAAAGGGCAATATTAATCGCCCACTGTTTTTTTTTTTTCAGGGACAAATTATAAAACCAATAAAAAAAAATAGGCTTTCTATGGCCCACTATTTGACAGAGAGATGGCACGCTCAGGACTGGCACACAAGCCCAAAGGCCAATATTAATCTCCCACTGTTTTTTTTTTTAAGGGAGAATTTATAAAACCAATGAAAAAATAATAAATAGGTTTTCTATGGCCCACTATTTGAGAGAGAGATGGCACGCTCAGGACTGGCACACAAGCCCAAAGGGCAATATTAATATCCCACTGTTTTTTTTTTTTTAAGGGAGAATTTATAAAACCAATGAAAAAATAATAAATAGGCTGTTAGGTCTCGAGTTCCCGCTTCTGCACAGGGGGAATCTCGGGCCATCTCCGCTGCGGTCTCCCATTCTTATCCAGCCGCAGTGGAGTCTGCTCAGCAGGGACGTCGGTCCCAGCGTCTTGCTCAGTCTCACTCTGTACAGAGAGTTACTGCTGCTTCTTCTGCTTCTGCCATTAAAGCCAGTGCTGGTCAGCAGCGAGCGGACTTCTCTGGGACTAAGTCCTTGTCTGCACACACTGAGCATGCCCAGGGCAAGACATTACACTAGCACGAGGGTCTGGCTAGTAATGACGGACAAACAGCAATCCTTGCGGTATATCCAGCAGCTGGAGGGTAGGTTGGCGGCTCTTGAGAGCGCAACCTCAGCTGTGGATGTTACCGCAGTTGCTGTACAGGCTGCTAGCGTGGCTGCAGCAACCCTGTCCATTGCCACCCCTGCTCCGACATTTTCTCGCCTCCCGCTGCCAGAAAAATTTTCTGGTGATAGCAAGTTTTGTAGGGGATTTGTGAGTCAGTGCTCTATTCACCTCGAGCTCCTGGCTGCACGTTTTCCCACAGAGCGGACTAAAGTGGGATTTATATTGTCTCTCTTGTCGGACAGGGCGTTGGAATGGGCTACGCCGCTGTGGGAGCGTGGTGATCATGTGGTGCAGAGTGCTCCGCTGTTTGTGAGCACTCTGAAACAGGTCTTTTTAGGACCTCAAGTCACCCATGATACTGCGCTCCAACTGCTGGCATTAACTCAGGGTGAGTCCTTGGTCAGTCATTTTGCCGTCCAATTCCACACTTTAGCTTCTGAGCTGGATTGTTCGGATAAAGCTCTTATCCCCATATTTTGGAGGGGCCTGGCTGACCACGTTAAGGACGCTCTGGCCACTAGGGAGATTCCTGCCACACTGGAGGAGTTAATAACTGTCTCCACTCGAATTGACCTCCGTTTTAACGAGCGGAGGTTAGAGCGAGCCCAGTGTAGGCAGAGGTTTCGGCTGGCTCCTACCTTCGCCAAACCTCTGGAATCTCCGGTCCTGGTTCCTGAGTCACATGAGGCCAGGGAAGTGTCACAAGCGGGATCTAAGTCTCGGACCGCTTGTGCACTCAAGGTCTGTCATGTATGCCTGCAGTCAGGACATCTAGCCACCAGATGTTCTCAGCGGTCGAGGAAACGTCAGCGTCTAGTGGTAGTAGGTGGAGGTACACTAGACACGGCGACGTTTGCCTCTAAATTGTCCTTTAAGGGGACAATTACTATAGGCTCATTCTCCCACTCGGTAGAGCTCTGCGTGGATTCTGGGGCGGAGGGCAATTTTATGTCTTCTGCCTTCGCCCAACGTCACGCAATACCCCTGGTTATGCTAGCTCAACCAGTAACGGTACGAGTGGTGAATGGGTCGACACTGCCCTCACAGATAACACACCAGACCATCCCTTTTACTCTGTCCATGTCGCCATCTCATCAGGAGATTATATCTATGCTCGTCATTCCAGAGGGAATTGATGAGGTCCTGTTGGGAATACCTTGGTTACGGTACCACTCTCCTCATATCGAGTGGTCCTCTGGCAGAATCCTGGGATGGAGTGAATCTTGTGGGGGTAGGTGTCAGAGGGAGTGCGTTCAGGTTGCTACTACAGAGGTACCCGCAGATCTTTCCTCTCTCCCCAAGCAGTATTGGTCTTATGCAGACGTGTTCTCCAAAAAGGCGGAGGAGATCCTTCCGCCCCATCGCCCCTATGACTGTCCTATTGATCTCTTGCCTGGTTCTGAGCCTCCCCGGGGTCGAGTCTATCCGCTATCTCTCCCGGAGATGGAGGCAATGTCACAGTACATCCAGGAAAATCTGGCAAGAGGATTCATTAGGAAGTCAGTGTCACCTGCTGGGGCAGGGTTCTTCTTCGTGCAGAAGAAGAATGGGGAATTGCGTCCATGCATAGACTATAGGGGTCTTAACGCTATCACCGTTAAAAATAAGTATCCCTTGATATCTGAGCTCTTCGATAGGCTTCGGGGAGCAAGGGTATTTACTAAACTAGATCTGCGGGGTGTTTACAACCTGATTCGCATCCGTGAGGGGGACGAATGGAAGACGGCTTTTAACACCAGGGATGGGCACTATGAATATCTGGTGATGCCCTTCGGGTTCTGTAATGCCCCAGCCGTTTTCCAAGACTTTGTGAACGATATCTTCCGGGGTATGCTTTCCACCTCGGTCGTAGTCTATCTGGATGATATTCTCATCTACTCTCCAGATATTGACTCCCACCGGAGAGATGTTTGCAAAGTCTTCGACCTCCTACGGGCAAACTCCCTCTATGCCAAGTTGGAGAAGTGTATGTTTGAGCAGGAGTCCCTACCTTTCCTAGGCTACATCATCTCTGCCCAGGGATTGGCTATGGATCCTGCCAAACTACAGGCTGTGATGGACTGGCAGGAACCCCATTCTCTTAAAGCGGTGCAGCGCTTTATGGGGTTCATTAATTATTATCACCAGTTCATTCCGCACTTCTCAACTTTGGTAGCTCCCTTGGTTGCCCTCACCAAGAAGGGGGCGAATCCCAAATTGTGGTCTGAGGAGGTCTCCAAGGCCTTTAACTCTATAAAGTCACACTTCGCTAGCGCTCCCATCCTACATCGCCCCGATGTTGATAAGCCATTTATCATGGAGGTGGATGCCTCTTCTGTTGGTGCTGGAGCAGTCCTCTTCCAAAAGGATGCTCAAGGTCGGAAGCATCCTTGCTTCTTTTTCTCCAAGACCTTCTCACCAGCAGAGAGGAATTATTCCATCGGGGACAGGGAGTTGCTAGCCATGAAGTTGGCTTTCTCGGAGTGGAGACATCTCTTGGAGGGAGCACGTTTTCCCTTCCAAGTCTTCACAGACCATAAAAATTTGGTGTACCTGCAGACAGCCCAGCGGTTGAATTCTCGCCAGGCCAGATGGTCCTTATTCTTGTCCCGGTTTCATTTCACCCTCCATTTTCTTTCTGGGGAGAAGAACATTTGGGCCGACGCTCTCTCTCGCTCCGTTGTGTCATCTGCGGAGGAGGAGCCTCGGCTTATTGTCCCCACCGAGAGCTTGAGAACTGTGGCCCCGGTTTCGCTAGAGTCTGTGCCCCCGGGCAAGACTTTTGTTCCATCCAACTTGCGACCGGAGGTTCTCTCTTGGGCACACTCGTCCAGTGTGGGTGGACATTTTGGTACCAAAAGGACATCTGAGTTACTGGCGAGGACGTACTGGTGGCCGCATATGGCTCGTGATGTCGCAGAGTATGTTCGGGCGTGTGTCTCTTGCGCCAAGAACAAGACTCCTCGGCAACGGCCAGCTGGTTTGCTTTTCCTCTGCCGGTGGCGGACAGGCCCTGGGAGATGGTCGGGATGGACTTTGTGGTGGGCTTACCCAAGTCTCGTAACTGCACCATTATCTGGGTGATCACCGACCATTTTTCCAAAATGGTGCACTTGGTGCCTCTTCCACGGCTACCTTCTGCACGGGCGTTGGCTGTCTTGTTCGTCAAGCATATCTTTCGCCTACACGGTATGCCAGACAAAATTGTTAGTGACCGGGGTCCCCAGTTTGCGTCTCGATTCTGGAGAGAGCTTTGTCGTCTACTCAGTATTGAGTTGAATCTCTCTTCGGCATATCATCCCGAGACGAATGGGTTGGTAGAGAGGGCCAACCAGACCTTGGTCACATATTTACGACATTTTGTTTCTGCCAGGCAGGATGACTGGGCATCCTTGCTACCGTGGGCAGAGTTTGCACTTAACAATGCCGTAGCCGACTCCACCGGTCAGACTCCATTCCTCCTAAATTACGGCCAGCATCCGCGTGTTCCTGTGCCCATGCCTGTGTCTTCTGCTGACTCCAGGGTTGCAGACTGGGCTGTGGAGGCACGGGACATTTGGGAACGCACGCAGGATGCCATTCGGGCCTCCAAGGAGAGAATGAGGTCCTCCGCCGATGTTCATCGGCGCCCCGCTCCGACCTTTGCTCCTGGCGACTTGGTGTGGCTCTCCGCCCATAACATCAGGCTGCGAGTTGAGTCCACTAAATTTGCTCCTCGCTACTTGGGTCCCTTCAAGGTTCTCGAACAGGTTAATCCTGTGGTCTACCTTTTGGCTCTTCCTCCACGCTTGGGTATCACCGACACCTTTCATGTGTCCCTCTTGAAACCCGTATACATGTCCCGGTTTTCCGAGTCATCTGCCGGGACATCGGGTTCGTCTACGGACGATTACGAGGTGAACGCTATTTTGGGGTGCAAGGTGGTAAGCGGCAAAAAGTTCTATCTGGTGGATTGGAAGGGTTATGGCCCAGAGGACAGGTCATGGGAGCCTGCTGAAAACATTCGGGCCCCACAGCTCATTGCTGCCTTCGAGCGTAGCGAGGCCCAAGGAGGGGGGGGCCCTAGGAGGGGGGGTAATGTTAGGTCTCGGGTTCCCGCTTCTGCACAGGGGGAATCTCGGGCCATCTCCGCTGCGGTCTCCCATTCTTATCCAGCCGCAGTGGAGTCTGCTCAGCAGGGACGTCGGTCCCAGCGTCTTGCTCAGTCTCACTCTGTACAGAGAGTTACTGCTGCTTCTTCTGCTTCTGTCATTAAAGCCAGTGCTGGTCAGCAGCGAGCGGACTTCTCTGGGACTAAGTCCTTGTCTGCACACACTGAGCATGCCCAGGGCAAGATCTCCCGTTGGAGATCGAGGGTCATGTGCTCAGGCTCTGCAGCACATTCCATTGGTCCTCTTGGCAGGTCTTGGAAGGGCAAAGTTTCTGTGGCCACTTCCTGTGCTGCAACTATATAAACTGTGCATGACCGCACGGCCATGTGCTAGTGTACATTTGCTTACGTGTGTTTGTATTGAGTGCAAGTCATCCTTGGATACCCCTTCCCTATTGAATGTCTGTTCGCGGAACGTGTATGGTTGCTATATAGCGCCCGACTTATCCTACAGCTCTAAACACACGTTACAGCGTCCAGTTGCTGTGACCGCCAGTACGGCGCCGTGCACTTCCTCTGTGCTTTCCTTACCCAAGCCTGGGTGGTTAGTGGCGTTCGAACGTGCGGCACCGCATGCACTCTTGTGCCCTAATATTGTTATTCTGCTTCCTTACACACCCAGTTGCGGTGTTGTGCCAGCAAGGGTCTAATCGGACTTCAATCCTAGTTGGGGTTGAGTTCGCTGACTACTTGCTCGCCTTCTATGTGCGGTACCGCGATCCTGTGACGCAACAGGATCGCTTCCTTCACGCTGGGTGAAGTTTAACCCATGTGTGTATACTTATGAGTACCGCCATATAATCCGTCTTTACTTAGCAGCAGGTTCCATCTCTGCACGGTGGACCCCGGGCTGCGAACGCACCATACACTATCTGTCTTATTATTTGGTGCGTTCCGCTAGCCCTAACATAGGCTTTCTATGGCCCACTATTTGACAGAGAGATGGCACGCTCAGGACTGGCACACAAGCCCAAAGGGCAATATTAATCTCCCACTGTTTTTTTTTTTTTAGGGAGAATTTATAAAACCAATAAAAAAAAAATAGGCTTTCTATGGCCCACTATTTGAGAGAGAGATGGCACACTCAGGACTGGCACACAAGCCCAAAGGGCAATATTAATCTCCCACTGTTTTTTTTTTTTTCAGGGAGAATTTATAAAACCAATGAAAAAATAATAAATAGGCTTTCTATGGCCCACTATTTGACAGAGAGATGGCACGCTCAGGACTGGCACACAAGCCCAAAGGGCAATATTAATCTCCCACTGTTTTTTTTTTTTAGGGAGAATTTATAAAACCAATAAAAAAAAAAATAGGCTTTCTATGGCCCACTATTTTAGAGAGAGATGGCACGCTCAGGACTGGCACACAAGCCCAAAGGGCAATATTAATCGCCCACTGGTTTTTTTTTTTTCAGGGAGAATTTATAAAACCAATAAAAAAAAAATAAATGGGCTTTCTATGGCCCACTATTTGAGAGAGAGATGGCACGCTCAGGACTGGCACACAAGCCCAAAGGCCAATATTAATCTCCCACTGTTTTTTTTTTTTAAGGGAGAATTTATAAAACCAATGAAAAGATAATAAATAGGCTTTCTATGGCCCACTATTTGAGAGAGAGATGGCACGCTCAGGACTGGCACACAAGCCCAAATGGCAATATTAATCTCCCACTGTTTTTTTTTTTAAGGGAGAATTTATAAAACCAATGAAAAAATAATAAATAGGCTTTCTATGGCCCACTATTTGACAGAGAGATGGCACGCTCAGGACTGGCACACAAGCCCAAAGGGCAATATTAATCTCCCACTGTTTTTTTTTTTTAGGGAGAATTTATAAAACCAATTAAAAAAAAAATAGGCTTTCTATGGCCCACTATTTGAGAGAGAGATGGCACACTCAGGACTGGCACACAAGCCCAAAGGGCAATATTAATCTCCCACTGTTTTTTTTTTTTTCAGGGAAAATTTATAAAACCAATGAAAAAATAATAAATAGGCTTTCTATGGCCCACTATTTGACAGAGAGATGGCACGCTCAGGACTGGCACACAAGCCCAAAAGGCAATATTAATCTCCCACTGTTTTTTTTTTGTAGGGAGAATTTATAAAACCAATAAAAAAAAATAGGCTTTCTATGGCCCACTATTTGAGAGAGAGATGGCACGCTCAGGACTGGCACACAAGCCCAAAGGGCAATATTAATCGCCCACTGTTTTTTTTTTTTCAGGGAGAATTTATAAAACCAATGAAAAAAAAATAAATAGGCTTTCTATGGCCCACTATTTGAGAGAGAGATGGCACGCTCAGGACTGGCACACAAGCCCAGAGGGCAATATTAATCGCCCACTGGTTTTTTTTTTTCAGGGAGAATTTATAAAACCAATAAAAAAAAATAAATGGGCTTTCTATGGCCCACTATTTGAGAGAGAGATGGCACGCTCAGGACTGGCACACAAGCCCAAAGGCCAATATTAATCTCCCACTGTTTTTTTTTTTAAGGGAGAATTTATAAAACCAATGAAAAAATAATAAATAGGCTTTCTATGGCCCACTATTTGAGAGAGAGATGGCACGCTCAGGACTGGCACACAAGCCCAAAGGGCAATATAAATCTCCCACTGTTTTTTTTTTTTTTTCAGGGAGAATTTATAAAACCAATGAAAAAATAATAAATAGGCTTTCTATGGCCCACTATTTGAGAGAGAGATGTCACACTCAGGACTGGCACACAAGCCCAAAGGGCAATATTAATCGCCCACTGTTTTGTTTTTTCAGGGAGAATTTATAAAACCAATAAAAAAAAAATTGGCTTTCTATGGCCCACTATTTGAGAGAGAGATGGCACGCTCAGGACTGGCACACAAGCCCAAAGGGCAATATTAATCACCCACTGTTTTTTTTTTTCAGGGAGAATTTATAAAACCAATGAAAAAATAATAAATAGGCTTTCTATGGCCCACTATTTGACAGAGAGATGGCACGCTCAGGACTGGCACACAAGCCCAAAGGGCAATATTAATCTCCCACTGTTTTTTTTTTTAGGGAGAATTTATAAAACCAATTAAAAAAAAAATAGGCTTTCTATGGCCCACTATTTGAGAGAGAGATGGCACGCTCTGGACTGGCACACAAGCCGAAAGGGCAATATTAATCGCCCACTGTTTTTTTTTTTTTCAGGGAGAATTTATAAAACCAATGAAAAAAAAATAAATAGGCTTTCTATTGCCCACTATTTGAGAGAGAGATGGCACGCTCAGGACTGGCACACAAGCCCAAAGGGCAATATTAATAGCCCACTGTTTTTTTTTTTTCAGGGAGAATTTATAAAACCAATAAAAAAAAATAAATGGGCTTTCTATGGCCCACTATTTGAGAGAGAGATAGCATGCTCAGGACTGGCACACAAGCTCAAAGGCCAATATTAATCTCCCACTGTTTTTTTTTTTTCAGGGAGAATTTATAAAACCAATGAAAAAAAAATAAATTGGCTTTCTATGGCCCACTATTTGAGAGAGAGATGGCACACTCAGGACTGGCACACAAGCCCAAAGGGCAATATTAATCGCCCACTGTTTTATTTTTCAGGGAGAATTTATAAAACCAATAAAAAAAAATAGGCTTTCTATGGCCCACTATTTGAGAGAGAGATGGCACACTCAGGACTGGCACACAAGCCCAAAGGGCAATATTAATCGCCCACTGTTTTTTTTTTTTTCAGGGAGAATTTATAAAACCAATAAAAAAAAATAAATGGGCTTTCTATGGCCCACTATTTGAGAGAGAGATAGCACGCTCAGGACTGGCACACAAGCCCAAAGGCCAATATTAATCTCCCACTGTTTTTTTTTTTTTTAAGGGAGAATTTATAAAACCAATGAAAAAAAAATAAATAGGCTTTCTATGGCCCACTATTTGAGAGAGAGATGGCACACTCAGGACTGGCACACAAGCCCAAAGGGCAATATTAATCGCCCACTGTTTTATTTTTCAGGGAGAATTTATAAAACCAATAAAAAAAAATAGGCTTTCTATGGCCCACTATTTGAGAGAGAGATGGCACACTCAGAACTGGCACACAAGCCCAAAGGGCAATATTAATCGCCCA
Source organism: Ranitomeya imitator (assembly GCF_032444005.1). Taxonomy (NCBI): domain Eukaryota; kingdom Metazoa; phylum Chordata; class Amphibia; order Anura; family Dendrobatidae; genus Ranitomeya; species Ranitomeya imitator. The sequence goes on along the minus strand of NC_091289.1, from coordinate 109,763,736 downwards.
CTGGTTTTTTTTTTTTCAGGGAGAATTTATAAAACCAATAAAAAAAAATAAATGGGCTTTCTATGGCCCACTATTTGAGAGAGAGATAGCACGCTCAGGACTGGCACACAAGCCCAAAGGCCAATATTAATCTCCCACTGTTTTTTTTTTTAAGGGAGAATTTATAAAACCAATGAAAAAAAAATAAATAGGCTTTCTATGGCCCACTATTTGAGAGAGAGATGGCACACTCAGGACTGGCACACAAGCCCAAAGGGCAATATTAATCGCCCACTGTTTTATTTTTCAGGGAGAATTTATAAAACCAATAAAAAAAAAATAGGCTTTCTATGGCCCACTATTTGAGAGAGAGATGGCACACTCAGGACTGGCACACAAGCCCAAAGGGCATAATTAATCTCCCACGGTTTTTTTTCTTTCAGGGAGAATTTATAAAACCAATGAAAAAATAATAAATAGGCTTTCTATGGCCCACTATTTGACAGAGAGATGGCACGCTCAGGACTGGCACACAAGCCCAAAGGGCAATATTAATCTCCCACTGTTTTTTTTTTAGGGAGAATTTATAAAACCAATAAAAAAAAATAGGCTTTCTATAACCCACTATTTGAGAGAGAGATGGCATGCTCAGGACTGGCACACAAGCCCAAAGGGCAATATTAATCGCCCACTGTTTTTTTTTTTAAGGGAGAATTTATAAAACCAATGAAAAAAAATAAATAGGCTTTCTATGGCCCACTATTTGAGAGAGAGATGGCACACTCAGGACTGGCACACAAGCCCAAAGGGCAATATTAATCTCCCACTGTTTTTTTTTTTTTCAGGGAGACTTTATAAAACCAATGAAAAAATAATAAATAGGCTTTCTATGGCCCACTATTTGACAGAGAGATGGCACGCTCAGGACTGGCACACAAACCCAAAGGGCAATATTAATCTCCCACTGTTTTTTTTTTAGGGAGAATTTATAAAACCAATAAAAAAAAAATAGGCTTTCTATGGCCCACTATTTGAGAGAGAGATGGCATGCTCAGGACTGGCACACAAGCCCAAAGGGCAATATTAATCGCCCACTGTTTTTTTTTTTTCAGGGAGAATTTATAAAACCAATGAAAAAAAAATAAATAGGCTTTCTATGGCCCACTATTTGAGAGAGAGATGGCACGCTCAGGACTGGCACACAAGCCCAAAGGGCAATATTAATCGCCCACTGGTTTTTTTTTTCAGGGAGAATTTATAAAACCAATAAAAAAAAATAAATGGGCTTTCTAAGGCCCACTATTTGACAGAGAGATGGCACGCTCAGGACTGGCACACAAGCCCAAAGGGCAATATTAATCTCCCACTGTTTTTTTTTTAGGGAGAATTTATAAAACCAATAAAAAAAAAAATAGGCTTTCTATGGCCCACTATTTGAGAGAGAGATGGCACGCTCAGGACTGGCACACAAGCCCAAAGGGCAATATTAATCTCCCACTGTTTTTTTTTTGTAGGGAGAATTTATAAAACCAATTAAAAAAAAATAGGCTTTCTATGGCCCACTATTTGAGAGAGAGATGGCACGCTCAGGACTGGCACACAAGCCCAAAGGGCAATATTAATCTCCCACTGTTTTTTTTTTCAGGGAGAATTTATAAAACCAATGAAAAAATAATAAATAGGCTTTCTATGGGCCACTATTTGAGAGAGAGATGGCACGCTCAGGACTGGCACACAAGCCCAAAGGGCAATATTAATCTCCCACTGTTTTTTTTTTTTTTTTCAGGGAGAATTTATAAAACCAATGAAAAAAAAATAATAGGCTTTCTATGGCCCACTATTTGAGAGAGAGATGGCACGCTCAGGACTGGCACACAAGCCCAAAGGGCAATATTAATCTCCCACTGTTTTTTTTTTGTAGGGAGAATTTATAAAACCAATTAAAAAAAAATAGGCTTTCTATGGCCCACTATTTGAGAGAGAGATGGCACGCTCAGGACTGGCACACAAGCCCAAAGGGCAATATTAATCTCCCACTGTTTTTTTTTTCAGGGAGAATTTATAAAACCAATGAAAAAATAATAAATAGGCTTTCTATGGGCCACTATTTGAGAGAGAGATGGCACGCTCAGGACTGGCACACAAGCCCAAAGGGCAATATTAATCTCCCACTGTTTTTTTTTTTTTTTTCAGGGAGAATTTATAAAACCAATGAAAAAAAAATAATAGGCTTTCTATGGCCCACTATTTGAGAGAGAGATGGCATGCTCAGGACTGGCACACAAGCCCAAAGGGCAATATTAATCTCCCACTGTTTTTTTTTTCAGGGAGAATTTATAAAACCAATAAAAAATAAATAAATGGGCTTTCTATGGCCCACTATTTGAGAGAGAGATGGCACGCTCAGGACTGGCACACAAGCCCAAAGGCCAATATTAATCTCCCACTGTTTTTTTTTTTTCAGGGAGAATTTAGAAACCCCACAAAAAAAAAACAGAAAAAAAAATTAGGCTTTCTATGGCCCACTATGTGAGATGGCACACACAGGGATGGCACTCGAGCAGAAATGCCAATCTTAATCTCCCACAGCTTTTTCTTTTAGGGAGAATTAAAAAAAAAAAAAAAAAAACACAGGGACTGTCCTACAATTACTATCTCCCTGCAGTAATCTCAGCCAGGTATGGCAGGCAGCAATAAGGAGTGGACTGCTGAACAAATTAAATAAAAAGTGTGGACAAACAAACAAGATAGCTGTGCAGAAAGGAAGGAACAACAGGATTTGTGCTTTGAAAAAAGCAGTTGGTTTGCACAGCGGCGTACACACAGCAATGCAGCTATCAGGGAGCCTTCTAGGGCAGCCCAATGAGCTACAGCGCTGAGGGAAAAAAAATGTAGCTTCCACTGTCCCTGCAAACAAAGGTGGTGTTGGACAGTGGAAATCGCTACAGCACAAGCGGTTTGGTGGTTAATGGACCCTGCCTAACGCTATCCCTGCTTCTGAAGAAGCGGCAGCAACCTCTCCCTAGGCTCAGATCAGCAGCAGTAAGATGGCGGTCGGCGGGAACGCCCCTTTATAGCCCCTGTGACGCCGCAGACAGCAAGCCAATCACTGCAATGCCCTTCTCTAAGATGGTGGTGACTGAGACCTATGTCATCACGCTGCCCACACTCTGCGTCCACCTTCATTGGCTGAGAAATGGCGCTTTTCTCGTCACTGAAACGCGACTTTGGCGCGAAAGTTGCGTACCGCATGGCCGACCCCGCACAGGGGTCGGGTCGGGTTTCATGAAACCCGACTTTGCCAAAAGTCGGCGACTTTTAAAAATGAACGATCCGTTTCGCTCAACCCTACTCGTAGCGTCTCCATTTTTCATGATCTGGGGTCGGTTGAGGGCTTATTTTTTGCGTGCTGAGATGACGTTTTTAATGATAGCCTTTTTGTGCAGATACATTCTTTTGATCGCCTGTTATTGCATTTTAATGCCATGTCGTGGCGACCAAAAAAATGTAATTCGGGCGTTTCGAATTTATTTCTTGCTACGCCGTTTTGCGATCAGGTTAATGCTTTTTTGTAATTGATAGATCGGGCGATTCTGAACGCGGTGACACCAAATATGTGTAGATTTGATTTTTTTTATTGATTTATTTTGATTGGGGCGAAAGGGGGGTGATTTAAACTTTTATATTTTTGTTATTTTTTTCACATTTTTTTAACTTTTTTTTTAACTTCTGCCATGCTTCAATAGCCTCCATGAGAGGCTAGAAGCAGGCACAGCATGATCGGCTCTGCTATATAGCAGCGATCTGCTGTTCGCTGCTATGTAGCAGAAAATCAGGTGTGCTGTGAGCGCCGTCCACAGGGTGGCGCTCACAGCTGCCGGGGATCAGTAACCATAGAGGTCTCAAGGACCTCTATGGTTACAATACTGAAGCATCGCCGACCTCCGATCATGTGACGGGGGTCGGCGATGCCGTCATTTCCGGCCGCCCAGCCGGATGCGGTAGTTAACCCCTTCCCGACCTTTGACGCATACGCTGCGTCATGAAAGTCGGTGCCATTCCGACCCATGACGCAGCATATGCGTCATGGAAAGATCGCGTCCCTGCAGGCCGGGTGAAAGGGTTAACTCCCATTTCACCCGATCTGCAGGGACAGGGGGAGTGGTAGTTTAGCCCAGGGGGGGTGGCTTCACCCCCTCGTGGCTACGATCGCTCTGATTGGCTGTTGAAAGTGAAACTGCCAATCAGAGCGATTTGTAATATTTCACCTAAAAAACTGGTGAAATATTACAATCCAGCCATGGCCGATGCTGCAATATCATCGGCCATGGCTGGAAATACTAATGTGCCCCCACCCCACCCCACCGATCGCCCCCCCACCCTTCCGATCTGTGGCCCGCTCCCCTCCGTCCTGTGCTCCGCTCCCCCGTCCTCCTGTCCGCTTGCCCGTGCACCAATCACACCCCCCGCGCTCCAATCAAACCCCCCCGCACTCCGATCCCCCCCCCCCGCACACAGCGACCCCCCCCGTGCTCCGATCCACCCCCCCCGCACAGCGATCCCTCACCCCGTGCTCCAATCCTTCCCCGTGCTCCAATCCTCCCTCCCGTGTTCCGATCCACCCCCCCCATGATCCGATCCACCCCCCGTGCTCCGACGCCCCCCCGTGCCCTGATCTCCCCCCCCTTATACTTACCTGGCCGCCCGAGGTCCGTCCGTCTTCTTTCCTGGGCGCCGCCATCTTCCAAAATGGCGGGCGCATGTGCAGTGCGCCCGCCGAATCTGCCGGCCGGCAGATTCGTTCCAGAGTGAATTTTGATCACTGAGATATAACCTATCTCAGTGATCAAAATAAAAAAAATAGTAAATGACCCCCCCCCCTTTGTCACCCCCATAGATAGGGACAATAAAAAAAATAAAGAATTTTTTTTTTTTCACTAAGGTTGGGGTAAGAACTAGGGTTAGGGTTAGGGTTAGGGTTAGGGTTAGGGGTAGGGTTAGGGTTAGGGGTAGGGTTAGGGGTAGGGTTAGGTATTAGGGTTAGGGGTAGGGTTAGGGCTAGGGTTAGGGGTAGGGTTAGGGTTAGGGGTAGGGGTAGGGTTAGGGCTAGGGTATGTGCACACGTATTCTGGTCCTATGCGGATTTTTCCGCAGCGGATTTGAAAAATCCACAGTGCTAAACCGCTGCCGATTTATCGTGGATTTACCGCGGTTTTTCTGCGCATTTCACTGCGGTTTTACAACTGCGATTTTCTATTGGAGCAGTTGTAAAACCACTGCGGAATCCGCAGAAAGAAGTGACATGCTGCGGAATGTAAACCGCTGCGTTTTCGTGCAGTTTTTCCGCAGCATGTGTACAGCGATTTTTGGTTCCCATAGGTTCACATTGAACTGTAAACTCATGGGAAACTGCTGCGGATCCACAGTGTTTTCCGCAGCGTGTGCACATACCTTTAGAATTAGGCTATGTGCACACGGTGCGGATTGGCCGCTGCGGATCCGCAGCAGTGTTCCATCAGGTTTACAGTACCATGTAAACATATGGAAAACCAAATCCGCTGTGCCCATGGTGCAGAAAATACCGCGCGGGAACGCTGCGTTGTATTTTCCGCAGCATGCCAATTCTTTGTGCGGATTCCGCAGCGTTTTACACCTGTTCCTCAATAGGAATCCACAGGTGAAATCCGCACAAAAAACACTGGAAATCCACGGTAAATCCACAGGTAAAACGCAGTGCCTTTTACCCGCGGATTTTTCAAAAATGATGCTGAAAAATCTCATACGAATCCGCAACGTTGGCACATAGCCTTAGAGTTGGGTTGGAATTAGGGTTGTGGTTAGGGTTAGGGGTGTGTTGGGGTTAGGGTTGTGGTTAGGGGTGTGTTGGGGTTAGGGTTGTGATTAGGGTTACGGCTACAGTTGGGATAAGGGTTAGGGGTGTGTTGGAGGTAGAATTGAGGGGTTTCCACTGTTTAGGCACTTCAGGGGGTCTCCAAACGCAACATGGCGCCACCATTGATTCCAGCCAATCTTGTATTCAAAAATTCAAATGGTGCTCCCTCACTTCTGAACCCCGACGTGTGCCCAAACAGTGGTTTACCCCCACATATGGGGTACCAGCATACTCAGGACAAACTGCGCAACAATTACTGGGGTCCAATTTCTCCTGTTACCCTTGAGAAAATAAAAAATTGCTTGCTAAAACATCATTTTTGAGGAAAGAAAAATGATTTTTTATTTTCACGGCTCTGCGTTGTAAACGTCTGTGAAGCACTTGGGGGTTCAAAGTGCTCACCACATATCTAGATAAGTTCCTTGGGGGGTCTAGTTTCCAAAATGGGGTCACTTGTGGGGGATTTCTACTGTTTAGGCACACCAGGGGCTCTGCAAACGCAATGTGACGCCCGCAGACCATTCCATCAAAGTCTGCATTTCAAAAGTCACTACTTCCCTTCTGAGCCCCCACGTGTGCCCAAACAGTGGTTTACCCCCACACATGGGGTATCAGCGTACTCAGGAGAAACTGGACAACAACTTTTGTGGTCCAATTTCTCCTGTAACCCTTGGGAAAATAAAAAATTCTGGGCTAAAAAATTATTTTTGAGGAAAGAAAACGTATTTATTATTTTCACTGCTCTGTGTTATGAACTTCTGTGAAGCACTTGGGGGTTCAAAGTGCTCACCTCACATCTAGATAAGTTCCTTTCGGGGTCTAGTTTCCAAAATGGGGTCACTTGTGGGGGGTTTCTACTGTTTAGCCACATCAGGGGCTCTGAAAACGCAACGTGACGCCCACAGAGCATTCCATCAAAGTCTGCATTTCAAAACGTCACTACTTCACTTCCGAGCCCCAGCATGTGCCTAAACAGTGGTTTACCCCCACATATGGGCTATCAGCGTACTCAGGAGAAACTGGACAACAACTTTTGGGGTCAAATTTCTCCTGTTACCCTTGGGAAAATAAAAAATTGCGGGCTAAAATTCATTTTTGAGAAAATAATTTTTTTTTTTTATTTTCATGGCTCTGCGTTATAAACTTCTGTGAAGCACTTGAGGGTTCAAAGTGCTCACTACACATCTAGATTAGTTCCTTTGGGGGTCTAGTTTCCAAAATGGGGTAATTTGTGGGGGATCTCCAATGTTTAGGCACACAGGGGCTCTCCAAACGCGACATGGTGTCCGCTAATGATTGGAGATAATTTTCCATTTAAAAAGCCAAATGGCGTGCCTTCCCTTCTGAGCCCTGCCGTGCGCCCAAACAGTGGTTTACCCCCACATATGGGGTATCTGCATACTCAGGACAAACTGGACAACAACATTTGTGGTCCAATTTCTCCTATTACCATTGGCAAAATAGGAAATTCCAGGCTAAAAAATCATTTTTGAGAAAAGAAAAATTATTTTTTATTTTCATGGCTCTGCATTATAAACTTCTGTGAAGCACCTGGGGGTTTAAAGTGCTCAGTATGCATCTAGATAAGTTCCTTGGGGGGTCTAGTTTCCAAAATGGGGTCACTTGTGGGGGAGCTCCATTGCATAGGCACACAGGGGCTCTCCAAATGCGACATGGTGTCCGCTAACATTTGGAGCTAATTTTCCATTCAAAAAGTTAAAAGGCGCGCCTTCCCTTCCGAGCCCTGCCGTGTGCCCAAACAGTGGTTTACCCCCACATATGAGGTATCGGCGTACTCGGGAGAAATTGCTCAACAAATTTTAGGATCCATTTTATCCTATTGCCCATGTGAAAATGAAAAAATTGAGGCGAAAATAAATTTTTTGTGAAAAAAAAAGTACTTTTTCATTTTTACGGATCAATTTGTGAAGCACCTGAGGGTTTAAAGTGCTCACTAGGCATCTAGATAAGTTCCTTGGGGGGTCCAGTTTCCAAAATGGGGTCACTTGTGGGGGAGCTCCAATGTTTAAGCACACAGGGTCTCTCCAAACGCGACATGGTGTCCGCTAACGATGGAGATAATTTTTCATTCAAAAAGTCAAATGGCGCTCCTTCCCTTCCGAGCCTTACCATGTGCCCAAACAGTGGTTTACCCCCACATGTGAAGTATCGGTGTACTCAGGAGAAATTGCCAAACAAATTTTAGGATCCATTTTATCCTGTTGTCCATGTGAAAATGAAAAAATTGAGGCTAAAAGAATTTTTTTGTGAAAAAAAAGTACTTTTTCATTTTTACGGATCAATTTGTGAAGCACCTGGGGGTTTAAAGGGCTCACTATGCATCTAGATAAGTTCCTTGGGGCGTCTAGTTTCCAAAATGGGGTCACTTGTGGGGGAGCTCCAATTTTTAGGCACACGGGGGCTCTCCAAATGTGACATGGTGTCCACTAAAGAGTGCAGCCAATTTTTCATTCAAAAAGTCAAATGGCGCTCCTTCCCTTCCAAGCCCTGCCGTGTGCCCAAACAGTGGTTTACCCCCACATATGAGGTATCAGCGTACTCAGGACAAATTGGACAACAACGTACGTGGTTCAGTTTCTCCTTTTACCATTGGGAAAATAAAAAAATTGTTGCTGAAAAATCATTTTTGTGACTAAAAAGTTAAATGTTCATTTTTTCCTTCCATGTTGCTTCTGCTGCTGTAAAGCACCTGAAGGGTTAATAAACTTCTTGAATGTGGTTTTGTGCACCTTGAGGGGTGCAGTTTTTAGAATGGTGTCACTTTTGGGTATTTTCAGCCATATAGACCCCTCAAACTGACTTCAAATGTGAGGTGGTCCCTAAAAAAAATGGTTTTGTAAATTTCGTTGTAAAAATGAGAAATCGCTGGTCAAATTTTAACCCTTATACCTTCCTAGCAAAAAAAAATTTTGTTTCCAAAATTGTGCTGATGTAAAGTAGACGTGTGGGAAATGTTATTTATTAACTATTTTGTGTCACATAACTCTCTGGTTTAACAGAATAATAATTCAAAATGTGAAAATTGCGAAATTTTCAAAATTTTCGCCAAATTTCCGTTTTTATCACAAATAAACACAGAATTTATTGACCTAAATTTACCACTAACATGAAGCCCAATATGTCACGAAAAAACAATCTCAGAACCGCTAGGATCCATTGAAGCGTTCCTGAGTTATTACCTCATGAAGGGACACTGGTCAGAATTGCAAAAAACGGCAAGGTCTTTAAGGTCAAAATAGGCTGGGTCATGAAGGGGTTAAATGCCGCTGTCTGCTTTTGACAGCGGCATTTAACTAGTTAATAGGCGCAGGCAGATCGCGATTCTGCCCGTGCCTATTACGGGCACATGTCAGCTGTTCAAAACAGCTGACATGTCCCGGCTTTGATGCGGGCTCACCGCCGGAGCCCGCATCAGAGGGGGCTTCTGACCTCGGACGTACTATCCCGTCCGAGGTCAGAAAGGGGTTAATATCTCGGGGGCCCTTTGAGAATCATTAATACTGAATGTGTTCTTTGGGAATAGATTAATGGACTAATATGTATACACTGTCATGAAGTACAATATGTCACAAAAAAATAGTGTCAAAATCACCGGGATCCATTGAAACGTTCCAGATATATTTCCTCATAAGGGACTGTGGTCAGATTTGAAAAAACTGGCCTGGTCATTAATCTGCAAACCACCCTCGGGGGTAAAAGGGTTACATTTTTCAGTAGGCTCTATGCATTCCAATACGTAGCATTCATTAGATATCCACCTAACCCAGATTCATTAAATAGACTAACAGATATTGGAAAAATCTTTCCATTGCTCCAGAATCCAGTGTTAGCATGCTTGACACTAAGTTTAAGGCACATGTTAGTCCGACACAATATTAAGCCTTTAGTTTTAGGCTTGGGCTAGACAGTGACAAGCAAGTTATAGCAATTCTTAGAAAAAACATCTGTGAAACTTGTTTGCGACTTGTTGTCACGCAACTATTTTAAAGCTCTGATTTTGCTGTACATTAAACAGCTAAGTTGCAGAAAAGTCGGCAGCAAGTTTATAACGTCGCTTGTGACTTGCAGTGAAGTCTATGGCAAGTGTGTCTTGTGCGACTTACGAAGAGCTACAGAAAATCCCACACATTAAGGAACATTTGTGACTCTAAATAGCAGCCTCAGTTTGTCACAGGTACAGGGGCGAACATATCATTGGTGCAATCTGTGCGGCTGCACAGGGGCCCAGGAGCTAAGGGGGCCCATATCCTCCTCCAAAGCAGATGGAACTGTGCATTATGACCCATATATATTTTTCTTGCACAGGGGCTCCCTCCTGTCTGTGTCCGCCAATGAGTAATTACAATGGGGCACCAAAAGAAATCATTCATCTATAGCCCTAGCCTTATTGATAGAACTTGAATTTTGTAAATATTAGAACAGATTTTAACAGTTACTGCCTTCATTGTAAAAAAAAAAAACATGGGTACATAAAATTTACCACTTGATGGAAATTACAGTGTAAATATTGTAAAATATATTAGACAGAATAAATTGCAATTTATTTCCAAGGCTATTGTATTCACGCTTTGTGTCATTGTCCAAGTGCTTTATGGACGACAAATAAAGCAGTACCGAAATGTGTCGTGAATAATAATTTCTTACTTGTTGGTCTTTTCAGCTGCTTTGTAGACCAGCGCAGCACAAAGGTAAAGGACAAGAATCTGTGTGCCGTGTGATCCAGCAGCCATACTCCTTTTCATCTGTGACCTACTTTGCGCTAATTTGCATTTGGTCCTCTAGCATCAGTTAGTGGCATGAATAAGTATTTATATAAGTATTTGCATGACCATACTGCATAGGGGTTCTTTATTATCAGTAACCATGGAAACGCATAGGTGTTGCTTCAATATTAATTTTAAATGTATTGGGACAATAAAAAAATGCTAGGAAAGGTTTATATAGGCTTCATTATTTTAAACAATATTCTTTGTAAAATGTTGTTATATGAACTTTTTTTAGATATAATGCACACAGATATTTACATTTTTTATAATCTTGCCGTCACCGTAAAACTTAACAAAAAAACATGTTTGACAGAATGAAGTTATGATACCCACAACTTTGCTACAAAGTAACTACTGTATAAAGCTTTCCGTGAGTTTTGAAGATTTATCTACAGTCTTAGATCGTTTTCATGGATATTATGGCTTGGCTACTACAACAAATCATTGTTATTTCAGCGAATTAAACCTTAATCAAGCTCATTATATTTAAAACAAATTATTTAATCAAGTTCGGAATATTTAAACCTAAAAACTTCATTTTAATAGCTTTCATTGTCATACTCCAGGAGCCAACATTTTTATCGACACAGAAGAGGGCTTGCTATTTTGCAGGATAAGTTGTAATTTTCATTGACACCATTTTGAGGTACACTTAACTTGTTAACAAACTTTCATTAACTCTTCATGGGGAAAAAACAACAGCAATTCTGCTTTTGTTGCCATATATTTAGAATTTTCCACTGTGTTAACTTTATTCCGTGGTTCACTACAATTCCACCAAATTTATTTATATAGTTTTATTTATCTGATTAAATGAGTGTCCAAAATCAAGTGATTGATGGCTCTTTGAATTTATGTTATGATCACCAATTCCAATATGAAATTAGTCATATGGAATAAGGAAATTACTTATCAAAATTAAAATGTAAGAAACCTTTATTAGAAAATTGGTTAAAACATATTTAAAAATAACAGAGTGCCTAGTTAGGGGGACCCTACTAAATAACAATACAACATGCAAGCATAAATTGTAAAACTGTTATTAGTGAAATATATAGTCCAAAGAGAGTAGAGCACAACATATTGCTTGAGCAGTATAAACTCAAAAATGATGGTGACCCATAGTTTTAACTTAAGGTAATCCTTCCTCCATGTATGTAGACTGTCTACTTTTAATCATGCTATTAGCATGCTGGGAAGTAAATGATGCAAATACTGACAACTGGATCGGTATAGAACACCATAAAAATTTGTACTACCTCAAATATTGGACCAGATGACATCAGGAATGGTGAGCCTAGATAGAGCAGAGTCCCCCTCGCCCTGATGCATGTTCTGATTCTTGTTTCTCGCCCCTTTAGAAGCAAGAGGCGAAACGCGTCAGGGTGAGGGGGACTCTGCTCCATCTAGGCTCACCATCACTGCTTGCTTATTCCATATCACTAATTTCATATTGGAATTGGTGTTCATAATAATAGTGTTATTTAAGTTATATATTGAAAAAGGAAGCATTTGTTTTTATGTCTCCATATTCTTAGAAACATATATTTTTGTACAATTTTCAATGGAGCTTTGAGGGTTTTTTAACTAGTAGCATTCATTGGTGCCATTTTCATCACTTTTTAATTACATTTTGTGGAAGATAGGATGATCAAAACAGCTGTACTTGATTTTGTTTCATCTTTTCAACCGCTTTTCACCTTAAAGGATCCCAGCTTGTCAGTGTTGTAGTGTAATAAAAATAGAAACTCATTTTAGGATTTGTTGTCCTATTCAGTGTTGACATCTATATATGCTAGAGAGAGGGACAAGAGGGATCAGATCAGGTGAAACATAACAACTAGCCACAGCTAAGTCTTGCAGTGATGAGTTTGCTTTAGGTGCAAGAATTTTCCAGTTAAACTTTCATTTGTATCCACATCCTTAAGAACATTTATTATGTGGGTGTTGCATAGGAGACAAAAGAGGCAACAGCAGAAGCAGTGATACTGGTAGCATTACAATGGTAGCGTTGTAACTTTGATGCTAATGTGGCACCCCTAGGGGTATTTGCCACAAAAATAGTTACTGACAGTAAGTACAAATACTAAAATAGCAAGACTGCACTACCACCTCCGGCCAGAAGGGGGAGCTCCAGAGACTCCCCTTGATCCATTCTGGTCTGAGAGAAGAAATGGCAGTTGGGCCAAGGAGCTGATAGTGAGAGGTCATACAGTTGAATCTCTAACAGCCCTGTGACTGTTACCAGGCCTAAATCACCGGCCTGAGGAGAAGAGGGATAGAGAAAAAGGACATTGTGAGAACCGGGTAGCATTAATCACTACCCAGAACAGGCGCAAAGACGGATACCGGATCCGTGGCTGTATTCATTATATATAATACAGCAACCGGAAAAACGTGAGGTGATATCAGCTTCACTAGGGTCGGATGCAGCAACAGACACAGAGTTCAGCGGTACTCCCAGAGGGGGTAAACCGATAAAAGGACTCGGGTTGCCCGTCGAACCAGGACCCGGAGGGGACAGATTGGGCCGGCAGCCAGTTCACATACAGCAGCAGGGCCACACAGAAATTGCGCACAATAAGAGGCGAAGACCCCGGCAGGGTCAAAGTAACTCAGAGTTCCCATACAGACTCCGGTGACAGGACTGGTTGTAAATCCTTTTATGTTAAAGTAAACTGGTTAAACGTTTCAGTGCCTCAGTCTTTCATTTGGACAATAGCCATCTATCCAGGATCAGGATCGTCACCGCTGGGAGAACCTGCTGCTGATCAAGTAAGTGCCTGTCCCCTCATGATACCCCTTACACTGTGCATTGCCTGAGGCCACAGCACCGGGTCCAGCCACCCGTGACATCCCCCTCAAGAGACAGACTCCATTGGTCCGGTGCTGGGTATCCCGGTCTCCTGGGCGTCACACTACCTATGTGGCAGAGTGACCTTTGGAGCTCCATATGCTCCAAGACTGTGATATGACTCCAACTTCAGGAAAGTGTAGGCTGGATAAAGAAGAAAGAAACTGAGCAACTACAATCAGAGAGAACCTCACATTGCAGGTTGTGAGGAAAGTGGGGGGAGGAGTGCTACATCAGCCACGACTAATGATAAATTAGTAGTACTTTACCTGCCTTCCACTTGTCTTAGGCTCCAAGACAGGGGCAGATAGAAAGAGTCATAGGGTCATGGCTGGCTCCAGGTTTTTGTGTGCCCCGGGCGTAAGAGTCTCAGTGGGCACCTTTAATACATACCATAATTCATGATGCACTGATGCAGCAGAGAAAGATTTCACTTCTTACATTGCATGAGTGATAGCTATTATAATTTCTACAATAGCTCAGAAACCAGACAGTGTAATCCTCCATACAGTATTATGGGCACCACATATTGCTTCATACAGAATAATGAGCCCCATATATTGCTCCATACAGTATTATGGGCACCACATATTGCTCCATACAGAGTAATGAGCCCCATATATTGCTCCAAACAGTATTATGGGCACTGCATAGCGCTCCATACAGAATAATGAGCCCCATATATTGCTCCAAACAGTATTATGGGCACTGCATAGCGCTCCATACAGAATAATGAGCCTCATGTAATGCTCCATATATACTGGGCCCCATATGATGCTCCAGTATAGGATGGGCCCCATATATAATTCTGCAGTGTATGATGGGCCTCATATAATGCTCCATATATAATGGGTGTTAGGGCTAGAGGAACATACTGAAAATAGATAGGTAGCTACAAGGTGCGTTTGCAGCCCGGCGTCCATCGTGCAGATGAATCGCCCCCAGACACAGGGCCACGAGTTCTCGGTACCGGGCCTCTCTGGTTCGGTTCTAAGGCTGTCACGGTGGCTAGACCCGGTCCACGACCCTGCTAAGGGGCGTCCAATAAAGGGAATACAGTTTCTCAGGGATTCGTGACGCCACCTGTGGTGTTCGGTCAGGGTGACCGACGCTGCTGTGGGGTCCGCTGGGGTGATGGAATGGCAGCTAGATGGAATACCTTCCCACAGGTGGAGTATGTCCCCAGGGCTTCCCAGTGAGGTGGATGGTGATGGTGTGAGGTGCAGTCAATAACGAGGACACAAGGTTGCAGTCTCTTTACCTCTTTACTGCAGACTTCAGGATCCTCTATCCAGAGTACGTTTAACAGGGCTATCTGAGACCGGCCGGTCCAATGGGCACATCCAGAATTCCCTTTGCAGGTGGAAATCGTTGCCTACCAATAGCGCCTGTGTGTTGTAGTGCTACCCTGCTGAGCATTCGGAATAGTCCTCACAACTTCTGTTCTCGTTCGTTCGTTCTTTCTAATTCATTCCAGATGTTTCTAGTTCAACGTCCCCCAGGTATGTTATGGCTAGGACGCACCCGTATGACGGGAAGGCCTGGAGTACTTCCGGGACCCTAGAGACGCCCCTCTCCCACTGTTGCCACCTATTTCTTCGTAGGTGTTTAGATGAGACAGCCAACCTATAATTAACTGTCCTGCGGAGTTTGAAGTAAAGCGTAGAGTCAGTTACTCCCTCGGTGTTCCGGCCACCGGCTACGCGCCTCAGTAGGATGTTGCCTCGGTCTCACGGCACAACTCCTACTGGCTCTCCTTTGTGCTTGATCTCATTTCTCACTGTTCCACAATATCCTTCGCTTCGTGTCTCTTTCTTAGGATACCGCCGCGGGGTGTGCAGGCACGGTTCCGTAACGTTCTATTCTGGTCGCTAGGGGCCTGCCAGGTTCCCACGCCTGACAGGGACCCCCCTGTGTCTTCTCCCTGCAACACCCCCTGCCACGGGATGTTGCCTGAATCCAACCCAGTCAGCTTCTGACTAACTTCCTATCCAACCCCTAGTTTTACCAGTGTGAGGAGTGGCCCAATAATTAAAGCCCTTTGCTCCCCCTAGTGGCCGGAGTGTGAAGTGTAATGTGTGCAGGTGATACCTGGTCAGTAGAATTCCTTCAGTGCCATCAGACGTACCATCACTCCCCTTAGTGGCAGAGTGTCATACTGCAACGACCAGATCTCTGGGGCGCTGCACAGAGATATCTGCTGCAAAGTAACAGCGGAAAACGTCTGAGTTCACACGTGGGTTAAGCTTCCCCCTCGTGTGAACTGGAAGCGATCTCTGTTGACTCACAGAGTCGCGCTGCACACAAAATTAATTCCCTAACTAAGGGTTGTGCTTGCTCTGGAACTCTTCTGTGCTAATCGCACACATGAAGGAACCAGATGCTGAGCCAAGGCTAATTGAACCCACTGAAGCTAGCTGCCAGCCTGAGTGTACAGTCCCAAAGCTATAGCTTCACACCACATAAGTATAGAGTGCTTACAAAAAGTTACCTAGTAAGGTACGAAGTGACGCATGGGGTAGTAGGTAAAAGTTAATTTTTATTGAAACAATATATTTTAAAAATTACATAACATTAAAAGACAGGATGATGGTATGGATAGGACCTCCAAGAGAATCAGGATGTGACACAATAATAGAATTTGATGTGCGAAAGTCTATATGCAATACATCAGCATTTGATCATATATCCCTATTTCAGAGTTGAATGGACTTAACACGTGGGTGGACCAAAAACAGTCTCATGGCAGAAGCCCCCCTTGGTAGTCCTATAACAAGCAGTGGAGGGTAATAATAAATAGCAGAATGTATAGATTAGCATCCTCGTCTCAGGAAATGGGCCTATTTATAGAGCAGCTTATGTCATACTTATTGTGGAATCAATGGTAGCTTGGCAATAGGAACAGTATATGTTCCTTTAAGATAGAACAATAAAATCAGGTGATTTTCAAGATGGCCACTAGATGGCAATAAGATATAACGTCTGCAATTATGGTACATGTGAAGGAAGCCACATAGGGAGTAAAAAGCTAATGATTAAGCTGTTGGTTGTTACCTGAGAAGGAGAGATGATGCACAGTGTGGAAAAAGGGGTCACATCCCGTGCCCGACGAGCGCCGTTTCGCCTTATGGCTTCTTCAAACCAGAGGGGTGTAATGGAGACTAGGTATTCCTATCATATTATATCCTGAAGCTGGGTGTGATGCAAGAGGAGGCGGGGTCTGTCAAAGGGGTATCCCGCAATGGTGGGCGTGTAGTGTATTATAGACGAGGTGAAGATGAGCTGCTTTTGGCGCATGCGTGTGGTCAGGCGCTCAGATTGCAAAGGTGAGTTCCGGTCCTGCGCTCAATGAAACGCGGTGGAACACACCGTGCGTCTTAGGAATGGCGCCGACCGAAAGTCAGATAGAGCGCCGAGACCGGCGCGTGCGCATCGGCGCTGAAGAAGATGGAAGCAAGGAAAGGGAGTGTGAGGGATGGATACGCCCTCACTGCTGGTCAGAATGCAGAACGCGGTGGGAGGGTTGAGGGAACATGGAGGGAGAAGGAAGTGTCAGTGCATGAGATGTGGTGCCACCTTCCCATAAAATAGATGAACAAATGTATACAAATATACGTGAAAAGACAGATAAGTGGATGGGGATATAATCATCCAGATTGTAAAAGTGAGATATAATGTTATTAGAAATATATTGGAATGGAAATAAAGTGCTGATAGTGCGAAATGAAACAAAAGCCTAGAGGTATAGGAATCACCTATACAGGGGCTATGGTGCTAGCATAATAAAGTGCCAATAGTGCTACATAAAGTATTATTAACCATCAAAAGAGGGTTTAAGAAAGGTATGGGGGTACCAATATTTAGAAGGGAGACTGACAATGTAATATGTCAGAGACTAGAAAGGGTTTGGGGACGATTGTAGGCGCCATGGGGACTGTATGTCAAAAACCGCTATATATTAAAAAAATATATCAGTACAGTATCTGCCATCGAAATTTTCACCAAGGTTGTCACCTGTGAAATAGAGACCCTCCAAAGGCCCCCATCTTGGATATCTAACACAAACAAAGAAGAGAGATTAGCCCTTACTCAACTACAATCCCTGTCTGACGTAGTCTTCAAACCCGCAGAACCTAGTGATATGGCCTATCCATTTATATGAGAAACAAGCCCTAAAATTACTAAATGAATCTGGCTGTTATCAAAAACTGTCCACTAATCCCCTTCAAAATTTTCATAAAAACTGAAATTATAAATCAAGCCTTTGAACAGGGGATTGTTCCCCCAAAAATGCTAGAGTATATCAAAAACCTCCATCACATATTGCCAACCCTATACCTAATTCCCAAAATCCACAAAAACCCACTAGATCCACCTGGAAGGCCCATAATATCAAGAAATGAGAGCTTATGTGAAATAATCTGTAATTTCATTGACTATTATTTGAAACCCCTGGTAATAACACTTCCCTCATATATACAGGACACCACAGCTGCTCTACAGAGACTCAATCATGTATATCTGGAAGATCATATGCTGATGGTAACAGCTGATGTAGAGTCTCTATACACGTCCATCAGACACAATGATGGTATAAAAGCTGTCTCTGAGTATCTCCAGATGAGTCATTTAGAACCTTCTCTGGTAGATTTGATCCTCATTCTTCTTGACTTCATTCTCAACCATAATGTGTTTACTTTTAACAAAAAAACTTATTTAAAAACCCAGGGGACTGCAATGGGGGCCTTTTGTGCCCCCTCGCATGACAACCTCTTTTTAGGGGCATGGGAGAGGACCATTTTCCAAGGGGACGACATCAGTGGGATTGAAAACATACCGGGATGGATGCGGTACATAGATGATGTCTGGTTCATCTGGGAAGATACTGTGTATAACCTACATGTCCTGATGGACAAACTAAACAACAACAATCAAAATATAAGGCTAACCTATAACTTTGGGAGGGAATTAGAATTCCTAGATATAAAGATCTCAACAACATCCAAGGGCACCATCATCACAGATTTATACAGGAAACCAACTTCTACCAACTCGTTCCTGCATGCCACCTCCTCCCACCCTCCAGCAACCATCAAAGGCATCCCTATTGGCCAATTTTGAAGGGCTAAGAGGATCTGTTCTCAAAACAGCGACTTTGAAAAACAGGCTCTTGACCTAACTAGCAGGTTCAAAAACAGAGGCTACAGCAATCGCTCTATAAAACATGGCTATAAAAAAGCCAAAAAAGCTCCAAGGGAACAACTATTATATCCGGGATACAAGGATATAAGCTCTCAAGATAGCCAGGTAAGATACATCTCAACATACCATAATCAGTGGAAGGATTTGAAAGATATTCTTAAAAAACACTGGCATATTTTGATGATAGACCCTATTCTAAAAACGTGTCTCCCCTCGTACCCTTCAATGGTAGCAAAAAGAAGCCGCAACCTCAAAGACCTGCTAGTTCATAGCCATTATGACCCCACCCCTAACACCTCAAGCCCAATTAACTTGCGGCCTATGCAAAGCCTGTAGTAATTTGAAAAAAGCTAAACAATTCTCAAACTCTGATGGATCCAAAACATATTCCATCAGGAAACATCTAACATGTTCTTCCCAGGGAATCATATATCATGCCACCTGTCCCTCCAATGTAATTTATGTCGGTCTCACCACAAGAGAATTCAAAATCCATGTGCAAGAACACATCAGAGATATAGAAAAATCTAAAACAGTCGAGGACATGTCAGCACTCAAAACCTTACCTCGCCATTTCAAACTATATCACAATTCTCAACTTAGAGGTCTAATTTTTAAAGCCATAGATCAAGTTGAGCTGGGCATACGAGGTGGGGACCTAGGAAAGGCACTTGCACAACAGGAAAGTAGGTGGATCTATCGCCTTAACACCATCACCCCCTTTGGCCTCAATGAAAGTCACTGAAAGTCACGGTTTTGCTTCTTTCTTATAACTCGATATTGCTTCTGTATGGCCTGTACAAATTACCCCTTTTCGTCTTTTCCGATGTTTTAATTAGGTATCTAGGTTTTAATTTTCCCTCACGGACTATCCCCTTCTTCTAATTACCAATTTATTGTTTTTTTATTTTAACACAAATTTTTTTACTTACCTTCAGGTATTGTATATATCTCTCTGATTCTTTTCTTCATCTTCGGTTGTGACGCCTCTTCTGAGTCTCCATATCCGATATGTAGCCTGTGGTGGGCTCCTGACATCCACTCTCTGAGGAGTTTCGTTGGCAGGGAAGCAAGATATGGGAGAAAAATTCCTGTTAATTGCTGAATCATTTAACAATGGACTATCGCCATACATCTCGCGTACCTATTGTTCTTTTCTTTACCCTTCTTCAAAATTGGGTTTGGTATGGCATTACGGTCAGTTTATGACAATCCTCCGCATGTCTTTTTGCTCTGAAACTAATTATGGGATTGTATTGTGTTATCTTCTTATGGGTTCATTCACATACAGCATTATCCTTACCATACCTTTTCTCATTCCTTATCACATAGTTGTTCCGTCATGGGACTGATAAATACACCATGAGCCCATTATTTCCTCTATAGGCCTCCTTTTAACACCGGTAATTGTTGTGAATTCTGCTCTTGGGCTCCCTCCGGTGGTTATGAGTGGTAGTGCTGCTGTCTTTGGATCGCAGCATTTATCAGGTGTGTTCACTTTTTGCAATTTGGACTGGGCTATTTAGTCCTGCTTGATCCTTTAGTCAGTGCCAGTTGTCCATTGTTTTTGGAGGATTCACATCCATACCTGGTCTCTCCTGTTTTGCTGATCATTTCAACAAGATAAGTTCTGGCTTTGTTTTTGCTGTCCACATGCAGTGGACCTTATAGTTCTGTGCATTTTCATGTTTTGTCTTGTCCAGCTTTGTCTGTGAAGTATTTTTTGCAGCCAAGCTGTGTCTCTGGAGATGCAGATATACCCTCCATGTCTTTAGTCAGATGTGGAGATTTGTATTTTCTGTGGTGGATATTTTCTAGTGTTTTAATACTGATCGCATAGTACTCTGTCCTATTCTTTCTTTTTAGCTAGTACGGCCTCCTTTGCTATATTCTGATTTCAGTCTGCGTTTGTCATTTCCCTCTCCTCTCACAGTCAATATTTGTGGGGGGTTGTCTATCCTTTGGGGATTTTCTCTGAGGCAAGATAGTTTTCCTGTTTCTATCTTTAGGGGAAGTTAGTTCTTAGGCTGTGTCGAGGTGTCTAGGGAGTGTTAGGTACATCCCACGGCTACTTCTAGTTGCGGTGCTAAGTTCAGGGTCTGCGGTCAGTACAGGTACCAACTTCTCCAGAGTATGTCTCATGCTGCTCCTAGGCCACCAGATCATAACAGGTAATTTTCATACCCCTCTCAATCTCCCATCTTATTCCCTTCACTATGCATTTCACTGATTTTTTTTTTAATATATAGCGGTTTTTGACATACAGTCCCCATGGTGCCTACAATCTTCCCCAACCCCTTTCTACTCTCTGACATATTTCATTGTCAGTCTCCCTTCTAAATATTGGTACCCCCATACCTTTCTTAAACCCTCTTTTGATGGATACCAATACCTAGTCTCCATTATACCCCTCTGGTTTGAAGAAGACAAAAGGCGAAACGGCACTCGTCGGGCGCGGGATGTGACCCCTTTTTCCACACCGTACATCATCTCTCCTTCTCAGGTAACAACCAACAGCTTAATCATTAGCTTTTTACTCCCTATGTGGCTTCCTTCACATGTACCATAATTGCAGACGTTATATCTTATTGCCATTTAGTGGCCATCTTGAAAATCACCTGATTTTATTGTTCTATCTTAAAGGAACATATACTGTTCCTATTGTCAAGCTACCATTGATTCTACAATAAGTATGACATAAGCTGCTCTATAGGCCCATTTCCTGAGACGAGGATTCTAATCTATACATTCTGCTATTTAATATTACCCTTCACTGCTTGTTATAGGACTACTAAGGGGGGCTTCTGCCATGAGACTGTTTTAGGTCCACCCACATGTTAAGTCCATTCAACTCTGAAATAGGGATATATTATCAAATGCTGATGTATTGCATATCAAATTCTATTATTGTGTCACATCCTGATTCTCTTGGAGGTCCTATCCATACCGTCGTCCTGTCTTTTAATGTTATGTAATTTTTAAAATATATTGTTTCAATAAAAATTAACTTTTATCTACTACCACATGCGTCACTTCGTACCTTACTATGTAACTTTTTGTAAGCATCTATGATTGAAGTGCTACCTAATTGTCTTTAAAAATATTTGGATTATGGGATTAATAAGTATAGAGTGGTATAGTATCCACCACTGGCATAAGCCAAACACATTTGATACTAGCGCATGGCCGTGCGGCCATGCAAACCTTTTATAGTTGCATCTCTACAGGACCTTCCTGGTGGACCAATAGGAGCTGCAACAGGTCCTGAGCGTGTGACCCCCGACCTCCAATGGGAGGTCCTCCCGTGAGCATGCTCAATGCGTGAAGAGCAGGACCAGAAAAGCCTGCTCGCCGCTGACCAGTGCTGGCTACAAGGGCAGAGCCTGGAAAGGCAACAGTAAACATTTGCACAGAATCAGGCTGAGCCAGACGCTGGGACCGACGTCTCTGCTGAGCAGGTTTCACTGCAGCTGGAGGAGAATGGGAGACCGCAGCAGACATGGTTTGAGATTCCCCCTGTGCAGTGGTGGGAACTTGATACCTAACAATGGGCACCATATATGATAGACCACATATGATGCTCCATATATAATGGGCCCCATATGATTCTTTATATAAAGAGTGGCCCATTTATATGGATACAGCTAAATGGAATGGTTGGTGATATCAACTTCCTGTTTGTGGCACATTAGTATATGGGAGAGGGAAAACTTTTCGAGATGGGTGGTGACCATGGCGGCCATTTTGAAGTTGGCCATTTTGGATCCAACTTTATTTTTTCCAATTGAAAGAGGGTCATGTGACACATCAAACTTATTGAGAATTTCACAAGAAAAACAACGGTGGTGTCTTATTTATTTTTTTAATGTAAACGCTTCTGGTTGGTGCTGTTGTGAGCTACAGTCAGGGCCGTAGTCATGGCCCACATAGGTGTCTGCTTACGTGCGCCCTGACCACCCACATCACATATATGCAGTCCCACTGACAAACTTGCCTGGTTCTCAGGGTCCTCCCTGAGTTGCAGGAAAACTTCTTTCCCTGATTTAGTACATAAAAAGACAGAGTCTGGTTCCAACTTTAAAAATAGAACTTTACTTGTTTTCATACGCAGCACGTCCATTGCAGTTACAGCATCAACCTTAGGTTCCACACAGCATGTAAGCATGTATCCTTCGCTTTCACGGTGCTTTTCCCTGCATCCTTCAGTGCGTTCGAGGGACGTCCCGTCAAGCACGGTATCACAGTGTCCTCCCTGTCCGGCTTCATTACCTTTAGGAATTCCCCTGTCTGTTTTGCGCCAGACATGAGGGCATATGCCCAAGTAGTAAGCTGCCACATTTTCGGAGTGACCTGTGTTACTGTCCTGCTGTGACTCCTGCAGTAGCCTCTGCTCTCACCACTGCTGTCACTGCTGCTATCTGCTGTCACTGCTGCTGTCTCTGCTGCTGGCCACTATAGGCCCCTGGATGCTGGGTTATTTTCCTTAAACGTTACGGAGTCCAGCCGCCCTGAACGGGCTCCCTGACCCTTCTGCCTCAAAACAGGAAAACCCTCTATCCTATACATGGTTGGCTCCTCCTAAACTAACTATATAACTAGTGATGAGCGAGCACTAAAATGCTCCGGTGCTCATTGCTCGGGTCGAGCAGATTGGAATACTCGGGTACTCGGCCTGAACAATAAGCCCAATGTAAGTCTATGGGAGACCCGAGTATTTTTACCGCGATCCCCCCCGGGGGTCCTTTTAAGGTCTAAAAACATCTGAAAATGATGGAAACTCTGCTCAAATGACACAGGGACCTCATGGGGATCGCCCCTGGAAGCATTTCTAACTCCTAGTTCACAGCTTTAATCAATTTTTTCTGAGATTCATGCCATTTTTCCCAGTGCCACAAAAAAACACATTAAAACAAAACCAAAACGGGTTTTGCTTGGAAATATATCAAGGTACATCCTTTCTAGGTTAGTAACTTGCCTGTAAGGCCAAATATTTAACCTCAGACCGAAAATTTCCTCCCCTACTTAGGCTTAGTTCAGATGCAGCGTTTTTGAAGCATTTTTCAACTTTAACATTGCTTTCAACCACTACAAATACATTCACTGGGAAATGTCATTGTAACATTTAACAACGCTAGCTGGCCATGTGGTGTGTGACAAATAAGCAGACCCATCTTGTTTCATTTATGAAAGAGGGACTCTTAAAGTCACAGAGCCTATTTTTACTGGTGCATCAGGCGGCATTAATCTTCTTAAAGGGCCATTATGAAACAGTGGGTCTCCTAAGCTGTTGTAGCCTATGCTGTGAGTGGATGTGCTGCCAAGAATTACGATGCACCACAAAACCCCTGTCATAAGATGTCCAGGGGGGACTCCTGAAAAAGTATTGCATTGAATTGAAGGCCTGCCCTGCTACCAATTCTTATGCACCCCAATAAGCCTTTGAACCCACATAGTGGATGGACCCATGAAAATCCACTTCACAATATGCATTTTCTACTCCCGTACTCCTTTGTTTTACACATTGGCAGCAAGGCCAGCCCTGCTACAGAGTCAGTCATATGCACCCCATTAGGCCCTGGAACCCACATAGTAGATGGGCCCATGAAAATCCACTTCACAATATGCATTTTGTGCTCCATACTCCTTTGTTTTATACATTTGCAGGAAGGCGAGTGAATCGCCCCCAGACACAGGGCCACGAGTTCTCGGTACCGGGCCTCTCTGGTTCGGTGCTGAGGCTGTCACGGTGGTTAGACCCAGTCCGCGACCCTGCTAAGGGGCGCCCAGTAAAGGGGGAATAGTCTGTCAGGGGTTCGTGATGCCACCTGTGGTGTTCGGTCAGAGTGACCGACGCTGCTATGGGGTCCACTGGGGTGATGGAATGGCAGCTGGATGGTATACCTTCCCACAGGTGAAGTATGTCCCCAGGGCTTCCCAGTGGTGTAGGTAGCGATGGTGATGGTGTAAGGTGCAGGCAATATCGAGGACACAGGGTTGCAGTCCTTTTACCTCTTTACTGAAGACTTCAGGATCCTCAATCCAGAGCACGTCTAACAGGGCTTTCAGAGACCGGCCGGTCCGATGGGCACATCCAGAGTTTCCTTTGCAGATGGAAATCGTTGCCTACCACTAGCGCCTGTGTGTTGTAGTCCTACCCTGCTGAGCATTCGGAATAGTCCTCACAACTGCTGTTCTCGTTCGTTCGTTCTCTACAGCTCTCTCTCGTTCTTTGGTTTCAGATGTTACTAGTTTCTAACGTCCCCCAGGTATGTTATGGCTAGGACACCACCCGTATGACGGGAAGGCTCGGAGCTCTTCCGGGACCCTAGAGACGCCCCTCTCCACGCGTTGCCCCCTATGTCTTCGTAGGTGTAGTAAGGTAGACAGCCAACCTATAATTAACTGTCCGGCGGAGTTTGAAGTAAGGCCTGAAGTCAGTTACTCCTGCAGTGTTCTGACCACCGACTACGCGCCTCAGTAAAATGTTGCCTCTCTCTCTCGGCACGACTCTTACTGGCTCTCCTTTGTGCTTGATCTCGTTTACACTGTTCCACAATATCCTTCCCTTCGTGTCTCTCTCCTGGATACCGCCGCAGGGTGTGCAGGCGCGGTTCCGTTACATTCTGTTCTGTTCGCTAGGCACCTGCCAGGTTCCCACGCCTGACAGGGACCCCCCTGTGCCTTCTCCCTGCAACACCCCCTGCCACGGGATGTTGCCTGAATCCAACCCAGTCAGCTTCTGACTAACTTCCCTCCCAGCCCCTAGTTTTACCAATGTGAGGAGTGGCCCAATAAATAAAGCCTTTATCTTCCCCTAGTGGCTGGAGTGTGAAGTGTAATGTGTTCTGGTGATACCTGGTCAGGAGAACTCCTTAGTGCTATCAGACGTACCACCACTCTCCTTAGCGGCAGAGTGCCATACTGCAACGACCAGGTCTCTGGGGCGCTGCACGAGCCCTGCTGCATAGTAAGTCATATGCACCCCATTAGGCCTTGGAACACACATACTGGATGGGCCCAAGAAAATCCACTTCACAATATGCATTTTGTGCTCCATACTCCATTGTTTTATACATTGGCAGCAAGACCAGCCCTGTTGCATAGTCAGTCATATGCACCCCATTATGCCATTGAAACCACATACTGGATGGGCCCATGAACATCCACTCGTATTTTTTAATGGTATGATGGTTCCATCTTTGCACAGTTATTTACAGGAGAATTTGGCAATATCATTTGCCATTTTGTTAACACTAAGGTTCAGATACGGCTTTAAAAAAGGCAAATACTGGCAATACAAGGCAATTTTATTGCAAACTACAAAATTCAAGGAATAGTATGATTGAATAGTGTGAGTGCATACACTTTTGTATATGTTAACATACACAGATTAATAAGTACATATATGGATTAAATAAATATAGTGATTATGTATATATGAAGAATAACTACCTTCAGTATACTTAGATCATCACCAAGAGGCTTTTACACATCATCTGTCTGGAATATCAGAGAAGCAACATGAAGACAGAGAACCCCTGGGAGATTACCTACAATGCATGGGCATCCCCGAATATGCAGGTATCAGCACACTGTACATGTACAGGTACCCCAGTTTTGGCATCTGTCCAAGTCTTGTTTCTCTGGTCTTATATAGTGATTTACACTATGCAGTAACTCTAGTTTCACCCAGACCTTCAAGTGGCCACTTTTCAAGGCTGGATGGAGGTATTATGCAGTCATCAGATGAGGGGCCATAAACTGCTAAAAAATAAAAGCCACAAGGATTTAGATCAAACCACCACCAGCATAGTTTCAGTAAACCTTAATGTTTTACAATGACAAACAGCAAACAGAAAGAGGCTTAGAACTGTTTGTGAAGTGAATAAGCATACATTTATCAGGATTGTGTCACTATGAACATTGTCGGTCACATTTGTAAATGTTTTACAAGAAATGCAGCTATGGCATTGTCTGAATGCATTGGGTATACAGTATTTTAATCTTGGTTACAAATCGCCATTTGTGTATACGCCATTTGTATATTTGAGGCAGCCAAAGTTAAGGATCTAAAGGAGAGAAACTAATATAGTGGACAAATTTTAAGGAACTACTGAGCTAAACTAACAGCATTGTTTTATCAAATTTATATGAAGCGTATTGTGTCCAATGTTAGCAACCAGCCAACACAAAAAAGGAGCTTTTCAAGTGAGCTCTTTAAGGTACTCAAATGTTATGAAGTGTTTGCCAACAAGGAGGTGGTTTCACCAATGTGGAGTACCTTTTTTAAATATATACTAATGCCATCACAGCCCCCCTTGCCCAAACTTCACCAGCCTATAACAGTACAAAGCTTATTCACCCAGGTGATCTAGTGGCAGTTATTCCAGAGACATTGCAGGAGACAGAGTTAAGAATTAGGCCCAGTGTAAAAAATTGTTTATGTGCATCCTAGACACCCTTCCCCCAAAATTGACTTTCTGTAACAAAAAGGAACACATGAACCCAGGTGTTCTAGTGGTGGAATATAAGGAGACATTGCTGAAGGCCTCATCAAAAGATAGGCCCAATGTAAAGGATTGTGTATCCTACACTTGTAATTCCCATACACTAAGTGCATGGGCTGACAAACATTTCCCCATGGGGGTGGCAATTTAAAAAAAAAAAATTGTTTACAGGCATCATAAACACCTTGCAAAACTGTAAAGTGGTTTTCTGCACAGTTGCTGCTGGGAAGGTGCAGGTTTGTAGTAAAAATACGGCGGACGAATCGTTGGATGAAGTGATCAGGAGAAGGAGCATGGTGATGACAGGAATGGGAATGTACATGATTAATAACAGCGGTGGCTATGGGAGGTATGAGATCCAGGATACAGCCTACAATCATTGGTCATTTAACCACCACCAATTACCAGAATGTGTTTCATGGTCGTCAGAAGATCGGTGTAACAGATGCGCGTGTTTGACTCGGCCAAAAAAATGCCAGTCAAAAATATGTTGGCAAACCAAAGACGCACGTGTGTGTCTAAAGGGCAAAGTGCAACATGTTCGTGAGATGCTGAATTATAGAAAGCAGATCAGTGTTTGAGGAAAACCAAACAAACTGATGGATGCTTGTGAAAAACTAAGTTTAAAGAGGAGTGCACGAGGAGTGCACAAGGAGGGGACAAGATGGGTCATCTCCTTTCTAGAATACTGGTGGCACAGAGAGACTCCACACATACAGTTGCTTTGAAGGGAAAGGATGGGTCAGAGCATACTGGTTGCGGGGCAATTTTGGAGGTGATGACGCATTATTATTCGGATCTTTGTAAATCGCGGGTACAACCAACGATGGAGGAGGTGGATGGTTTTATGGGAGAGGTTCAGCTTCGTATACTTTGAACAGTTGATCAGGGACTTCTTGAATAGCTGTTTCATTTGGAGGAGCTTGACGCTGCACTGGCCTCTATGCCTAATGATAAAGCCCCAGGAGTGGATGGTATCCCAGGGGAGGTGCAAATAAAATGCAAGACTAGGTATTGCTTCCTGCTTTGTTGGAGGTGTATACTGATGGTCTGGTTGAGGGTGAGTTGTCGCGGTCCATGCCTGAGGCAATAATTGAAGTGTTGCCAAAACAGGGTAAGGATTTGACGGATCTGGCGTCTTATCGCCCAATCTCATTATTAACCATAGATATCAAAATCTTGGCCAAAATCTTGGCTAATCGTCTTAACAAGGTGATAACGACACTAAAACCGGGAACAGTCAGGTTTTTGCCCAATATTTCTACAGCATGTAATCTTAGACGATTGTTTCTCAATATGCAGGTAAAGTCAGACAATATGGGTCAGAGGGTTGTGGTGTCTTTAAACGTTGCTAAGGCTTTTGATTGTGTGGAATGGTATTATTTGTGGTCGGTTATGAAGCCTATGGGTTTTGGCGACAGATTTATAATTTGGGTGCAATTGTTATATGCCTCTCCAAGAGCCAGTATACGGGTAAATGGGCTCTTGTCGGGGATTTCCCTTTGTATAGGGTAACGCGGCAGGGGTGCCCTTTGTCTCCTCTCTTGTTTGCAATTGCATTTGAGCCCTTGGCGGCTGCAATAGGTAGGTATAGGGACATAAAGAGATTTAGATGCGGAAACTATGAAGAAAAGATTGACAGTAGTCTTTGAGGGCTGTTATGAACAGCATTAAAAAATTTATGGCCCTTTACAGATTATCTATTAATTGGGATAAGTCTGTGTTATTGCCTCTGACACTAGACCCTGGGGTTCCCTTAAGGGAGGTACATGAGTGTAAATATCTGGGCATCGTGGTTTTCAGCAAAATAGAGGACTATGTGCGGCTCAACCTGACTCCTATATGCTGCTCAACCTGACTCCAAAGCTTGGGAAGTTCCAGCAGAAGATTGGGGCCTGGAAGAAGCTATTTCTATCGGTTGCAGGAAGAGTACATTTGATCAAAATGATACTTATGCCTCAGCTCCTATACATATTGAATAATGTTCCAGTGTGGCTGCCTCAGAGTAAATTTAATTGGATCAATACTGTATGTAGGGACTTAATTTGGAAGGGTGGCCTGGCACACATCAAATTGGAACATCTGCTAAGGGCGAAGAATGAGGGTGGTCTGGCAGTCCCCAATCCATGTATTTACTATATAGCATCTCAATGCCAGCATATGGTAAGTTGGGGAGAACAGGAACAGAGCGCTTAAGCGGGGATAATCATTGAACACGCGGTAGGGAAAAGCTCATTGTTAGCCAGTCTGGAAGCAGGCAGATTCAGAATTAACCACAAACAATTCCCAACAATATCTTTGATGGGGAAAGACTGACAGAAAATTAAGAATTGAAGAGGAGTAACGGAATTTAAGAGATATAAGCCGATTTGGTTTGATCCTAGGTTGGCAGAGCTCATGAGATTTTGGGGTTCGGTCAGTGGAGGCGCATTGGCATTTAGTTCGTGTCTCAGTCGCTTGATGGGGATGTTATTAAAACATTCGAGACACTTAGTACAGAGTTCCCTTTGTCCCAGAAGATGTTCTTTCAATATTTGCAGTTGAGACACGCCCTAAATTGTCAAAAGGAGGGGGCTTGATTCTGCAGTCTGATGGCTTATTGAATCTTATCAGGCCTCAGAGGAGTATGACTGGGTTCGGTACCATGATGTACAAGTGTCTGATGGATACCTTTTTATTGAAACATCCGTTAAGGCTAAATGAAAAAGGGGTGGCAGATGTGGGTCCTTTGTCGGAGTCCCAGTGGGGGTCTATACTTCAATACATCCCCAGGGCATCCTTGAGTGTGGCTAAGAGGGTGTTGGACTTATACCTGGTGTATAGGGTGTACAGGACCACAGCATGGATGAGGAAGGCAGGACTGAGAGGTGACTCAAAATGCCCAAGGTGTTGAGTATGATGCAGATTTGATACATATGATGTGGTCCTGTGCTCGCCTTCGACCCTTTTGGGTGTAGGTGCTTAACTTTATTCAAGAGCTGATAGGGGTAAAAGTGTTGCGTAACCTGCTGACTTGCCTTCTGGGTTGTATGGATGAGATTGCTACAGATGAATGTGTAAGGTTGATTATTGCAAGATTGTTGTATGCTGCGAGAAAGCTTATTGAGATTTACTGGTTGGATGAAAAACCACCAGGGAAAAAGGAACTTATTAATAACATTAATTTTATTTTCCTTATGGAAATGAATATCTACATCAAGAGAGGTCAGAATACAAAATTTGAAAATGTGTGGGGCGGATGGATGGATTACCCAGGCATGGCATCTGCTGAGTTTTGCAGAGTAGAATGGGGGTACTTTAGTTGCTTCTGGAGGATCTTTTACATGTACTGTTGTATAATTTTCAAGAGGTGATGTTGTCAGTTGGTTGTATTGGATAGGGTAAGGGACTGGGGTGGGGGAAGGTTGGTTATGGGGTAAGGGTCCTGTATTTGTAAAATGAAAATGTATTAATCAGATTTGTATTAGTGGGACCTGTCTGGAAAATGTGTCAGACTGTGTTACTGTGTGTCATATTTGTTACGCTTTCGGACCAGGAAAGCGAGATAAGTGAACCCACTGGACCGAAACAGCGAAACTCCCCAGGACGAGTAGACCAGGTGGACTGCCCCCTATACAGGGAGCGTTAGGAGCAGGCCAAGGGGAGACTACTGCACGGCAGCCGGTACCAAAGCAGAGTGAAAGGAAAGGTCAGGGCAGGGACGACGGAAAAGAAAACGAGGAAGGAGATGAGGAACAGGTAACGGGAAACTGACAAAACAGACAGAAAATGAGAGACAAACCAGAAGACAGGATGGGAACACGAGACCACGGAAGCGCATCAGACAAAGGCGGAAGGACAAGGCTGAGGATCAGGAACACCGGGGAAACGGAGGCACAGGAGAACTGGAGCTGAAAGGGAAGCACGGAGACAGGCAATGATTAAACACAGAAACGAAAAATCAGAAACAAAAGACAAGCCGCTAGGATAACGCAGAGTACGCTAGGAAGCGTGAGAGCCAGAGGCATTTGCTAGAAAAACAAATGACAGATAGGCACAGCCAAAAGGAAGAGGCGGCCTTAAATGCAGAGTGGCAGCGTACCTTCCGGGTCATGGTCCTCCAGGATCACAGAGAGCAGGAGAAAGAGCGTCCAGAGAAAAGGGCAGAGTGCGCGTGCCCAGAGAACCCTAGTGCGTGCGCGCCCGACAGGAAGCAGGAGCCGGGAGAACGAGCAGAGGAGACGGCGCTGGAGGAAGAACAGGAGCGCGCCGGGATGCCATGGAGCGGTAAGTAAGAGCGGACAGCAGGGGCTGCAGCGGTGATAACGGCGACCTGACAATATGCTTTAATACAAAATTATTTGATTTAAAAAAAGAGGAGTGCACCATCCATAACTATAAACACACACGTGGCACAAGCTTCTTCATCTTCAGCCACACATATTACCAATAATAACCAAATGTCACAGTCAAAAATTATTTGTACTAGTGTAACGAACACTGTTAAAGGAATGACACTAATCGTAGATAACCACGACCCTGGGAAACACCAGATTTCCTCTTTACAAGATATGGACGATGATGGTATTGATGACGACTTTGAAATTAATTTACCACATATACACCAAGAAGATGAAGATCACAGCTGCAAAAAATGTGCAAAAAAAGGCCATGAATGTCTGGAAAATCATTTTCTCTTGGGCAAACTTTCCCTCTTACTAAAGTGGTACCGAATGATGCATACACAGCTCTCATGTCTATTTAGCCTGATATGGTTGAAAGATGATGTATTCTGTTTTGTCCATGTCCACTTTTTGAATGCGAGCAGAAAAGAAGGATAAAATAGTGGTGAGACTTGGATCAGTAAGGAAGTACAGGTCCTTCTCAAAAAATTAGCATATAGTGTTAAATTTCATTATTTACCATAATGTAATGATTACAATTAAACTTTCATATATTATAGATTCATTATCCACCAACTGAAATTTGTCAGGTCTTTTATTGTTTTAATACTGATGATTTTGGCATACAACTCCTGATAACCCAAAAAACCTGTCTCAATAAATTAGCATATTTCACCCATCCAATCAAATAAAAGTGTTTTTTAATAACAAACAAAAAAACCATCAAATAATAATGTTCAGTTATGCACTCAATACTTGGTCGGGAATCCTTTGGCAGAAATGACTGCTTCAATGCGGCGTGGCATGGAGGCAATCAGCCTGTGACACTGCTGAGATGTTATGGAGGCCCAGGATGCTTCAATAGCGGCCTTAAGCTCATCCAGAGTGTTGGGTCTTGCGTCTCTCAACTTTCTCTTCACAATATCCCACAGATTCTCTATGGGGTTCAGGTCAGGAGAGTTGGCAGGCCAATTGAGCACAGTAATACCATGGTCAGTAAACCATTTACCAGTGGTTTTGGCACTGTGAGCAGGTGCCAGGTCGTGCTGAAAAATGAAATCTTCATCTCCATAAAGCATTTCAGCCGATGGAAGCATGAAGTGCTCCAAAATCTCCTGATAGCTAGCTGCATTGACCCTGCCCTTGATGAAACACAGTGGACCAACACCAGCAGCTGACATGGCACCCCACACCATCACTGACTGTGGGTACTTGACACTGGACTTCAGGCATTTTGGCATTTCCTTCTCCCCAGTCTTCCTCCAGACTCTTGGACCTTGATTTCCGAATGACATGCAAATTTTGCTTTCATCAGAAAAAAGTACTTGGGACCACTTAGCAACAGTCCAGTGCTGCTTCTCTGTAGCTCAAAAGTGGCTTTACCTGGGGAATGCGGCACCTGTAGCCCATTTCCTGCACACGCCTGTGCACGGTGGCTCTGGATGTTTCCACACCAGACTCAGTCCACTGCTTCCTCAGGTTCCCCAAGGTCTGGAATCGGTCCTTCTCCACAATCTTCCTCAGGGTCCGGTCTCCTCTTCTCGTTGTACAGCGTTTTCTGCCACATTGTTTCCTTCCAACAGACTTACCATTGAGGTGCCTTGATACAGCACTCTGGGAACAGCCTATTTGTTGAGAAATTTCTTTCTGGGTCTTACCCTCTTGCTTGAGGGTGTCAATGATGGCCTTCTTGACATCTGTCAGGTCGCTAGTCTTACCCATGATGGGGGTTTTGAGTAATGAACCAGGCAGGGAGTTTATAAAAGCCTCAGGTATCTTTTGCATGTGTTTAGAGTTAATTAGTTGATTCAGAAGATTAGGGTAATAGGTCGTTTAGAGAACCTTTTCTTGATATGCTAATTTATTGAGACAGGTTTTTTGGGTTATCAGGAGTTGTATGCCAAAATCATCAGTATTAAAACAATAAAAGACCTGACAAATTTCAGTTGGTGGATAATGAATCTATAATATATGAAAGTTTAATTGTAATCATTACATTATGGTAAATAATGAAATTTAACACTATATGCTAATTTTTTGAGAAGGACCTGTAATGTCAGGTACAGATAGGTAGATCTGCATGTCATCTGCGTAATGATGATATTGCAAACCGTGCCATTACATGAGCTGTCCCACACCGAAGATGTAGATGGAGAAGAGTAGGGGTCCTAGAACTGGGCTTTGGGGAACACCGAAAAACCGTGGTCGAGGTGAGAAGGTGGTTTGGGAGAGGGAGACACTGAATGTCCCCGTAACACCAGGTTGTTTTTTAGAGACTCTGCCGATAGCCCCCAGAGGGCCATTTACACCAATAGCCAGGCCCGCATCAGCAGGGGTAGCAAAACTCCCATCCTAACCACCACAAGCATGATCAGGCACATGGCAGCAAACCACACGACTTTGTTGGTTGTACACAAGGCTCCATGAACAGTGTCTGCGGGTGATACCACTGCTTCCTCCAGTGTTGTGCATGCAAGCAAATCCCCTGTCCATGGTGCATGCAAAGATGCCTTACGCCCTGCATCTGCAGTTGCACACAAACTCATCTAGCACCATCAACAAGCACATCCACATCCTTGTCTCAACGCAGCAATCAGTTGTCCATACCCCATACCCAATTCTTTGGAACGCAAACGGAAATAAGCAGCCAATGCCACAGTACTAAATTCACACATTTCTCATCTGCTTGGGCTCAAAATGTTGCATTTTATGCCCATGTGAGACGTAAGCTTTCAGCAACCTGATGGTGATTACAATCACAAGATACTCATTACCCAGCTGTCACAATTTTTCCATGAGCAAAAAAGAAAAAAAAATCCAGCTCCAGGAGTAAAATTAAACAAAAATTTTATTAAATATCTTTAAAAATTGGAAAGCTGCTTACCAAAAATATAAATCACAAAATAAGGATGAAGACAAACATCAATTCGCTGGACGCGTTTCGAGCGCCAAAAGCGCTCTTAAACTTCAGCATAAGAATGAACAGAAAAGTCCCGGATATAAAAAGCAATACAACAGGTGAGTATAATCAGTCTAATGTGAATCATTATCAAGCCGACACAGCGGCGAGAGAGAGATCCAGAACCAACTTAAAAAAAAAAAAAAAAAAGGGGCACTGTGCATGACAAACATATAAAACAAATGCAAGAAAACATTGTAAAACACAAGTTAATAATGCAACATCGCTTCCTTCCTTAGATTTAATCCTGTGGGTACACGGGTATTAAGCAAATAAATCCAAAATGCTTCTTTATCGCGTAATTTCCTTTCTCTGTCTCCTCCTCTGTTGTTCCTATAGATCTGTTCAATCGCATAGACTTTTAAACTTTTGGTTTGCCTGTTATGAATTTTAATGAAATGATTAGAAACATTTGATACATGTCTCAATGTTGGTTGTGTGATATCATAAAGATGTTCACGAAATCTGTCCTTGAGTCTTCTAATGGTAGATCCAATATACAATAGTTTTCACTCAGTACATTCAATTACATAAACAATAAAATTTGTGTTACAATTAAGAAAGCTTTTGATGGAAAAAAATTTTTGATTGTCAGAACAAGTGAATGTAGCAGTTTTTTTGATATATGGACAAGTTTTGCATGGGTGTGAACCACAACCATAAAATCCCTTAGTGGATAACCAAGTAGCAGAATTTTTACTGATTTTGGAATCTAAATAACTGGGAGATAAGACGTTGCCCAAAGTGGGGGCTCGTCTTGGTACAATTTTAATACCGTTTTGAAGAATGGTATCCATGATGTCATCATCTCTGAGAATATTAAGATTACGAAAAACAATATCCGAAATGGATTTAAAATATGTACTATATGTAAGTATTAAAGTTGGTGGATCCACAGATGTTTTGTTACTATTTCTTTTATTGTTTTTTTTGGAGCTAGTATTTATATTAATAAGATCTGATCTTTGTTTGGTATCCACTATATTAAAGGCACGTTCTATGCTCCAATTCGGATAATGTCTGGTATTTAAACGTTTCTTAATGGTGAGTTTTTCTTGTTCAAAGGCTTTATTGTTGTTGCAATTTCGTTTGGCTCTAAGTGCTTCACCCAGTGGAATGGATTGTATGGTGTGAATGGGGTGAAAGCTTTTAGCATGTAAAATGGTATTACCTGCAGTCCTCTTACGATAGGTATGGGTTTGAATTGGTTCATCATGTGTGCCTGTGAGAACTAAATCCAAAAAAGTTATACATGCTTTGTCACAAACATAAGTAAATTTGAGATTAAAAGGATTATTATTGATGTAAGAGACAAATTGTAACATGGAGTTATGATTACCAGACCAAACCAGCAATAAATCATCTATAAATCTAGAATACCACTTAATGTGTTCAGAAAATGGATTATTGGAAGAATAAATATAGCTCTCCTCCCACCAAGACATTACCAAATTTGCTACGGATGGGGAAAATTTCGCCCCCATAGAAACTCCATTGTTCTGAATGAAATATTTCCTGTCAAACATAAAATAATTATGTGATAATAAAAATGCGAGCACAGAAATGATAAATGATTGAAACTCCTGAGAAAAGTCGCTATATTTAGCCAAATGAAATTGAATTGCATATAATGCGACTTTATGGGGAATTGAAGTGTACAATGCAACAATATCACAAGACAACCATGTCCACTGTGAATCCCATACAATGCCCTCAAACATATATAAGACATCCCTAGAGTCTTTCAAATAACCCGGGACTCTTTGCGCCAGAGGTTGCAATATAGTATCCAGCCATTCACCT
This sequence comes from Ranitomeya imitator, assembly GCF_032444005.1. Classification (NCBI taxonomy): domain Eukaryota; kingdom Metazoa; phylum Chordata; class Amphibia; order Anura; family Dendrobatidae; genus Ranitomeya; species Ranitomeya imitator. The sequence goes on along the minus strand of NC_091289.1, from coordinate 109,727,370 downwards.
AGGTGCTCACTATATGAGCCAATTCCCGAGATTATAGGTCTCATGGGAGGTGGAAAAATGTTCTTGTGTGTTTTAGGTAGAGCATGTAGAAAAGGAATCATAGGATTGTCAATGTAAAGGTAATCAGCCTGTTTTTGAGAGAAAAAACCTTGATTGAGACCATTGTCAATGATTTTTTTAGATAATGCTAAATATTCTGTAGTTGGATCAGATTTCAATTGACTATAGTCATTATTCGCTGATAACATGCTATAGATGGCTTCAAAATAATCACTTTTATTCAAAATAACAACAGATCCTCCTTTGTCTGACATTTTTATAACGATGTCAGAATTATTTTTGATTTTTTCCAAGGATTCCCGTTCCAGTTTAGATAAATTAAACTTGTGAAATTGATGCGAAGAATTAGACATGAGTTTACGAATATCCCGTTCAATGTTCTCCTGAAACCGATCCATGGAATCCGTTCGTGTGTGTACAGGGTAGAACATTGGATTTTTTGTTTTGAAAAAGGATAAACAGTTAATATCCTGTTTTTGTTTATTTTCCGTATCCAACTCTAAAAGAGACGATAGACAATTTTGTTCGGAGAAATCCATTCCTGAAAATTCATTAGTAGTTGAAGATGAAGCATTAGGTGTGACCAATTCTTGTTTTTCTGTAGATAAAAAATGCTTCTTGACTGTTAGATCTCTGACAAATTTATTTATGTCTTTAAGAGTGGAAAAAATATTAAGACTCATATTAGTTGGAGCAAAGTTCAAACCACGTGACAAAAGTTTTATTTCTATGTCCGAAAAGGTATACACAGATAAATTCAGGACATCTAATGTGGTGTCCTGTTGTGGCTCCTCAGTCGATTCTGAAAGACGGGAGGAACAGGAGTGTTTGTGGTGTTTCCTGCCGCTCCTCCTCGTGCGTTTCTTGATCCGTTTTTTGAAAAACCAGAGCGATTTTGTCTAGGCTTGCGATAATAGCTAGAGCCTGTCTGTGTGGCCATATCTGGTAGACTTGTATCCTGATGAGATGAATCCCCTGAAGCGTCAGAAGTTTCCACATCAGAAGAAGAAAAAGTAACTTGATTGCGATTGCTGGAAAAAAAAGTGCGATTACGTTTCTTCAAAATTGGCTTTGGAGTAAATGGTTGTTTGTCCCATCTGCCCCACTCATAGATCTGATTGTTGGTATAATCAAATATGTCTCTGTTAAATTTCCGTTTCTTGACCACTATAATAGATTCTTCTAAAGCATGTAATTTTGCTTTGAGGTCTTTTTGAAAGTCTTTAAACTCTTGGTCAGAAACAGCAGATTTATAGGATGTAAGATCTTTATCCAGACTGCTTTTAATTGTTAATAATTCCTCATTTTCATATTTGGTTATAAGTTGCATGAGTTGTAAGGAACATGTGGATAATATTGAATTCCACTCCATTACAAACGTATCATTATATACAGTAGTTGGAATTTTTTTAATTCTCAGACCCCTTGGAATTATATTTTGTTCTAAGTAATTTTGTAAGGTGGTGTAATCCCACCAAATACGTGTCTCGTTCAGAGACAATTTCTCAATGTTATACATGAGATTCAATGTGTCCGTGGAGGTGTCAACATTTTTGTTGGCTGCTTTGAACACCTGTGCAGCCCGTTCCTTCCTCAAGGGGTCAATGAGAGAATCCATGAGTGGGAAATGAAGATTTATCAAGGAAAAACTTGTGAAAAAACTTATACAAAAAAAAAAAAAATTATAAAAAGGTTATAAAAACAAGAAAAAACAGTAGTCCATCCAAGAAATCAAAAATCAATACTAATATTTGTAAGGTAAGCAGCATGAATCCATAACATCAAATGGATAGAAATAGAAGTGTGCGGGGGGCACGAAAAAACAGAGCATAAATGAAAAGAAAAAACATTGTATTTCAGCTCACCCGCATGGCAGAATTTATCATAGTCCAAATGTAATCCGAGCACGGATAGCATCTCTGTCCAACGCTGAGGTAAATGAGCAAAAAAGAAAAAAAAATCCAGCTCCAGGAGTAAAATTAAACAAAAATTTTATTAAATATCTTTAAAAATTGGAAAGCTGTTTACCAAAAATATAAATCGCAAAATAAGAATGAAGACAAACATCAATTCGCTGCCGTCATGACATTCGACAAGCAAGCACATATCCCACAACATTACCCGGGCCCTCTACAATGTTGTTACTGGGAAAGTGCACCTAAAAACACAGACACTTGGACAAGTGCTTGCGGTCAGAGACGTACATCTCACTAACGGCACACAGGAATCTGGGGCACAGTCCGACCTTGGGATCGTGCACGTCCTCTCAACCCCGAGTATTGCTGGCCCTGCGTCAATCTGGGTTGCCACCACAGTAGACAGCTCCTGCACCTCCTCCTCCTTTGCATCTTCTTCAGCCACCATCTCCAAAAGTAACACATCAGTCACAAGCTGGAAGCACTGCAGCACTGCCTCTGGCAATCGGCAACAGGCTGTGCTGAAGCTAATATGATTTGGTGACAAACCGCACAACGATGACGAGTTGTGGACAGCTCTAAAAGAGCAGGCAGATCTGTGGCTGACACCACTGAACTTACAGCCAGGCATGGTAGTGTGTGACAATGGCTGGAACCTGGTGGCTGCTCTGTGTCGAGGCAAGCTCACACACGTGCCATGCCTGGTCCATGTGATTAACCTCATTGTTCAGCGTTTCTTGAAAAGCGACACGGAGATGCCAGATCAGCTAGGAAAAGAACGAGGCTCTGCGTACTCATTTTAGAAAGTCAGCTACAGCTTCATCCGCCCCTTGCTGTGATTCTTGTTGTGAATTCTGCTCTTGGGTTCCTTCCAGTGGTTGTTGGTGGGAATGCAGTTGTCTCTGACTCGCAGTCCTGGCCAGGTGTATCGGATAATTACAATTCTGACTGGGATATTTAGGTGTGCAGGATCCTTTAGCCTTTGCCAGTTGTCAATGTTTCTTTGGAAGTGTTGGCTCTCTGCCTGGCCTCTCCTGCTTATCTGCCAGTTCAGCAAAGATAAGTATCTGTTTCTTTTCCTGTGGCACACATGCAGTGTGCTTATTTTCAGTACTGTTCGTTTGTTTTTCTTTTGTCCAGATTAGACTGTGTCTGCGTTTTCTCAGTCTGGTTGGTTTCACTGGAGTTCAGTGTCGGACTGGAGCACCTTGGGCCCACCAGAGAAAATCATTCTTGGGGTCCACTATGTAGTAACATAGGAGTAGATACAAGACCACTAATTGTGCGGTAAAAAGCGCTAATATCAGGGTATAATATAAGGTAGTTCACGTCTTAATAATGTAGCAAGGGTTGGGGTAGCCCCCTCACAGAATATAATGTAGCCCCCTCATAAAATATAATGCGGTCCCCTCTCATAGAATATAATGCAGCACCCCACAAAATATAATGCAACCCCTGAGGTATGACACAGTCCCCACCATAGAATATAATGTAGCACCCCCATAGGGTATAATGCAGCCCCCCTCATATAGTATAATGCAACCCACCACAGAATATAATGTAGTCCCCTGAGAGAATGCAGTTCCACCACAGAATATAATGCAGCCCCCCATAGAGTATACTGTAGCCCCCTCATATAGTATGATGTAGCCCCCATAATATAATGTAGTCCCCTGAGAGAATAATGCAGCCCCACCGCAGAATATAATGCAGCCCCCCCATAGAGTATACTGTAACCCCTCATATAGTATGATATAGCCCCCCATAATATAATGTAGTACCCTGAGTATAATGCAGTCCCCCCACAGAATATAATGTAGCCCCCCAGGGCTGTATTTAGAGTTTCTGCTGCCCTAGGCACTTTTAGTGCTGCCTCCCTCATTGGTGAGTATGACACTATCGGCAGTGACTTTGGCAAGAATCGCTGATGTGAAAGTCGCCTTTTGCAGCAGATCGGGCAGTTTTTCTGCATCTGCCGCGTAACGGATCACTTACAGCAACACTGCGTTCAGCCTCATTCATTCCCTATGGGATTTGCGGCACTTGCCGTGATCTGGCAAATGCGGTACCATACCTCCCAACTTTTGAAGGGAAGGAGGCATAAAGTTTGCGGCGCGCGTAGTGCGCCGTGGCAAATTTTAGGCCACGCCTCTGACCACACCCATTTCACAACTAGTCACACCCATATCCACATCCCAACCACAGCCATTTAGCACTGCTGATCACACTGTTTCATATACAACAATTATAAACCCAAAAAAAATGGCCACACATAATAGCCACACATGATGCTCCATACTGTATAATGACCTCACATGATTCTCCATACTGTATAATGGCCACATATGATGCTCCATACTGTATAATGGCCACATATCATGCTCCATACTGTATAATGGCCACACATAGCGCTCCATACTGTATAATGGCCACACATGATGCTCCATACTGTATAATGGCCACACATGATGCTCCATACTGTATAATGGCCACACATGATGCTCCATACTGTATATTGGCCACACATGATGCTCCATACTGTATAATGGCCACACATGATGCTCCATACTGTATAATGGCCACACATGATGCTCCATACTGTATAATGGCCACACATGATGCTCCATACTGTATAATGGCCACACATGATGCTCCATACTGTATAATGGCCACACATGATGCTCCATACTGTATAATGGCCACACATGATGCTCCATACTGTATATTGGCCACACATGATGCTCCATACTGTATAATGGCCACACATATGGTTCCCAAGTGTTTTGGGATGATTCTCCTATAAATTCACAGAGATAATACAGTTCAGTAAAGTAAACCAGATCAGCAGAATATGTGCACAAGTCAATGAGAATATAGATCTGATGTATGAGAGGCAAAGACCGACCAGACTCCTTTAAATTAGTGCAGATCAACAAACCAAGTCAGCAGACTATGTGCACAAGTCTATGAGAGTATCAATCTGATGTGTGAGAAGTTAAGACCGACCAATCACACATATAGAGTCTTAAGAAACAGCTAGGAATCCACTGTGAGAGACAATGATCCCAAAAGAATGAACCCCCTTTGAATTAGTCACTTAGCAACTGGCGCAGAGGGGGGCCAGTGGAGAAAGGAAGGGGGGTAATAAGCTGCAGTCCCCTATATAATATATTGTTCCCAGGAGCAGTGTGAGGGAGGCCAGGAGACAGAACCAGCAGCGCCGACTGTAAGCTGTTGTCCCCACTTCCTCGGGGTTATCAGCCACAGCCGGGTCGTTGCAGCCGCGCCGCTGTTAGTTAGTTGCCGAGTGCTGGTCCCGGGACTCCTTACCTCAGTGTAGGAAGTCTCTTGGAGTGTAGCTCTCAGCCCCTCCGCCGGTCGCATTCCTGGGAGTCGCTCCGGTCTGTGTCCTCTGGAGAACCTCCGGTCACCACCACCTTCTTCTTATGGCGTCCTCACCGCCCGTCCCGCCACTTTGTATAGTGCGGCGCCGCCATGGCTCCTCCACGTCGGACCCGCGCCGCTGTACCTTGTTGTTGCCGGTCGCCTTGATCCCCGCCAGCTGCCGATCAGAGGCGGTTTAAGGTGCCGCACTCCTCCTCTGGAGTTCAGTGCCTGTAGTCGCGCTTTACGGCCGGCTTGCTTACCGGTGCGATAATAAGCGGTATCCCGGCTCCTTTGTTATGTGAGCTGCAGCGGCCGCCGCGCTCAGTGCTGCTGACAGGTTGGAGCAGGGACTCACCGCGCGCCTTACTTGTGGCTCACACGCCTCTACAGTGGGGGCCCTAGGCAGCTGCTGGACTATGCCAGCAGGTGTCAGTGCCTGGGCCCACCGGAGAATCCTCCGGTTCTCCGGTGGGCCAGTCCGAGCCTGCTGGAGTTGCAGATATACGCTCCTACATCTTTAGTTAGATGTAGGAAGTTTTTTGTATATTCTGCTGTGGATTTTTTGAAGGGTTTTAATACTGACCGCACAGAACTCTGTCCTATTCTGTCCTATCTAGCTAGAGTGGCCTCCTGTGCTAAATCCTGTTTTTTCTGCCTGTGTATGTTTTTTCCTCTCCGACTCACCGCCAATATTTGTGGGGGGCTGTCTATCCTTTGGGGATTTTCCCTGAGGCAAGATAGTATTCCGATTTCCACCTTTAGGGGTACACTCCACGGCTACTTCTAGTTGCGGTGTTAAGTTCAGGGTTGCGGTCAGTATAGTGGCCACTTTCTCCAGTGAAAGTTCTCATGCAGCTCCAAGGTCATCGGATCATAACAGTACAACTGGCCAACAATGAGTTAAATGCATCTCAGAAGAAGGGAAGGAAGCTCTTGAGCCATTTTTTTTTCTCCAGTCTGTTTTGTGTTCTCTTCCCTCTTAATATCTGGGTGGCTGAGGAGCCTGGTGCAAGCATGAATGTTCAGGAATTAGCTTCTCGTGTAGACCAGCTTGCTGCTAGGGTGCAAGGTATTTCTGATTATATTGTTCAGACTCCTGTTTTAGAACCGAAGATTCCTACTCCTGATTTGTTTTCTGGTGACAGGTCTGCATTTTTGAGTTTTAAAAACAACTGTAAACTGTTTTTTGACCTGAGACCTCGATCCTCTGGTGATTCCATTCAGCAGGTAAAAATCGTAATTTCCCTGCTGCGTGGCGACCCACAGGATTGGGCGTTTTCCCTGGAATCTGGGAGTCCGGCTTTGCTTAATATTGACTCCTTTTTTCAGGCTTTAGGACTATTATATGATGAACCTAATTCTGTGGATCAAGCTGAGAAGACCTTGTTGGCCCTGTCTCAGGGTCAAGAGGCGGCAGAATTGAAATTCAGAAAATGGTCTGTATTGACTAAATGGAATAATGATGCTTTGGCGGCAATTTTCAGAAGGGGGCTTTCTGAATCCGTTAAAGATGTTATGGTGGGGTTTCCCACGCCTTCCGGTCTGAGTGATTCTATGTCTCTGGCCATTCAGATTGACCGACGCCTGAACTGTGCGCGCTGTGGCGTTATCCTCAGAGCAAATTTCTGAGCCTACGCAATGTGATAGAATTCTGTCTAGAACGGAACGACAAGGTTTCAGACGTCAAAATAGGTTGTGTTATTATTGTGGCGACGCTTCTCATGTCATTTCTGTCTGCCCTAAGCGGACAAAGAGGATCGCCAGTTCAATTACCATCAGTACTGTACAACCTAAATTTCTGTTATCTGTGTCCTTGATCTGCTCATTGTCATCATTTTCTGTCATGGCGTTTGTGGATTCAGGCGCCGCCTTGAATTTAATGGATTTTGAGTTTGCCAACCGTTGTGGTTTTCCCTTGCAGCCTTTGCAGAACCCTATTCCTTTGAGGGGCATTGATGCTACACCCTTGGCTAGAAATAAGCCCCAGTTTTGGACACAGGTAACCATGCGCATGGCGCTAGCCCATCAGGAAGATTGTCGATTTCTGGTGTTGCATAACTTGCATGATGTTATCGTGCTGGGTTTTCCATGGTTGCAGGTACATAATCCTGTGTTGGACTGGAAGTCCATGTCTGTGACTAGTTGGGGTTGTCAGGGGGTTCATAATGATGTTCCTTTGATGTCAATCTCCTCTTCTTCACCTTCTGAGATTCCAGAGTTTTTGTCTGATTTTCAGGATGTATTCGATGAGCCCAAGTCCAGTTTTCTTCCACCGCACAGGGACTGTGATTGTGCTATTGACTTGATTCCAGGCTGTAAGTTTCCTAAGGGTCGACTTTTTAACCCCTTTACCCCCAAGGGTGGTTTGCACGTTAATGACCAGGCCAATTTTTACAATTCTGACCACTGTCCCTTTATGAGGTTATAACTCCGAAACGCTTCAACGGATCCTGGTGATTCTGACATTGTTTTCTCGTGACATATTGTACTTCATGATAGTGGTAAAATTTCTTTGATAGTACCTGCGTTTATTTGTGAAAAAAGCGGAAATTTGGCGAAAATTTTGAAAATTTCGCAATTTTCAAACTTTGAATTTTTATGCAATTAAATCACAGAGATATGTCACACAAAATACTTAATAAGTAACATTTCCCACATGTCTCCTTTACATCAGCATAATTTTGGAACCAATTTTTTTTTTTGTTAGGGAGTTATAAGGGTTAAAAGTTGACCAGCAATTTCTCATTTTTACAACACCATTTTTTTTTAGGGACCACGTCTCATTTGAAGTCATTTTGAGGGGTCTATATGATAGAAAATGCCCAAGTGTGACACCATTCTAAAAACTGCACCCCTCAAGGTGCTCAAAACCACATTCAAGAAGTTTATTAACCCTTCAGGTGTTTAATAGGAATTTTTGGAATGTTTAAATAAAAATGAACATTTAACTTTTTTACACAAAAAATTTACTTCAGCTCCAATTTGTTTTATTTTACCAAGGGTAACAGGAGAAATTGGACCCAAAAAGTTGTTGTCCAATTTGTCCTGAGTACGCTGATACCCCATATGTGGCAGTAAACCACTGTTTGGGCGCATGGGAGAGCTCGGAAGGGAAGGAGCACTATTTGACTTTTCAATGCAAAATTGACAGGAATTGAGATGGGACGCCATGTTGCGTTTGGAGAGCCACTGATGTGCCTAAACATTGAAACCCCCCACAAGTGACACCATTTTGGAAAGTAGACCCCCTAAGGAACTTATCTGGATGTGTGGTGAGCACTTTGACCCACCAAGTGCTTCACAGAAGTTTATAATGCAGAACCGTAAAAATAAAAAATCATATTTTTTCACAAAAATTATATTTTTGCCCCCAATTTTTTATTTTTCCAAGGGTAAGAGAAGAAATTGGACCTCAAAAGTTGTTGTCCAATTTGTCCTGAGTACGCTGATACCCCATATGTGGCAGTAAACCACTGTTTGGGCGCATGGGAGAGCTCGGAAGGGAAGGAGCGCAGTTTGACTTTTCAATGCAAAATTGACAGAAATTGAGATGGGACGCCATGTTGCGTTTGGAGAGCCACTGATGTGCCTAAACATTGAAACCCCCCACAAGTGACACCATTTTGGAAAGTAGACCCCCTAAGGAACTTATCTAGAGGTGTGGTGAGCACTTTGACCCACCAAGTGCTTCACAGAAGTTTATAATGCAGAACCGTAAAAATAAAAAATCATATTTTTTCACAAAAATTATATTTTTGCCCCCAATTTTTTATTTTTCCAAGGGTAAGAGAAGAAATTGGACCTCAAAAGTTGTTGTCCAATTTGTCCCGAGTACGCTGATACCCCATATGTGGCAGTAAACCACTGTTTGGGCGCATGGGAGAGCTCGGAAGGGAAGGAGCGCCGTTTGACTTTTCAATGCAAAATTGACAGGAATTGAGATGGGACGCCATGTTGCGTTTGGAGAGCCACTGATGTGCCTAAACATTGAAACCCCCCACAAGTGACACCATTTTGGAAAGTAGACCCCCTAAGGAACTCATCTTGATGTGTTGTGAGAGCTTTGAACCCCCAAGTATTTCACTACAGTTTATAACGCAGAGCCATGCAAATAAAAAATATTTTTTTTTCCACAAAAATTATATTTTAGCCCCCAGTTTTGTATTTTTCCAAGGTTAGCAGGAGAAATTGGACCCTAAATGTTGTTGTCCAATTTGTCCTGAGTACGCTGATACCCGATATGTGGGGGGGAACCACCGTTTGGGCGCATGGGAGGGCTCGGAAGGGAAGGAGCATCATTTGGAATGCAGACTTAGATGGATTGGTCTGCAGGCGTCACATTGCGTTTGCAGAGCCCCTAATGTACCTAAACAGTAGAAACCCCCCACAAGTGACCCCATATTGGAAACTAGACCCCTCAATGAACTTATCTAGATGTGTTGTGAGAACTTTGAACCCCCAAGTGTTTCACTACAGTTTATAACGCAGAGCCGTGAAAATAAAAAATCTTTTTGTTTTCCCACAAAAATTATTTTTTAGCCCCCAGTTTTGTATTTTCCCAAGGGTAACAGGAGAAATTGGTCCACAAAAGTTGTTGTCCAATTTGTCCTGAGTACGCTGATACCCCATATGTTGGGGTAAACCCCTGTTTGGGCACACAGGAGAGCTCGGAAGGGAAGGAGCACTGTTTTACTTTTTCAACGCAGAATTGGCTGGAATTGAGATCGGACGCCATGTCGTGTTTGGAGAGCCCCTGATGTGCCGAAACAGTGGAAACCCCCCAATTATAACTGAAACCCTAATCTGAACACACCCCTAACCCTAATTCCAACGGTAACCCTAACCACACCTCTAACCCTGACACACCCCTAACCCTAATCCCAACCCTATTCCCAACTGTAAATGTAATCTAAACCCTAACCCTAACTTTAGCCCCAACCCTAACTGTAGCCCCAACCCTAACCCTAACCCTAGCCCTAACCCTAGCCCTAACCCTAGCCCTAACCCTAGCCCTAACCCTAGCCCTAACCCTAACCCTAGCCCTAACCCTAGCCCTAACCCTAGCCCTAACCCTAACCCTAGCCCTAGCCCTAACCCTAGCCCTAACCCTAGCCCTAGCCCTAACCCTAGCCCTAACCCTAGCCCTAACCCTAGCCCTAGCCCTAACCCTAGCCCTAACCCTAGCCCTAGCCCTAACCCTAGCCCTAACCCTAGCCCTAACCCTAGCCCTATCCCTAACCCTAGCCCTAACCCTAGCCCTAATGGGAAAATGGAAATAAATACATTTTTTTTTTATTTTTCCCTAACTAAGGGGGTGATGAAGGGGGGTTTGATTTACTTTTATAGCGAGTTTTTTAGCGGATTTTTATGATTGGCAGCCGTCACACACTGAAAGACCCTTTTTATTGCAAAAAATATTTTTTGCAATACCACATTTTGAGAGCTATAATTTTTCCATATTTTGGTCCACAGAGTCATGTGAGGTCTTGTTTTTTGCGGGACGAGTTGACGTTTTTATTGAAAACATTTTTGGGCACTTGACATTTTTTTATCGCTTTTTATTCCGATTTTTGTGAGGAAGAATGACCAAAAGCCAGCTATTCATGAATTTCTATTGGGGGAGGCATTTATACCGTTCCGTGTTTGGTAAAATTGATAAATCAGTTTTATTCTTCGGGTCAGTACGATTACAGCGATACCTCATTTATATCATTTTTTTATGGTTTGGTGCTTTTATACGATAAAAACTATTTTACAGAAAAAATAATTATTTTTGCATCGCTTTATTCTCAGGACTATAACTTTTTTATTTTTTTGCTGATGATGCTGTATGGCAGCTCTTTTTTTGCGGGACAATATGATGATTTCAGCGGTACCATGGTTATTTATATCTGTCCTTTTGATCGCGTGTTATTCCACTTTTTGTTCGGCGGTATGATAATAAAGCGTTGTTTTTTGCCTCGTTTTTTTTTTTTTTTTTCTTACGGTGTTTACTGAAGGGGTTAACTAGTGGGACAGTTTTATAGGTCGGGTCGTTACGGACGCGGCGATACTAAATATGTGTACTTTTATTGTTTTTTTTTTTTTATTTAGATGAAGAAATGTATTTATGGGAATAATATTTTTTTTTTTTTCATTATTTTGGAATATTTTTTTTTTTTTTTTTTACACATTTGGAAAATTTTTTTTTTACTTTTTTACTTTGTCCCAGGGGGGGACATCACAGATCAGTGATCTGACAGTTTGCACAGCACTCTGTCAGATCACTGATCTGACATGCAGCGCTGCAGGCTTCACAGTGCCTGCTCTGAGCAGGCTCTGTGAAGCCACCTCCCTCCCTGCAGGACCCGGATCCGCGGCCATCTTGGATCCGGGGCTCGAGCAGGGAGGGAGGTGAGGAGACCCTCGCAGCAACGCGATCACATCGCGTTGCTGCGGGGGGCTCAGGGAAGCCCGCAGGGAGCCCCCTCCCTGCGCGGTGCTTCCCTGCACCGCCGGCACATCGCGATCATCTTTGATCGCGGTGTGCCAGGGGTTAATGTGCCGGGGGCGGTCCGTGACCGCTCCTGGCACATAGTGCCGGATGTCAGCTGCGATAAGCAGCTGACACCCGGCCGCGATCGGCCGCGCTCCCCCCGTGAGCGCGGCCGATCGGCTATGACGTACTATCCCGTCCAGGGTCAGATAAGCCCAGGGCACCTCGACGGGATAGTACGTCTAAGGTCACAGAGGGGTTAATCTATCTGTGTCTGAACATACCGCCATGCGGAGCTATATTAAGGAGTCTTTGGAGAAAGGGCATATTTGGCCATCTTCTTCACCGTTGGGAGCGGGGTTCTTTTTTGTTGCTAAAAAAGATGGTTCCTTGAGACCCTGTATAGATTATCGCCTCTTGAATAAAATCACGGTCAAGTTTCAATACCCTTTACCTTTGCTTTCCGATTTGTTTGCTAGGATTAAGGAAGCTAGTTGGTTTACCAAGATTTACCTTCGAGGGGCATATAATCTTGTTCGTATTAAGCAGGGTGATAAATGGAAAACTGCGTTTAACACGCCCGAAGGCCATTTTGAATACCTTGTGATGCCATTCGGACTCTCTAATGCTCCATCTGTTTTTCAGTCCTTCATGCATGATATCTTCCGGACTTATCTTGATAAATTCTTGACTGTATATTTGGACGATATTTTGATTTTTTCCGATGATTGGGAGTCTCATGTGCAACAGGTCAGGATGGTATTTCAGATTCTTCGTGACAATGCCCTGTTTGTGAAAGGGTCTAAGTGTCTCTTTGGGGGGCAGAAAGTCTCTTTTTTGGGCTTCATTTTTTCTCCTTCGTCTATAGAGATGGATCCGGTTAAGGTTCAGGCCATTCATGATTGGATTCAGCCCACATCCGTGAAGAGCCTTCAGAAATTTTTGGGTTTTGCAAATTTTTATCGCCGTTTCATTGCTAATTTTTCCAGCGTGGTTAAACCCTTGACCGATTTGACGAAGAAGGGTGCTGATGTGGCGAATTGGTCCTCTGCGGCTGTCTCTGCCTTTCAGGAGCTTAAACGTTGATTTACTTCTGCTCCAGTGTTGCGCCAACCGGATGTTTCTCTTCTGTTTCAGGTTGAGGTTGATGCTTCTGAGATTGGGGCAGGGGCCGTTTTGTCTCAGAGGGATCCTGTTGGTTCCTTAACCCTGCTGTTCTGTTCGGGTCATAGTGACCCGAACAGACTTTTTGCGGCCCTGTAGATTTTTTTCTGTAAGTCTCTAAAACTTGAGACTCCTTGACTTTTCCTCATTTGGGAGGACCTACCTATGAGTATTTTTTTTTTTTTCCTTTACTTTTTGCTACACGCAAAAAGTTACACTTGTTGTGTTCGGGTCATAGTGACCCGACATCGTTTTTTACAGCTGCGAGGCCATATTTTCAGTGAAATAAAGGAGTTATAACCTCAGTTGGGTCTATTTATTGCATCTACTATTGTATATCAATTGATTTATTTCCTAAATTATTTCAATGGGGTCGTACACGCGCTCTACCGGGGGTATGCATTGAGATCTGCGCACCATAAAAATGGCTTTCTATTGATTATTTTTGGTGCGCAGACTATTCTAAAATGTAGAGTGCATCCGGAGAGATCACTAGGTGTGCACTACACGTGTATATTATGCGCAGAACGGACTGCTCAGAACGCGCTGTCTAAGACGTTTTTTTTTTGTAAAGCTGAGCTGTAAAGTCTTGCAAATAATTTTTTTTGCTAAGTAAGTCTGTCTTCCTGGCTTATCTGCTTGTTTTCAGAAGGGTTCTTATCTTCTCTGCTCTTATCAGTACACATATGCTAGCCCAGACATGTTACCTTTCAGTTTCTTTGGAGAGCAGCTGTGTGCTTCTACCCCCATGGCCTCTTCCGGCATCAAAAGAAAAAGATGCAGCTATTGCCCTTCTACTTGTGACAACAAGACGAGTATAACATGTTCTGGCTGTAAAACATTTCTATGCAAAAATCATGTGTATTGTTTTTCATGCAAGAATCCATAAATTTATATGATCGTGTAAATATATTCACATTGTAATGTTTATTATCTTTAATTTTTTATCACAAAATGTTTGATTTGATTGTTTTGTTTTGTTTTTTTTACAAAATATGTGTAGTTTTCTATTTTCGTTTTGCTTATTGGATGGATCTGTTTTTTCAGAATAAAAACAAAAAAAAAGATTTCTAGTTCATTTTTCTTTTTTTTTTTTTACTACCAAACATGTTCACAAACAGTCTAGTAAGCAAAAAGTATAAAAAAATGGAGTTAGAGTGTCTAAAATCAAGGTTTAATAAGCCGGGTCATAGTGACTCGGAACACTACAAGTGTACAGTCATGGCCAAAAATTTTGAGAATGACACCAAAATTATATTTTCACATGAGCTGCTGCCCTCTGGTTTTTATTAGTGTTTGTCTGATGTTTATATCACATTCAGAAATATAATTGCAATCATATTATGAGTACCAATAGGTTATATTGACAGTTAGAATGAGTTAATGCAGCAAGTCAATATTTGCAGTGTTGACCCTTCTTCTTCAAGACCTCTGCAATTCTCCCTGGCATGCTCTCAATCAACTTCTGGACCAAATCCTGACTGATAGCAGTGCATTCTTGCATAATCAATGCTTGCATTTTGCCAGAATTTGTTGGTTTTTGTTTGTCCACCCGTCTCTTGATAATTGACCACAAGTTCTCAATGGGATTAAGATCTGGGGAGTTTCCAGGCCATGGACCCAAAATCTCTATGTTTTGTTCCATGAGCCATTTAGTTATCACCTTTGCTTTATGGCAAGGTGCTCCATCATGCTGGAAAAGGCATTGTTGGGCGCCAAACTGCTCTTGGACAGTTGGGAGAAGTTGCTCTTGGAGGACATTCTGGTATCATTCTTTATTCATGGCTGTGTTTTTAGGCAAGACTGTGAGTGAGCCGATTCCCTTAGCTGAGTAGCAACCACACATGAATGGTTTCAGGATGCTTTACAGTTGGCATGAGACAAGACTGGGGGTATCGCTCACCTCTTCTTCTCTGAATAAGCTCTTTTCCAGATGTCCCAAACAATCGAAAAGGGGATTCATCAGAGAAAATGACTTTGCCCCAGTCCTACAGCAGTCCACTCCCTGTACCTTTTGCAGAATATCACTCGGTCCCTGGTGTTTTTTCTGGAGAGAAGTGGCTTCTTTGCTGCCCTCCTTGAAACCAGGCCTTGCTCAAAGAGTCTCCATCTCACAGTGCGTGCAGAAGCACTCACACCAGCCTGCTGCCATTCCTGAGCTAGCTCGGCACTGCTGGTAGTCTGATCCCGCAGCTGAAATGGTTTTAAGATACGGTCCTGACGCTTGCTGGTCTTTCTTGGGCGCCCTGGAGCCTTTTTGACAACAATGGAAGCTCTCTCCTTGAAGTTCTTGATGATGCGATAGATTGTTGACTGAGGTGCAATCTTTGTAGCTGCGATACTCTTCCCTGTTAGGCCATTTTTGTGCAGTGCAATGATGGCTGCACGTGTTTCTTTAGAGATAACCATGGTTAACTGAAGAGAAACAATGATACCAAGCACCAGCCTCCTTTTAAAGTGTCCAGTGATGTCATTCTTACTTAATCATG
This sequence comes from Ranitomeya imitator, assembly GCF_032444005.1. Classification (NCBI taxonomy): domain Eukaryota; kingdom Metazoa; phylum Chordata; class Amphibia; order Anura; family Dendrobatidae; genus Ranitomeya; species Ranitomeya imitator. The sequence continues at coordinate 109,711,879 of NC_091289.1, read as the reverse complement.
ACTGAATGATCGCCAGTCCTGTCCTCATCAACACCCACACCTGTGTTAATGGATCAATCACTAAAACGATGTTAGCTGCTCCTTTTAAGACAGGACTGCAATGATGTTGAAATGTGTTTTGGGGGTTAAAGTTCATTTTCTGGGCAAATATTGACTTTGCAAGTACAGTAATTGCTGTTAAGCTGATCACACTGACATTCAGGAGTATATGCAAATTGCCAGTAGAAAAAATGAAGCAGTAGACTTTGGAAAAATTAATATTTGTCTCATTCTCAAAATTTTTGGCCATGACTGTATAGTAAATGCAAACAAAACAGCAGGGTTAATGAAACCGTGTGCCTTCTTTTCCCGTAAGTTTTTGCCTGCTGAACGCAATTATGATGTCGGCAATTGGGAGTTGTTGGCTATGAGGGCGTTTGAGGAGTGGCGACATTGGCTTGAGGGAGCTAAGCACCGTATTGTGGTCTTGACCGATCATAAGAATTTGATTTACCTCGTGACTGCTAAACGGCTGAATCCTAGACAGGCTCGATGGTCCTTGTTTTTTTCCCGTTTTGATTTCGTGGTCTCGTACCTTCCGGGTTCTAAGAATATTAAGTAAGTAAATAAGGCAGCACACTGCAGCGCTAGAACATGCAAACTTGAAACACGAAATTTGAACTGCATTACTGCACTAGAAATATGAAAAATGAGAGCATTTAGCGCATAAAAATGGCCAATTTTATGTGTACCTGGTAGCCCCTTTACGGCATCTCTCTTATTCCAGGTCCTAAACTTGCCTTACCTCGCTGAGAATAAACGTCTCCATTAGTGTTGAGCATTCCGATACCGCAAGTATCGGGTATCGGCCGATATTTGCGGTATCGGAATTCCGATACCGAATTCCGATACTTCCCGCGTATCGGATACCGGAATCGGAAGTTCCCAGAATTCAAACTGAACGCAGCAGCCAATGAGGAATGATTGGAAGTGTGGGCACATCCTGTTTAGCATGGTGGGCATGTAAGTACTGGCAAGGCTGTGATTGGCTGCTGAAATGATGTCACTCTGCACTATAAAAAACGCTGCCGCCATTTTGCGCTCACTCTGCTGTGATTTCAGTTAGGGACAGGACGCTGTGTTCTAACTGAGGGCCAGTTGAGATAGCTAATTGCTTTATTTTCCTTTCCAAAGGCTAATTTAGCAAAACGCTGTGTGTTCTTCACTGTTCACCTTGCTCTTGCCTTGCAGCGCTGTTTTAACAGCATTCTGCAAGGTCTCTGTGTGTGTGTGTGTGCAGCTCACTCTGTAGTCTGTGTGCAGCCATATACCCGGTTGTATTCAGCTCAGGGGGGGTTCACACTGCCTCACACAGTTGTCCTATTCTGCTCATAGTGCAGCCTGCTGCACATTTTTTCTCAAATTTCCTATTAGTGTTTTTCCACCCGTCTCCAGCTAAATTGTGGAAAAACACTACATAGGATAACCTAGAGGGGGGTTTTGGGGCCTTGCAGCGCCGTTTACGGCTGTCTGCACGGTCTCTGTGTGAGCGCAGCTCGCCCTGTAGTCTGTGTGCAGCCATAGCCGGTTGGATTCAGCTCAGGGTTCGTTACTGCCTCATACCTTGAGAAAAATTTTCCTTTTTTTCAAATAGTGCAGCCTGTTTAAAATGTAAAAAAAAAAATTCCTATTAGTGTTTTTCCACCCGTCTCCAGCTAAATTGTGGAAAAACACTACATAGGATAACCTAGAGGGTTTTTTTTGGGCCTTGCAGCGCCGTTTACGGCTGTCTGCACGGTCTCTGTGTGAGCGCAGCTCGCCCTGTAGTCTGTGTGCAGCCATAGCCGGTTGGAATCAGCTCAGGGTGCGTTACTGCCTCATACCTTGAAAAAAAATTTACTTTTTTTCAAATAGTGCAGCCTGTTTAAACTTTAAAAAAAAAATTTCCTATTAGTGTTTTTCCACCCGTCTCCAGCTAAATTGTGGAAAAACACTATATAGGCTAACCTAGAGGGGTTTTTTTGGGCCTTGCAGCGCCGTTTACGGCTGTCTGCACGGTCTCCGTGTGATTTAAACTAGCTCTGTAGCCCGATCTGCAAAAAAAAAAAAAGTAAAGTTCACCAAACACAACTCAACACTTGTGTAGGCCACATTTGAAAAATAATAAAGTTTAGTCCACACTTTACAACATTAGTGTTTCTTACACCTGTTAGGAGGAGCATTTCAGGAATAAGCACACTAAGGCCTTAGTACTTTTCTGCTTATCTTTATCTGTCAACCAAGATGAAGAGGGCAGGGAGTAAGGCACGTGGGCGTGGGCGCGGAGCAGGGAGAGGAGCAGGGAGAGGACGTGGTGATTCTGTGCCTGCTGCGGGCGCCGGTGACTTGTCGTCACTCAGTTTCAGCAGGGAACAGTCCTTCATGCGCAGCTTTGTCGGAGAGCGCCGTGCACCGCTGCTGCGTGAAGACCAAATTGAAGCCGTTGTCGGGTGGATGGCAGCTAACGCCTCGGCATCGACTTCAGTTAGTGCCACATCCTCTCAGGCACAGACCACTGGAGAGCAGCCATCTGTCTCTTCACCACCTGCCAAATTGGCCAGGCAGTCAGAGAGCCCAGGACAGGAGCCGTCTCTACTTCTGTTCTCTGAATCTCTTGGCTTGGAAACAGGGGGCCAGCCAAGCAGCATTGGAGAAATGGAAGAAGAGGCAGTGTGCAGTGATGCCCAACAGCTTTGTCTCTCTGACTCTGAAGAGGCGGGTGGGCCAGTGCCTCCGGTGACCACAGCGCAGTACGCATCTGATAATGAAACTCAGGTGACGCTTTCTGGTGCGTACTGTGCTGCCGAGACTACCCAGGAGGAGCAGTTGGTGGCAGAGGGTAGTGGAGATGATGAGGTCGTTGACCCATCGTGGCGTGAGGAACAGGAAGGTGGTGGGAGCAGCTCTGAGGAAGAGATTCCCCTTACGGGCCAAAGAGGGAGAGGGAGGGGGAAGACTGCGGAGCCTGTAGCCTCCACTTTGGCACCCGTTAGGAGCCTGTCTCTTTCCAAAGCCAAAAAGGGCGCTCCCAAGACTTGCAGTGCCTGGTCCTTTTTTGACACAGTTGCAGATGACATTTGTTTTGTCAAATGCAAGCTGTGTCATCAGAAAGTAAAAAGAGGGAAAAATGTCAGCAACCTCAATACCAAAAATATGTGGAAACATGTGCGGACCAGGCACGCGGTGGAGTTACAGAAACAGACTGAAGATGTAGGCCAACCAACAGCGGCAGCTACCACCTCTTCAGCTCGTGTTGCCTCTTCCTCCAGCTCACGCACAGCTGGTTTGGCTTCCTCCCAGGATCGCCATGGAAGAACCTCTGGCACTGTTGTCCAGAGACCTTGTGTAATTCCACCCACAGCACCACCTTCCCAATCATCCTCACACTCCCAGTCTACTCTACAGCCATCGGTAGTACAGGCATGGGAGAAAAGGCGGGCATTCTCGGCCAACCACCCCCGAGCACAGGCTCTGAATGCAGGCATTGCCAAACTGTTGTCCCTGGAAATGCTCTCGTTCAGGCTGGTGGAGACTGACAGCTTCCGTGACTTGATGGCATTGGCAGTCCCACAGTACAAGGTGCCCAGCCGCTTTTACTTCAGCAGGCAAGCTGTCTCTGTCCTGCACAGGCATGTTGAGGGAAACATAAAACATGCGCTACTGAACACCGTCAGTAGCAAGGTCCACCTCACCACCGATGCGTGGACCAGTCAGCATGGACAGGGGCGATACATTTCCCTCACTGCCCATTGGGTTAATGTTGTTGAGCCAGGTACAGATCGTGCGAGTGGCGCAGGACGTGTCCTGCCCACTCCAAGGATTGCAGGAATCCAGTCTGTACGCATTGACTCCTCCTCTTACACAAGTTCCTCAGAATCAACTCTGCAGGAGCCGTCACAGTCCACCTCCACATGGACCCGTGAACGTTTACCTATGACCGACATGAGCACAGCCGTGGCCAAACGTCAGCAGGCCGTCTTGAAACTTGTTTCATTGGGGAATCGAAGCCACACAGCGCAGGAGCTCTGGAATGCCATCAAGCAGGAGAGCGATGTGTGGTTACTGCCAGCGAATCTCCAGCCAGGCATGGTAGTGTGTGACAATGGCCGAAATCTGGTGGCAGCTTTGGCCCTTGGCAACCTCACTCACATCCCATGTCTGGCACATGTGCTCAATTTGGTTGTGCAGAGTTTTCTGAGGGACTATCCGGATCTTGATGCCCTGCTGCACAAGGTCCGCCTAGAGTGTGCTCACTTGCGGCGTTCCAGCGTGGCCAGATCCCGCATTGCTGCTCTGCAGCGCCGATTCCGCCTTCCGGAACACCGCATCATATGTGACCTACCTACCCAGTGGAATTCCACGTTACATATGTTGGAGCGGTTGTGTGAGCAGCAGCAAGCAGTTATGGAGTACCAGCTGCATCAGGCGCAAAGAAGTCGCAGTCAGCGCCGATCAGACTTCACAACCACAGAGTGGGCCACTATGAAGGACGTCTGCCAGGTTTTGCGTCCTTTTGATTATTCCACGCGGATGGCAAGTGCAGATGATGCACTAGTCAGCATGACTGTCCCCCTTATCTGCCTGCTTCAGCAAACTTTGCAAGGGTTAAGGGATGATGTTGTGGAAGAGGTGGAGGATGAGTCACCTTTTCCATCAGCTTCTGGAGAGTCAGCGCCACGTGGTTCCTCACAAAGGGGTACGCAGGGGCCAATTTGTGAGGAGGATGAGGAGGAGTCAATGGAGGAGGAAGAGCTCCATCCAGAGGAGGGAGCGACACAATTGTCCAGTGGTCAGTGTGTACAGCGAGGGTGGGGTGATGACGAGCGGGCAGAGATCATGTCTCAAGCAGGGGACAGCGTTTCTGGGCCAGTTGGCAGTCTGCAGCACATGGTGGATTTCATGCAGCAGTGCCTGAGAAAAAACCGCCGCATCGACCACATTCTCAACATGCCTGATTATTGGGTGTTCACCCTCCTCGATCCTCGCTACCGGGACAACGTCCAAAACCTCATCCCAGTGTTGACCCGGGAGCGTAAAGTGCGGGAGTACCACGACACACTGGTGAATTCCATCATCTTCTCCTGTCCAACTGAGAGGAGTGCTGCTAGTGCTTTACAAAGCAGCTCAGTGCGTCGAGGCAGTGGGGGAGGCTCTGCCCAAAGAGGGAGCAGAAGCAGTGCCTCTGCCCAAGGCAAGCCCAGTATGGCACAACTCTGGCACACTTTTGTGTGCCCGCCCCAAATGTCTACACCATCACCGGCGGCTCCAGTCAGCAGGAGGCAACGGTTCCGTCAGATGGTGACAGACTACATGGCTTGCCCTCTTACTGTACTCCCAGACGGCTCTTCCCCGTTCAAGTTTTGGGTCTCTAAGCTGGATACATGGCCAGAGCTAAGCCAGTATGCATTGGAGGTGCTGGCTTGCCCTGCGGCTAGTGTCTTATCGGAACGTGTCTTTAGTGCCGCAGGTGGTGTACTAACAGACCGTCGCATGCGACTGTCCTCCGATAACGTTGACCGGCTTACTTTCCTGAAAATGAACCAGGCCTGGATCTCGCAGGAATTTGCCACTCCTCCGCCTGATTAAGTAATTGGGTGTCATCCAGGTCTCCTGCTGTGTTCATCTTTCTACCACCTGAACTGCTATTCCTGGGCTCCAACACCGCCAGTTGCGGCTCAGAAGTGCAGGCTGCACAGTAAAAACATACGACCCAGTGTTATTGGGTTTCAGTAACGTCAGCTGATCCCCAGCTGTGTAGCCGGCAATGTGTCCTGCGACCGCCACGCTGGCACAACAACCTAAATGTAAGGGAACCTGTCCCCCCCCCCCCCCGTCGTTTGTTACTGAAAGAGCCATCTTGTGCAGCAGTAATTCTGCACAAGGAAAAGGTAGCTCTTTTGGTTTAGCTCCTTGCACACACAGAACTTAACACTTATAAAATGTGTTCACTGATACCGTTATACCGTCCCGGAGCTGGGACTTTCCTTCGTAATGTGACGCAGCACAGCCGTCATTCCTACCCCCTTGGTGCCATGCGCTGCCTCCTCAGCGTTGTTTTAAGCTGTCACAGAGCCTGCGCTGTTCTGTTATCCCTTGGGCATGCCCTATTTGCGCTGCCTGTCTTCTGACATAATTTGGTGTCAGGCTGGCTGCGCCTGTGCGGCCGCGCTGCCCGAGATCCCGCCTCGCAGTGTCTTCTGATTGAGTCACACTGCGGGCCTGGGATCCATGGGCATGCGCAGTGCATATCTTCCCCTCGGGCTCTCGCTCATTTCCCTCCGCCTTCTTTAGCATGCCACGGCCGTGACACCGCACAGTCTGAAGAAGAGGGAAGGAGGGGAGTGAGAGTCGAGTATATGCACTGTGCATGCCCATGGATCAAAGGCCCGCAGTGGGATTACGTTAGACGAGACTGCGAGGTGGGATCTGGAGCAGCGTGGACGCACAGGCACTGACAGCCTGACACCAAATTATGTCAGAAGACAGGCAGCGCTAATTGGGCATGGCCAAGGGCTAACAGAACAGCGCAGGCTCCGTGACAGCTTAAAACAACGCTGAGGAGGCAGCGCACGGCACCAAGGGGATAGGAATGACAGCTGTGCTGTGTCCCATTACGAAGGAAATTCGCACCTCCGGGACGGTTGAACGGTATAAGGGGACACATTTTTAGTGTTTACTTCAGTGTTTGCAAGGAGCATAATTAAAAGAGCAACCTTTTCCTTTTGCATCCTTAGTGCTGCACAAGATGGCTCTTTCAGCTACAAACGTCTTGGGGGGGGGGGTTAAAGGTTCCCTTTCAACTTGCTCCAATCAGGCTTCGGCCTACACTCTGTTCCTCTGCTCCTCCTGCTGACCCTGGGCTCTAACACCGCCAGTTGGTGCCTGGAAGTGCTGTGTGCACAGTTAACAGTCGCTCCTCTGTTATTGGGGTTCAGTAACGTCAGCTGATCCCCAGCTGTGTGTGCGGCAATACTTCCAATCTGCTCCTCCTGCTGTCCCTGGGCTCTAACACCGCCAGTTGGTGCCTGGAAGTGCTTTGTGCACAGTTAACAGTCGCTCCTCTGTTATTGGGGTTCAGTAACGTCAGCTGATCCCCAGCTGTGTGTGCGGCAATACCTCCAATCTGCTCCTCCTGCTGTCCCTGGGCTCTAACACCGCCAGTTGGTGCCTGGAAGTGCTGTGTGCACAGTTAAGTCGCTCCTCTGTTATTGGGGTTCAGTAACGTCAGCTGATCCCCAGCTGTGTGTGCAGCAATACCTCCAATCTGCTCCTCCTGCTGTCCCTGGGCTCTAACACCGCCAGTTGGTGCCTGGAAGTGCTGTCTGCACAGTCAACAGTCGCTCCTCTGTTATTGGGGTTCAGTAACGTCAGCTGATCCCCAGCTGTGTATCCGGCAACGTGTCATGCGACCGCCACGCTGGCACAACTAAAATGTAAGGGGACCTGTCCCCCCCCCCCTAGGCGTATGTTACTGAAAGAGCCACCATGTGCAGCACTAATACTGCACAAGGGAAAGGTCGCTCTTGAAATTATGCTCCTTGCAAATGCTGAACTACACACTCATGTAATGTGTCCCCTCACACCGTCCAACCGTCCCGGAGGTGGGACTTTCCTTTGTAATGTGACGCAGCACAGCCGTCATTGCTACCCCCTTGCCACCGTGCGCTGGCTCCTTAGCATTGTTTGATTCCGTCATGGACCCTGCGCTGTTATGTTATCCCTTGGCCATGCACAGTTTGCGCTGCCCGTCCTCTGACATCATTTGTTGTCGTCCTGGCTGCGCCTGTGCGTCCACGCTGCCCGAAATCCCACCTCGCAGTGTCGTCTAATGTGATCCCACAGTGGGCCTGGTATCCATGGCCATGCGCATTGCATATACTAGCCTCTCACTCCCCTTCTTCACGCTTCTTCAGACTAGGCGGCGTCAGCTGATCCCTAATAGCATGCCACGGCCGTGACGCCGCACAGTCTGAAGAAGCAGGAAGGAGGTGAGTGAGAGGCGATGATATGCACTGCGCATGCCCATGGATCCCTGGCCCGCAGTGGGACTACATTAGATGACACTGCAAGGTTGGATCTTGGGCAGCTTGGACGCACAGGCACTGCCAGCCTGACACCTACATGATGTCAGAAGACGGGCACCGCTAACTGTGCATGGCCAAGGGATAACATTACAGCACGGGCTCCGTGACAGAACCAAACAACGTTGAGGAGGTGGCGCACGGCACCAAGGGGGTTGGAATGACGGCTTTGCTGTGTCACATTACAAAGGAAAGTCCCACTTCCGGGACGGTTTGACAGTGTGAGGGGACACATTATATGAGTGTGTACTTCAGCGTTTGCAAGGAGCATAATTTTCAGAGCCACCATTTTCCATGTGCAGTATTACTGCTGTACAAGATGGCTCTTTCAGCAACAAATGCCTGGGGGGGGGGGGTTAAAGGTTCCCTTTCAACTTGCTCCTCTGCAGGCTTCGGCCTACACTCTGCTCCTCTTTGATTCCCTGGGTTTCAACACTGTCAGTTGCCACCTGGAAGTGTTGTCTACACAGAAAAAACACTAGCTGATGTGTCAATGGGGTTCAGCACCGCCAGCTGTTCCCCTGCTGTGTAGTCGGCAACGTGTCCAGCACAAGCCACGCTGGCACAACAGAACAAAAGCTGCCACCAGTGCAGGCTTCGGCCTACACTCTGCTCCTCTCCTACTCCTGCTGACCCTGGGCTTAAACACCGCTAGTTTTTGCCCGGAAGTGCTAGTTGCACAGAGAAAAACACCAGCCAATGTGTTAGTGGGGTTCAGCAACGCCAGCTGTTCCCATGCTGTGTAGCCGGCAACGTGACCTGCAAACGCCACGCAGGCACATGAACTGAAATTAAAGGGAACCTGGCCCCACCCCCCCAGGTGTTTCCATGTATAACAGCCACCTAGTACAGCAGTACTGCTGCATTTGTACAAGGTGGCTGATTTTTTATCCTTGCCCACGTAGAATTAAACACGTAAAATATGTGTCTCATTACAGACCATTACAATGTCCCTGAGGTGTGACTTTCCTTTTTAATGACACGCACCACCCCCCTTGGTAGCGCTGCCCGTCTTCTGACATCATTGGTTGGCTGCCTGTGCCTGTGCGTCCGCCCTGCCCGACACAACCCCCCTCGTTTCATATATTTTGGCTGCGAGGGTGTGATTGATGGGCATGTGCAGTGCATATGTTCGCCTGTCTTAACTCATCTCCTTCCGCCTTCTTCAGACTGTGCGGCCTCCTGGCCGTGGTAGGCGATAAGGGATCAGCTGAGGCCGCCCAGTCTGAAGCAGGTGTAAGGACATGTGTGAGCGGCAAACATATTTACTGCACAAGGCCACGAATCCCAGCCACGCAGTGTGATTTTTTGAAAACACACTGCGGGCCTGGGATTCATATCCATTGCTAACCGCAACGGCGAACATGAAATGAGGTGAGAAGACAGGCAGCGCTCACAGCGCATGGCCAAGGGATCACAATAGCGCAGACTCCTGTACAGCTAATAACAACGATCAGGAATCTGCGCCCAGCACCTAGGTGTAAATTTTGACACCTGTGCTGCGTCTCCTTAAAAAGACAAGTCACGCCTCCACTACTGTTAGACAGTATAATGGGCTAAATAGTGTACGTGTTTTATTCAGCGTGTGCAAGGAGCAAACTAAATAGAGCAACCTTTTTCTTGTGCAGCATTAATGCTGCACAAGGTGTGGCTCTTGTACCTTGCAACACCTGAGGGGGGGTTAAAGGTTACCTTTGAAATTGGTTCAACTAGGCTTCGGCCTACACTCTGCTCCTCTCCTCCTCCTGCTGACCCTGGGCTCTAACACCGCTAGTTTTTGCCCGGAAATGCAAGCATCACAGAGAAAAACAACAGCCAATGTGTTAGTGGGGTTCAGCACCGCCAGCTGTTCCCCTGCTGTGTAGCCGGCATCGTGTCCAGCACAAGCCACGCTGGCACAACCGACCAAAAGCTGCCACCAGTGCAGGCTTCGGCCTACACTTTGCTCCTCTCCTCCTCCTGCTGACCCTGGGCTCTAACACCGCCAGTTTTTGCCCGGACATGCGAGCTGCACAGAGAAAAACACCAGTCAATGTGTCAGTGGGGTTTAGCAACGCCAGCTGTTCCCCTGCTGTGTAGCTGGCAACGTGTCCTGCAAACGCCACGCAGGCACATGAACTGAAATTGAAGGAAGCCTGCCCCCCACCCCCAGGTGTTTCTATGTATAACAGCCACCTTGTACAGCAGTACTGCTGCATTTGTACAAGGTGGCTGACTTTTTCTCCTTGCCCACGTTTAATTAAACACGTACTAAATGTGTCTCATTGAGACCATTCCACTGTCCCTGAGGTGTGACTTTCCTTTCTAATGATACGCAGCACCACCCTTGTTAGCGCTGCCCGTCTTTTGACATCATTGGTTAGCTGGCTGCGCCTGTGCGTCTGCCCTGCTCGAAACAACGCCCCTCGGTGTCTTATTTTTTTGGACAGCGAGGGTGTGATTGATGGGCATGTGCAGTGCATATGTTTGCCTGTGTTCACTCATCTCCTTCCGCCTTCTTCAGACTGGGTGGCCTCATGGCCGCGGCATGCGATAAGGGATCAGATGAGGCCGCCCAGTCTGAAGCAGGTGTAAGGACATGTGTGAGCGGCAAACATATTTACTGCACAAGGCCACGAATCCCAGCCACGCAGTGTGATTTTTGAAAACACACTGTGGGTCTGGGATTCATGTCCATCGCTAACCGCAACGGCCGACATGAAATGAGGTCAGAAGACAGGAAGCGCTCACAGCGCATGGCCAAGGGATAACAAGAGCGCAGACTCCTGTACAGCAAATAACAACGCTCAGGAAGCTGCGCCCATGCACCAAGGTGTTATTTTCGACACCTGTGCTGCTTTTCTTTAAAAAGAAAAGTCACGCCTCCACTACTGTTTTACAGTAGAATGGGCTAAATAGTGTACGTGTTTTATTCAGCGTGTGCAAGGAGAAAAATTAAGAGATCAACCTTTTACTTGTGCAGCATTAATGCTGCACAAGGTGTGGCTCTTGTACCTTGCAACACCTGAGGGGGGGTTAAAGGTTACCTTTGAAATTGGTTCAACTAGGCTTCGGCCTACACTCTGCTCCTCTCTTCCTCCTGCTGACCCTGGGCTATAACACCGCCAGTTGTAGCCTGGAAGTGCTAGGTGCACAGAGAAAAACACCCGCCAATGTGTTAGTGGGGTTCAGCACCGCCAGCTGTTCCCCTGCTGTGTAGCCGGCATCGTGTCCAGCACAAGCCACGCTGGCACAACTGACCAAAAGCTGCCACCAGTGCAGGCTTCGGCCTACACTCTGCTCCTCTCCTCCTCCTGCTGACCCTGGGCTCAAACACCGCTAGTTTTTGCCCGGAAATGCGAGCTGCACAGAGAAAAAAAACAGCCAATGTGTTTGTGGGGTTTAGCACCGCCAGCTGTTCCCCTGCTGTGTAGCCTGCATCGTGTCCAGCACAAGCCACGCTGGCACAACTGACCAAAAGCTGCCACCAGTGCTGGCTTCGGCCTACACTCTGCTCCTCTCCTCCTCCTGCTGACCCTGGGCTCTAACAACGCTAGTTTTTGCCCGGAATTGCTAGCTGCACAGAGAAAAACACCAGCCAATGTGTTAGTGGGGTTCAGCACCGCCAGCTGTTCCCCTGCTGTGTAGCCGGCAACGTGACCTGCAAACGCCACGCAGGCACATGAACTGAAATTGAAGTGAGCCTGCCCCCCACCCCCAGGTGTTTCTATGTATAACAGCCACCTTGTACAGCAGTACTGCTGCATTTGTACAAGGTGGCTGACTTTTTCTCCTTGCCCACGTGGAACTCAACACGTACAAAATGTGTCTCATTAGAGACCATTACAATGTCCCTGAGGTGTGACTTTCCTTTTTAATGACACGCAGCACCCCCATTGTTAGCGCTGCCCGTCTTCAGACATTATTGGTTGGCTGGCTGTGCCTGTGCGTCCGCCCTGCCCGACACAACGCCCCTCGTTGTCTCATATATTTTGACTGCGAGGGTGTGATTGATGGGCACGAGCAGTGCATATGTTCTCCTGTCTTCACTCCCCTCCTTCCGCCTTCTTCAGACTGTGCGGCCTCATGGCCGTGGCAGGCAATAAGGGATCAGCAGAGGCCGCCCAGTCTGAAGCAGGTGTAAGGACATGTGTGAGCGGCGAACATATTTACTGCACAAGGCCACGAATCCCAGCACCGCAGTGTGACTTTATGGAAAGGCACTGTGGGTCTGGGATTTATGGCCATCGTTAACCGCACCGGCCAACATGAAATGAGGTCATAAGACGGCCTGCACTAACAGGGTATTGCCAAGGGATAACACAAGAGCGCACTCTCCTGTACTGCAAATAACAACAGTAAGGAGTCTGCGCCCAGCACCTAGGTGTAAATTTTGACACCTGTGCTGCGTCTTCTTCATAAGAAAAGTCACGCCTCCACTACTGTTTGACAGTATAATGGGCTAAATAGTGTACGTGTTTTATTCAGCGTGTGCAAGGAGCAAAATGAAGAGAGCAACCTTTTACTTGTGCAGCATTAATGCTGCACAAGGTGTGGCTCTTGTACCTTGCAACACCTGAGGGGGGGTTAAAGGTTACCTTTGAAATTGGTTCAACTAGGCTTCGGCCTACACTTTGCTCCTCTCCTCCTCCTGCTAACCCTGGGCTCTAACACCGCTAGTTTTTGCCCTGAAGTGCTAGGTGCACAGAGAAAAACACCAGCCAATGTGTTTGTGGGGTTCAGCACCGCCAGCTGTTCCCCTGCTGTGTAGCCGGCATCGTGTCCAGCACAAGCCACGCTGGCACAACCAACCAAAAGCTGACACCAGTGGAGGCTTCGGCCTACACTCTGCTCATCTCCTCCTCCTGCTGACCCTGGGCTCTAACACCGCTAGTTTTTGCCCGGAATTGCTAGCTGCACAGAGAAAAACACCAGCCAATGTGTTAGTGGGGTTCAGCACCGCCAGCTGTTCCCCTGCTGTGTAGCCGGCATCGTGTCCAGCACAAGCGACGCTGGCACAACCAACCAAAAGCTGCCACCAGTGGAGGCTTCGGCCTATACTCTGCTCATCTCCTCCTCCTGCTGACCCTGGGCTCTAACACCGCTAGTTTTTGCCCGGAATTGCTAGCTGCACAGAGAAAAACACCAGCCAATGTGTTAGTGGGGTTCAGCACCGCTAGCTGTTCCCCTGCTGTGTAGCTTGCAACGTGACCTGCAAACGCCACGCAGGCACATGAACTGAAATTGAAGGGAGCTTGCCCCCCACCCCCAGGTGTTTCTATGTATAATAGCCACCTTGTACAGCAGTACTGCTGCATTTGTACAAGGTGGCTGACTTTTTCTCCTTGCCCACGTGGAACTCAACACGTACAAAATGTGTCTCATTGAGACCATTCAACTGTCCCTGAGGTGTGACTTTCCTTTCTAATGATACGCAGCACCACCCTTGGTAGCGCTGCCCGTCTTCTGACATCATTGGTTGGCTGCCTGTGCCTGTGTGTCCGCCCTGCCCAACACAACGCCCCTCGTTGTCTCATATATTTTGGCTGCGAGGGTGTTATTGATGGGCATGTGCAGTACATATGTTCGCCTGTCTTAACTCATCTCCTTCCGCCTTCTTCAGACTGTGCGGCCTCATGGCCGAGGCATGCGATAAGGGATCAGATGAGGCCGCCCAGTCTGAAGCAGGTGTAAGGACATGTGTGAGCGGCAAACATATTAACTGCACAAGGGCACGAATCCCAGCCACGCAGTGTGATTTTTTCCAAACACACTGTGGGTCTGGGATTCATGTCCACCGCTAACCGCATCGGCCAACATGAAATGAGGTCAGAAGACAGGAAGCGCTCACAGCGCATGGCCAAGGGATAACAAGAGCGCAGACTCCTGTACAGCAAATAACAACGCTCAGGAAGCTGCGCCCATGCACCAAGGTGTTATTTTCGACACCTGGGCTGCTTTTCTTTAAAAAGACAAGTCACGCCTCCACTACTGTTTTACAGTAGAATGGGCTAAATAGTGTACGTGTTTTATTCAGCGTGTGCAAGGAGAATAATTAAGAGAGCAACCTTTTACTTGTGCAGCATTAATGCTGCACGAAGTGTGGCTCTTGTACCTTGCAATACCTGAGGGGGGTTAAAGGTTACCTTTGAAATTGGTTCAACTAGGCTTCGGCCTACACTCTGCTCCTCTCCTCCTCCTGCTGACCCTGGGCTCTAACACTGCCAGTTTTTGCCCGGATGTGCTAGCTGCACAGAGAAAAACACCAGCCAATGTGTTAGTGGGGTTCAGCACCGCCAGCTGTTCCCGAGCTGTGTAGCCGGCAACGTGACCTGCAAACGCCACGCAGGCACAGCAGAACAAAAGCTGCCACCAGTGCAGGCTTCGGCCTACACTCTGCTCCTCTCCTCCTCCTGCTGACCCTGGGCTCATAACACCGCCAGTTTTAGCCTGGAAGTGCTAGCTGCACAGAGAAAAACACCAGCCAATGTGTCAGTGGGGTTCAGCACCGCCAGCTGTTCCCCAGCTGTGTAGCCGGCAACGTGACCTGCAAACGCCATGCAGGCACATGAACTGAAATTGAAGGGAGCCTGCCCCCCACCCCCAGGTGTTTCTACGTATAACAGCCACCTTGTTCAGCAGTACTGCTGCATTTGTACAAGGTGGCTGACTTTTTCTCCTTGCCCACGTGGAACTCAACACGTACAAAATGTGTCTCATTGAGACCATTCCACTGTTCCTGAGGTGTGACTTTCCTTTCTAATGATACGCAGCACCCCCCTTGGTAGCGCTTCCCGTCTTTTGACATCATGGTTAGCTGGCTGCGCCTGTGCATCCGCCCTGCGTGAAACAACGCCCCTCGTTGTCTTATTTATTTTGTCAGCGAGGGTGTGGTTTATGGGCACGAGCAGTGCATATGTTCGCCTGTCGTCACTCATCTCCTTCCGCCTTCTTCAGACTGTGCAGCCTCATGGCCGCGGCATGCGAAATGGGATCAGCAGAGGCCGCCCAGTCTGAAGCAGGTGTAAGGACGTGTGTGAGCGTCGAAAATATTTACTGCTCAAGGCCACGAATCCCATCACCGCAGTGTGACTTTATGAAAAGGCACTGTGGGTCTGGGATTTATGGCCATCATTAACCGCAGCGGCCAACATGAAATGAGGTCATAAGACGGGCAGCGCTAACAGGGCATTGCCAAGGGATAACACAAGAGCGGACTCCTGTACAGCAAAAAACAACGCTCAGGAAGCTGCGCCAAGCACAAAGGCGTTATTTGGGACACCTATGCTGCGTCTCCTTAAAAATACAAGTCACGCCTCAACTACAGTGTACGTGTTGCATTCAGCGTGTGCAAGTAGAAAAATTAATAGAGCAACCTTTTACTTGTGCAGCATTAATGCTGCACAAGGTGTGGCTCTTGTACTTTGCAACACCTGAGGGGGGGTTAAAGGTTACCTTTGAAATTGGTTCAACTAGGCTTCGGCCTACACTCTGCTCCTCTCCTCCTCCTGCTGCCCCTGGGCTATAACACCGCTAGTTTTTGCCCGGAAGTGCTAGCTGCACAGAGAAAAACACCAGCCAATCTGTTAGTGGGGTTCAGCACCGCCTGCTGTTCCCCCACTGTGTAGCCGGCAAAGTGTCCTGCAAACGCAACGCAGACACAAAGCTGACTCCAGTGCAGGCTTCGGCCTACACTCTGCTCCCCCTGCTTACCCTTTGCTCCAACACCGCTAGTTGGGGCTGTAGGAAGACAATCTTTGATAGGCAACGCATCCGGGTTCCAGCACCGCCAGCTGGTTCTCGGAAGTGTTTTTGTCACGGGTACTCCCTCGTGCCCAGCCTGGTTCCAGCACCGTCAGCTGTTTCCGGGTACTGTCAAACTCACTGAGACACCTATGCGTTGCCCCGTCGTGTTGAGGTCGAGTTAGCCAACTCCAGGGTGCCTCCAGTTTAGGAGCTTCCTATGTGGGCTGCGTGAACTGGTAGTCAAGGCTGGTTCTGTAGTGCCAGTAGGCCCAGCTCCCCCTGTAGGACTGTTGGGGTTCGGTAACTGCGGCTGCCTCGCGGCCTAGCTGTTCTCTCCTCTCCTGTGGGCCTTGGGGTCCACCACCTGGTTCCAGCACCGTCAGCTGGTTCCGGGCCGAGCCTTTGGCTTAGGTGCCTCCTCCTGGGTATCCGAGTTCCGCCAACGTCAGGCGGTCCTTGGTAGTGCTTTTAAGCGCGGGCACCTACAGCTTAGTAACCGGGTTCCAGCACCGTCAGCTGGTCCTCGGTCGTGCCATTGGCTCTTGCACACTGGGGCAACGCATCTGGGTTCCAGCACCGCCAGCTGGTTCTCGGCAGTGTTTTTGTCACAGGTACTCCCTCGTGCCAAACCTGGTTCCAGTACCGTCAGCTGGTTCTCGGCAGTGTCTTTTGCTCTTGTACCTTCTGCTCCCCATCCTGGTTCCAGTACCGTCAGCTGGTTCCGGGCAGAGCCTTTGGCTTAGGTGCCTCCTTCTGGGTATCCAAGTTCCACCAATGTCAGGTGGTCCTTGGTAGTGCTTTCAGGCACGGGTACCTCCTGCTTAGTAACCGGGTTCCAGTAACGTCAGCTGGTCCTCGGTAGTTCCATAGGCTCTTGAACCTTCGGGTAGCCATCCGAGTTTCAGTTCCATCATCAGGTTCTTGGCATTTTCTCAGCCTTCTTGTACCTTCTGCTACATTTCCAAGTTGAAGACCCTAAAGTCGACGACCCGGAAGACCACCCCGATGATGATGACGACGACGACAACCCGGAAGACCACCCCGATGACGACGATGACGACACTGGAGACGACGACATGGAAGACCGAGAAGCAGAAGAACAAGAGGCTGCAGAACAAAGAGCAGAAGTACATTAAGCATAACACTTAATATCAGAGCAAAAGATATTATCTCAATTATATGCAGAAGAAGACTAAGCAGTGTATGGGGGTGAGTCCGTTCCTCCTCGTGGTGCCCCTGGATAAAGCCTGATGCTGCAGGCCAAACTGAACGCGGACAAATGTAACTTTTGTGACTGGCAGAACGGAAGGTGTAATCTTCCAACTTTTATAGATAACAACTACGGGAATGCCTGTCACAAATGAGAATATGATGAAGAAGTAGAATAGGAAGAATAATACAGTTGAATAAAATGAATATGTAGAATAGGAAGAATAATAATAGTTGGATAAAATGAATATGAAGAATGTAATAAAAAAAAAAAAAAAAGGTAAAGGATGAAGAAGAAGATGAATAAGGTGAAGAAGACGTTGATGTCAAAGATGCTGATGATGATGAAGATGAAAGTGTGGGAAAAGTAAAAAAAAAAAAGAAGGGGAAGGTCGTGGAATAGTGAAACATCAATATCTGACAAAATAAAAAAAATATTTACATAGTCAATATCTTTGTCACTCCGAACGTCTTTAAAAAAAAAAAAAAAAAACATGCTATTCTATTTGATTGGGCTAAACCTCTATGACTTTAATGTCTCCGCCACCTCCCCAAATACATCCTGCATTATTCTTAGTTGTTTTCCTTCATGTAGAATGAACCTACAAGGAAAGAAAGGATTTATTTTAATTCCGATATTTTGGTCCCATTGACTTGCATTGGGATCGGGTATCGGTATCGGCGATATCCGATATTTTTTGAATATCGGCCGATCCTATCCGATACCGATACTTTCCGATATCGGAAGGTATCGCTCAACACTAGTCTCCATTTGAATGGGTACATGTGAAACCTCTTCCTAGACTAAAATTCTCTCTCTCTCTGGAGGGGTATTGGACCTACTGTAATTAAAACACCTGTGGCTAGGAGGCGGAGTTCACGATCAGAAGGCTAAAGAATACATTTCAAAAACCTGACCGGCACATCCAAACATAGACTAAGTGTGAACAGGTGCTGAACCTAGAGTCGCCAACTCGTATATAGTTAAGTAAATAAGGCAGCACACTGCAGCGCTAGAACATGCATACTTGAAACACGAAAATTGAACTGCATTACTGCACTAAAAATATGAAAAATGAGAGCGTTTAGCGCATAAAAATGGCCAATTTTATGTGTACCTGGTAGCCCCTTTACGGCATCTCTCTTATACCAGGTCCTAAACTTGACTTACCTCGCTGAGAATAAACGTCTCCATCTGAATGGGTACATGTGAAACCTCTTCCTAGACTAAAATTCTCTCTCTCAGTGGAGGGGTATTGGACCTACTGTAATTAAAACACCTGTGGCTAGGAGGCGGAGTGCACGATCAGAAGGCTAAAGAATACATTTCAAAAACCTGACCGGCACATCCAAACATAGACTAAGTTTGAACAGGTGCTGAACCTAGAGTCACCAACTCGTATATAGTTAAGTAAATAAGGCAGCACACTGCAGCGCTAGAACATGCAAACTTGAAACACGAAATTTGAACTGCATTACTGCACTAGAAATATGAAAAATGAGAGCGTTTAGCGCATAAAAATGGCCAATTTTATGTGTACCTGGTAGCCCCTTTACGGCATCTCTCTTATACCAGGTCCTAAACTTGCCTTACCTCGCTGAGAATAAACGTCTCCATCTGAATGGGTACATGTGAAACCTCTTCCTAGACTAAAATTCTCTCTCTGTGGAGGGGTATTGGAACTACTGTGATTAAAACACCTGTGGCTAGGAGGCGGAGTGCACGATCAGAAGGCTAAAGAATACATTTCAAAAACCTGACCGGCACATCCAAACATAGACTAAGTTTGAACAGGTGCTGAACCTAGAGTCACCAACTCGTATATAGTTAAGTAAATAAGGCAGCACACTGCAGCGCTAGAACATGCAAACTTGAACCACGAAATTTGAACTGCATTACTGCACTAGAAATATGAAAAATGAGAGTGTTTAGCGCATAAAAATGGCCAATTTTATGTGTACCTGGTAGCCCCTTTACGGCATCTCTCTTATACCAGGTCCTAAACTTGCCTTACCTCGCTGAGAATAAACGTCTCCATCTGAATGGGTACATGTGAAACCTCTTCCTAGACTAAAATTCTCTCTCTCTGTGGAGGGGTATTGGACCTACTGTAAATAAAACACCTGTGGCTAGGAGGCAGAGTGCACGATCAGAAGGCTAAAGAGTACATTTCAAAAACCTGACCGGCACATCCAAACATAGACTAAGTGTGAACAGGTGCTGAACCTAGAGTCGCCAACTCGTATATAGTTAAGTAAATAAGGCAGCACACTGCAGTGCTAGAACATGCAAACTTGAAACACGAAATTTGAACTGCATTACTGCACTAGAAATATGAAAAATGAGAGCGTTTAGCGCATAAAAATGGCCAATTTTATGTGTACCTGGTAGCCCCTTTACGGCATCTCTCTTATACCAGGTCCTAAACTTGCCTTACCTCGCTGAGAATAAACGTCTCCATCTGAATGGGTACATGTGAAACCTCTTCCTAGACAAAAATTCTCTCTCTCTGTGGAGGGGTATTGGACCTACTGTAATTAAAACACCTGTGGCTAGGAGGTGGAGTGCTCGATCAGAAGGCTAAAGAATACATTTCAAAAACCTGACCGGCACATCCAAACATAGACTAAGTGTGAACAGGTGCTGAACCTAGAGTCACCAACTCGTATATAGTTAAGTAAATAAGGCAGCACACTGCAGCGCTAGAACATGCAAACTTGAAACACGAAATTTGAACTGCATTACTGCACTAGAAATATGAAAAATGAGAGCGTTTAGCGCATAAAAATGGCCAATTTTATGTGTACCTGGTAGCCCCTTTACGGCATCTCTCTTATACCAGGTCCTAAACTTGCCTTACCTCGCTGAGAATAAACGTCTCCATCTGAATGGGTACATGTGAAACCTCTTCCTAGACTAAAATTCTCTCTCTGTGGAGGGGTATTGGAACTACTGTGATTAAAACACCTGTGGCTAGGAGGCGGAGTGCACGATCAGAAGGCTAAAGAATACATTTCAAAAACCTGACCGGCACATCCAAACATAGACTAAGTTTGAACAGGTGCTGAACCTAGAGTCACCAACTCGTATATAGTTAAGTAAATAAGGCAGCACACTGCAGCGCTAGAACATGCAAACTTGAACCACGAAATTTGAACTGCATTACTGCACTAGAAATATGAAAAATGAGAGTGTTTAGCGCATAAAAATGGCCAATTTTATGTGTACCTGGTAGCCCCTTTACGGCATCTCTCTTATACCAGGTCCTAAACTTGCCTTACCTCGCTGAGAATAAACGTCTCCATCTGAATGGGTACATGTGAAACCTCTTCCTAGACTAAAATTCTCTCTCTCTGTGGAGGGGTATTGGACCTACTGTAAATAAAACACCTGTGGCTAGGAGGCAGAGTGCACGATCAGAAGGCTAAAGAGTACATTTCAAAAACCTGACCGGCACATCCAAACATAGACTAAGTGTGAACAGGTGCTGAACCTAGAGTCGCCAACTCGTATATAGTTAAGTAAATAAGGCAGCACACTGCAGTGCTAGAACATGCAAACTTGAAACACGAAATTTGAACTGCATTACTGCACTAGAAATATGAAAAATGAGAGCGTTTAGCGCATAAAAATGGCCAATTTTATGTGTACCTGGTAGCCCCTTTACGGCATCTCTCTTATACCAGGTCCTAAACTTGCCTTACCTCGCTGAGAATAAACGTCTCCATCTGAATGGGTACATGTGAAACCTCTTCCTAGACAAAAATTCTCTCTCTCTGTGGAGGGGTATTGGACCTACTGTAATTAAAACACCTGTGGCTAGGAGGTGGAGTGCTCGATCAGAAGGCTAAAGAATACATTTCAAAAACCTGACCGGCACATCCAAACATAGACTAAGTGTGAACAGGTGCTGAACCTAGAGTCGCCAACTCGTATACAGTCAAGTAAATAAGGCAGCACACTGCAGCGCCTACCAGGTACACATAAAATTGGCCATTTTTATGCGCTAAACGCTCTCATTTTTCATATTTCTAGTGCAGTAATGCAGTTCAAATTTCGTGTTTCAAGTTTGCATGTTCTAGCGCTGCAGTATGCTGCCTTATTTACTTAACTATATACGAGTTGGCGACTCTAGGTTCAGCACCTGTTCACACTTAGTCTATGTTTGGATGTGCCGGTCAGGTTTTTGAAATGTATTCTTCAGCCTTCTGATCGTGCACTCTGCCTCCTAGCCACAGGTGTTTTAATTACAGTAGGTCCAATACCCCTCCACAGAGAGAGAGAATTTTTGTCTAGGAAGAGGTTTCACATGTACCCATTCAGATGGAGATGTGGCAATAAAAATTGGCAATTTTTATGCGCTAAACGCTCTCATTTTTCATATTTCTAGTGCAGTAATGCAGTTCAATTTTCGTGTTTCAAGTTTGCATGTTCTAGCGCTGCAGTGTGCTGCCTTATTTACCTAACTATATACGAGTTGGCGAATCTAGGTTCAGCACCTGTTCACACTTAGTCTATGTTTGGATGTGCCGATCAGGTTTTTGAAATGTATTCTTTAGCCTTCTGATCGAGCACTCCGCCTCCTAGCCACAGGTGTTTTAATTACAGTAGGTCCAATACCCCTCTACAGAGAGAGAGAATTTTCGTCTAGGAAGAGGTTTCACATGTACCCATTCAGATGGAGATGTTTATTCTCAGCGAGGTAAGGCAAGTTTAGGACCTGGTATAAGAGAGATGCCGTAAAGGGGCTACCAGATACACATAAAATTGGCCATTTTTATGCGCTAAACGCTCTCATTTTTCATATTTCTAGTGCAGTAATGCAGTTCAAATTTCGTGTTTCAAGTTTGCATGTTCTAGCGCTGCAGTGTGCTGCCTTATTTACTTAACTATATACGAGTTGGCGACTCTAGGTTCAGCACCTGTTCACACTTAGTCTATGTTTGGATGTGCCGGTCAGGTTTTTGAAATATTTGCTAAGAATATTAAGGCTGATGCCCTCTGTTTTTTGCCTGATTCTCCTGAGATCTTAGAGCCGGTCGGTATTCTGAAAGAGGGGGTGGTCCTTTCTGCCATTTCCCCTGATTTACGACGGGTTCTTCAGGAATTTCAGGTTGACAAACCTGACCGCTGTCCTGTGGGGAAATTGTTTGTTCCTGACAGATGGACTAGTAGAGTGATTTCTGAGGTTCACTGTTCTGTGTTGGCCGGTCATCCTGGCATTTTTGGTACCAGAGATTTGGTTGGTAGGTCCTTTTGGTGGCCTTCATTGTCACGTGATGTGCGTTCTTTTGTGCAGTCCTGTGGGACTTGTGCGCGGGCCAAGCCTTGTTGCTCCCGTGCTAGTGGGTTGCTTTTGCCATTGCCAGTCCCTGAGAGGCCCTGGACGCATATTTTGATGGATTTTATTTCTGATCTTCCGGTCTCCCAGAAGATGTCTGTTATCTGGGTTGTTTGTGACCGGTTCTCTAAGATGGTTCATTTGGTGCCCTTACTTAAATTGCCTTCCTCTTCTGATTTGGTTCCGTTGTTCTTTCAGCATGTGGTTCGTTTGCATGGTATTCCGGAGAATATTGTTTCCAACAGAGGTTCCCAGATTGTTTCTAGGTTTTGGCGGGCCTTTTGTGCTAGGCTGGGCATTGATTTGTCTTTTTCTTCTGCATTTCATCCTCAGACAAATGGCCAGACCGAGCGTACTAATCAGACCTTGGAGACTTATTTGAGATGCTTTGTGTCTGCTGATCAGGATGATTGGGTGGCCTTCTTGCCATTGGCCGAGTTTGCCCTTAATAATCGGGCTAGTTCTGCTACCTTGGTTTCGCCTTTCTTTTGTAATTTTGGTTTTCATCCTCGTTTTTCTTCTGGGCAGGTTGAGCCTTCTGACTGTCCTGGTGTGGATTCTGTGGTGGACAGGTTGCAGCAGATTTGGGCTCATGTGGTGGACAAGTTGGTGTTGTCTCAAGAGGAGGCTCAACGTTTTGCTAATCGTCGTCGGTGTGTTGGTTCCCGGATTCGGGTTGGGGATCTGGTCTGGTTGTCTTCCCGTCATGTTCCTATGAAGGTTTCTTCTCCTAAGTTCTTGGTTTATTGGTCCTTATAGGATTTCTGAGATTATTAATCCGGTGTCTTTTCGACTGGCGCTTCTGGCCTCTTTTGCTATCCATAATGTCTTCCATAGATCTTTGTTGCGGAAATATGTGGAGCCCGTTGTTCCCTCTGCTGATCCTCCGGCCCCTGTGTTGGTTGATGGGGAGTTGGAATATGTTGTTGAGAAGATTTTGGATTCCCGTTTTTCGAGGCGGAAGCTTCAGTACCTGGTCAAATGGAAGGGTTATGGCCAGGACGATAATTCTTGGGTTTTTGCCTTACGCCCTGCATCTGCAGCTGCACACAAACTCAACTAGCACCATCAACAAGCACATCCACATCCTTGTCTCAACGCAGCAATCAGTTTTCCATACCCCATACCCAATTCTTTGGAACGCAAACGGAAATAAGCAGCCAATGCCACAGTACTAAATTCACACATTTCTCATCTGCTTGGGCTCAAAATGTTGCATTTTATGCCCATGTGCGACGTAAGCTTTCAGCAACCTGATGGTGATTACAATCACAAGATACTCATTACCCAGCTGTCACAATTTTTCCATGTCTGCCGTCATGACATTCGACAAGCAAGCACATATCCCACAACATTACCCGGGCCCTCTACAATGTTGTTACTGGGAAAGTGCACCTAAACACGACACTTGGACAAGTGCTTGCGGTCAGGGACGTACATCTCACTAACGGCACACATGAATCTGGGGCACAGTCCGACCTTGGGATTGTGCACGTCCTCTCAACCCCAAGTATTGCTGGCCCTGCGTCAATCTGGGTTGCCACCACAGTAGACAGCTCCTGCACCTCCTCCTCCTTCGCATCTTCTTCAGCCTCCATCTCCAAAAGTAACACATCAGTCACAAGCTGGAAGCACTGCAGCACTGCCTCTGGCAATCGGCAACAGGCTGTGCTGAAGCTAATATGATTTGGTGACAAACCGCACAACGATGACGAGTTGTGGACAGCTCTGAAAGAGCAGGCAGATCTGTGGCTGACACCACTGAACTTACAGCCAGGCATGGTAGTGTGTGACAATGGCTGGAACCTGGTGGCTGCTCTGTGTCGAGGCAAGCTCACACACGTGCCATGCCTGGTCCATGTGATTAACCTCATTGTTCAACGTTTCTTGAAAAGCGACACGGAGGTGCCAGATCAGCTAGGAAAAGTACGAGGCTCTGCATACTCATTTTAGAAAGTCATCTACAGCTTCATCCGCCCCTTGCTGTGATTCTTGTTGTGAATTCTGCTCTTGGGTTCCTTCCAGTGGTTGTTGGTGGGAATGCAGTTGTCTCTGACTCGCAGTCCTGGACAGGTGTATCGGATAATTACAATTCTGACTGGGATATTTAGGTGTGCAGGATCCTTTAGCCTTTGCCAGTTGTCAATGTTTCTTTGGAAGTGTTGGATCTCTGCCTGGCCTCTCCTGCTTATCTGCCAGTTCAGCAAAGATAAATATCTGTTTCTTTTCCTGTGGCACACATGCAGTGTGCTTATTTTCAGTACTGTTCGTTTGTTTTTCTTTTGTCCAGATTAGACTGTGTCTGTGTTTTCTCAGTCTGGTTGGTTTCACTGGAGTTGCAGATATATGCTCCTACATCTTTAGTTAGATGTAGGAAGTTTTTTGTGTATTCTGCTGTGGATTTTTTGAAGGGTTTTAATACTGACCGCACAGAACTCTGTCCTATTCTGTCCTATCTAGCTAGAGTGGCCTCCTGTGCTAAATCCTGTTTTTTCTGCCTGTGTATGTTTTTTCCTCTCTGACTCACCGCCAATATTTGTGGGGGGCTGTCTATCCTTTGGGGATTTTCTCTGAGGCAAGATAGTATTCCGATTTCCACCTTTAGGGGTATTTAGTCCTCCGGCTGTGACGAGGTGTCTAGGTGTGTTAGGTACACTCCACGGCTACTTCTAGTTGCGGTGTTAAGTTCAGGGTTGTGGTCAGTATAGTGGCCACTTTCTCCAGTGAAAGTTCTCATGCAGCTCCAAGGTCACCGGATCATAACAGATTCTGCAGTGCTTCCAGCTTTTGGCTCACCGACTGGTGTGTGATGTCCTCCTTATGCATTGGAACTGTACACTGCATATTTTGGAAAGGATTTGTGAGCAGAAGAGGGAAGTTGTTGACTACCAACATCAACAAGGCCGTTGGTATTCAGTTCTGACTTCACACATAAGAGCTCAGGAGTGGACACGGATGTCAGACATATGTACCATCCTCCAAAACTTTGAGGAATTCACCAAAATGGCGAGCGGCAATGACGCCATAATTAACATCTCCATCCTGCTTCTCTGTGTTCTAATATAAACATTTATACTTATTTATATAGCGTCAACATATTTAAAGTTTGAAACATGACAGTCCTAAGTAAAAACGATAACAATAATACAATAATTAAACAGAAATTAAACAACCCTGCTCATGACAGCTTACAATCTACACTAAGTAACAACGAGAACAATAATTAAACCCCCCAAAAAAACATCATGCTCGTGACAACTTACTATCTACAATGAGGAGGGGGGGATAAAAACTGCAGGAGAATCTATTTACAAGGATGTATTTACAATTATATTACTGAGGTTTGTCGAAAGTTGTAGAGGCCGGAGGACAAGGAGGAGAGCATGGTGAGTTGTCCTCTTGGTGATGACACAGAAGTATTGACTGTTAGCAGTCTTGCACGCATGCCTGAGTTTATGTTCCGCTGCCATTCCCGTCACCCTCGCCTTCTCTAAATTTTGGGTGACAGGGAATACTGATTGGTGACACTTCCAGACCCATGCTACAAGGAGAACTTTATTTCTCTTATTCCATAGGCAGACAGCTGTAGTACAATGTTGGAGGACCATAGGGCCCTTCTTGCTGAATTATTAAAACAATTCCCATCTGAAAATGCTGGCAGAAGAGGTCACAGTTCATTGGCCAAGCAACTAGTACAGGTGAGAGAGACACAACTCCAATCCAGCAGAGGCAGTGGAACACTGACAAAGTTTGGGGAGAGTTTTCTCAGACCCTCCTATCGCCCTGGCCCTGAGGCATGGAGGACTCTCATAAGGAGTGCTTTGCTTGGAAAATGCTGAGGGAGTATGTTGCAGACTGTACCAACGTCCTCTGTCATTCCGCTGTGCCCTTTAATTATTGTTTTGCAAAGCTGAATACGGAACATGAACTGTCTCTCTACTGCGAACGTGCGCTGTACTCATGGAGCGCACGGTGCCTCACTTTCTGGCAGGCAATGTGAACATGGCTCCTCGCTTTACGGCAGTAACATTTTTATTGGCGGGAGCACAAGCCTTTGTAACACACAGACAGAGTACAACACCGGAAAAGGACTCACACTCTTCTCCTCAGACTTTCTATCTGCACAGTGACTGCCTCTAGGCAGAAGATGATGATGGCGGTAGTTGGAGTTGGAGAATTTAACACAGTCATGAAGCAGCCATAACAACTTCAAAGAGAAGTATTTTTTACGAGATACCACACTGTTCAATATGTGACCTGTATTTGTAAATTTTGTAAACAAAAATAGGGTACCGAATTAGGGTAATAGACATCAAATACAGCTGGATCTAGGCCTGAATTTCCACATTTTGGAGGCCACACATACATCAGACGTCTGACAGCAATAACACACTGGCAAATATGTGTCTTTTTTATATTGGATGCTAAATAGTGATGTATAGAATTTGAGTATCAGACAGCCAAAAAAGGGTTGCACCGGTCTACAATGCCCAAACTTGAAGCACGAAGATATATGAGGGCTGTCACGGAAATACCACAATGGTAAATATGTGGTCTGTTTTTGGGGTTTGATCTGGAAAATAGCGCTGTATGGAATTTGAGTATCACACAGCCACAAAATAAGTACACCGGCCTCCAATGCCCAAACTTAGAGCACAGAGATATATGACTGCTGTAACGGAAATACCACACTGGCAAATCTGTGGCCTTTGAATTTTTTTGGATGCTAAATAGCGCTGTATAGAGTTTGAGTATCACACAGCCACAAAGTAAGTACACCGGCCTCCAATGCCCAAACTTAGAGCACAGAGATATATGACGGCTGTAACGGAAATACTACACTGGGAAATCTGTGGCCTTTGAATTTTTTTGGATGCTAAATAGCGCTGTATAGAATTTGAGTATCACACAGGCACAAAATAAGTACACCGTCCTCCAATGCCCAAACTTAGAGCACAGAGATATATGACGGCTGTAACGAAAATACCACACTGGGAAATCTGTGGCCTTTGAATTTTTTTGGATGCTAAATAGCTCTGTATAGAATTTGAGTATCACAAAGCCAAAAAATAAGTACACCGTCCTCCAATGCCCAAACTTAGAGCACAGAGATATATGACGGCTGTAACGGAAATACCACACTGGCAAATCTGTGGCCTTTGAAATTTTTTTGTATGCTAAATAGCGCTGTATGTTCATCGCTCCCAGGTAACAGGCACCAGGCAGAGGTATTACAAAGGCAAGGCATCTCATTCAGACCACAAAGGTCGATACGCTATGATACAAGCCACAACAAAGGTGAGTAATTTAGCCTTTGAAAATTCAGTTGAACTAAATAATCTGCACATAGATCAGCACCCTGTTTCTTGGTTTTTTTCCCCTCTCCTAGACCCTCTAGCCTCGGAGTCATATATTTCCAAATAGCGCTGTATAGAATTTGAGTGCCTGCAGGCCTTGCACTGATGTGGATATGCTGTGCCCTGCCTGCCTAGTGCTGCAATATCGGGACAAATGAATTAGCCCTAAAAAGGACTGTTGGGTTCTCAGGAGTTGTGGATGTAAGAGTTGCAGACCTACACCAACTCTAAAACCACGATTCTGACCCTATCTCGGCAGCAGCTCTCCCTACTCTCGCTGAAACAGGAACAGAATGTGGCGAGCAGGGCGGCGCCAGGTCTCTTATACTCGGGATGATGCTGTACGGCCCAGCCAATCACTGCACGACCTCAACAAAGATGGCTGCGGCATTTCATGGCCTGGCAGACAATCCCTGTACCGTGATTAAGTCTCTAAAGTCCGCCAAACCTGCTGGGTGGAGACTGCAGTTACCGCCGAATAATCCCGGAAATGCTCACTGCTCGGCGAGTACCCCGATTGTTGTGAATTCTGCTTTTGGGTTCCCTCCAGTGGTTGTAGGTGGGAATGCAGTTGTCTCTGAGTCGCAGTCCTGGCCAGGTGTATCTGATGATTGCAGTTCTGACTGGGATATTTAGGTGTGTAGGATTCATTAGTCCTTGCCAGTTGTCAATGTTTCTTGTGAAGTGTTGGATCACTTTCTGGCTTCTCCTGCTTAGCTGCCAATTCAGCAAAGATAAGTGTCTGTTTCTTTTTCTGTGGCACACATGCAGTGTGCTTATATTCTGTGCTATTTGTTTGTTTTTCTCTCTTGTCCAGCTTAGACTGTGTCACTGTTTTCTCAGTCTTGTTGGATTCTCTGGATTTGCAGATATACGCTCCACATCTTTAGTTAGATGGTGGAGTTTTTGTATTTTCTGCTGTGGATATTTTTGGAAGGATTTTTAATACTGACCGCTTAGTATCCTGTCCTATCCTTTCCTATTTAGCTAGTGTGTGCCTCATTTGCTAAATCCTGTTTTCTGCCTGCGTGTGTCTTTTCCTCTACTACTCACAGTCAATATTTGTGGGGGCTGGCTATCCTTTGGGGTTCTGCTCTGAGGCAAGGTAGAATTCCTATTTCCATCTATAGGGGTATTTAGTCCTCCGGCTGTGTCGAGGTGTCTAGGTTTTGTTAGGCACACCCCACGGCTACTTCTAGTTGCAGTGTTTGGATCAGGGTTTGCGGTCAGTATAGTTACCACCTACTCCAGTGAAAGTTTTCATGCTGCTCCAAGGTCACCTGATCATAACACCCGATACTTGGGTAAGAAACGAATAGTGGTGAGCACGTTTGCTCATCATTAGTCACAATTCCTTAGCTCAGTGTGTCTTGGAGGCAGTGAGTGACAGCGCAGTTGTCCAATCCAGTGCAGGGGCGTGCTGAGATGTCAGTATTTTCATAGACAGCTTAGTCATCCAATCTAATGCAGGGGTTTGCTGAGATGTCCGTATTTTGATAGCCAGCTCAGTCATCTAGTCTAGTGCAATGGCATGCTGAGCTGTCAGCATTTTGATAGACTACTCTGCCATCTAATCTGAGACTGGGAGGTGGTGAGCTTCCTTCATGTGCCCCCTGTTCTAAATGATTACCCAGCTACTTAGCTAAGCTGTCAGCCCAAGATGTCTGCCAACCATAGCATTTGCTGGGTGGTGCTTTGCCTTGTGTTCTTGTGCTCTGATCTATTGCTGCCTGACCTTGGACCTCATTCTGAATACCCATTTGCCAAGCCTCTTTGCTCTGATACGCTATCCTCCTGGTATTCTGACCTCGGGCCATTACCCGACTACACCTTTGACTTTTCTCTTTTGTTTACTACTACGTTCTCTCTTGGTATCTGACCCCGGAACATTTGACTACCCTGCCTCATGGATTGTCTGTAAGTAGTAACTAGTCACATCAAAGATATAAGCATCTTATATCCTAATTATTTAGTTGTCCCTCATTATCATACTCTGCCCTTGCTAGAACTGTTAGAAAGTGCCTAATCATATCAAGAAAAATCATTGCAGATTCATCTTTTTCTGGCCTAAATTTCATAATTCGTGCTTAGATTAATCTGCTTACTGGACTTTTATAAATCTGCTGCCCCATCTGTGTATCCTTCAGACAGTTCATATATTGCATAACTAGAAATTCTATCCCTTTTTACAAGCAGAAATTGAAATATCAGCAGTTATAAATGCAAGGAACATTAGTTGCTGGTATTTGAAGATCACAAAGGTTATTTGGACTTTGGCTTACATGCATTTATCCCTTTAGTTGTATAAATGAAATACTTAGAGACAAAAGTAGAGAATATCATGGAATTTGAACATTTGTCTTCAAAAAAATCTGTAATGAATTAAGAACCTTAAAATCTTCTATTTTGTTCTTTCCTGCATTTTCCATACTAATTTATTTACATATATGCATGATATATTTATTATTGATATTAATTTAAAAATTATTTGATCTTCGCAATTAAGATCTAAATAAAGAGATGGTCGGACACCTGGATGTTGGGGTCCGGTGAGCTCGGCCGAACAGTTACAAAAAGTTCGGGTTCGGGTACCAGAACAGTACCCGGTCCCGAACTCGAACCCGATCCCATCCACTTGAATGGGGGGCCCGAACATCCAGTGTTTGCCATGCTGTCATGTGCATGACAGTATGGCAAACATCGTTTCTGATCGGTGGTGAAATCATCCCTGCTGGTCAGAGAGCTGCAGTTCCCACACTGTCAAAAGAAAGCCTGAGTGCTCAGCTGTGATAATAGGTATAGAATTTACCTCCGGTCACTGGTGTCAGCGGATGGGACTACAGCGCCCAACATCCGACACCTGCAGCGATAGCAGAAGCGGCTGAGGGGTGTATTCATTAGCCGGCTCCTGCACTGCAAAGAAATAATTTAAAAAAATGGTGAGGGTTTCTCTGTATTTTTGATATCCAGCCAGGCAAAACTCACAGCTGGGGGCTGCAAAGTTCAATTTTCAGCTTCAACAAGGCTGGTTATCAAGAATAGAGGGGTCCCCATGCTGTTTTTTAAAATTATTTAAATAAATAATTTAAAAAAAAGGCATGAGGTACCCCCTTTTTTAACAACCAGCCTTGCTAAAGCAGACAACTGGGGGCTAGTATTCTCAGGCTGGTAAGGGGCCATGGATATTGGCCCCTCCATCCTAAAAATAGCAGCCTGCAGCAACCCAGAAAAGGCACATCTATCAGATTCGCCAATTATGGCACTTTGCTCAGCTCTTCCCTCCCACTTGCCCTGTAGCCATGGCAAGTGGGGTTAAAAAATCTCATGGGGCTAGCGGGGATCTCATCAAGGTCACGGCAGTTCAGCCTGGCAGGGAACGCAGACTCAGTGACTGGAGGTAACCTTGATGATGTCACTGCCGGTCACTGAAGCTGCACTCACAGCTGTTCAGTCACCAGTGGTTCTCAGCTTGGACGGTCGCAACTTGGCACCACCAGGTTGAAAACTATTTATCCCCCAGGCATGGATTACAGCGTGGGACAGAACTGCAGGTAGGTGAGAGATACTGTTGCTTTTTTATTTTAGTTTTATTACAGGAGAACGAAGGCTTTGATGGAATAGGCGTTTGGTGAGTATAGCTGTGTTTGTTATTTTTAAATAAAAAAGCAAAACTTGTTTATCCTTATTTCTAATAAAAGACCATTCTTGCTGTGTCTTTATTTACCATATAACTATAGCATTAGTAATGGATAGATGTCTTATAGATGATCCTGACAATGCAAAGGTGACATCAACCCCACAAATATTAACCCCACTTGCCATCGCTACAGGGCAAGTAGGAAGATCCGGGCAAAGAGCCAGAATTGGTGCATCTAATAGATGTGCCTTTATTTGGAAGCCACAGGCTGCGATTTTTAAGCCGGGGGAGCCAACATCCATGGCCCCTTACCAGTCTGAGAATACCATCCCCCAGCTGTCTGCTTTAGCAAGGCTGGTTGTCAAAAATAGGAAGAACCCTGTGCTGTTTTTTTAAATGATATATTTAAATAATTTTTTTAAAAAACAGCGTGGGGACCCCTCTATTCTTGATAACCAGTTTTGTTGAAGCTGGCAGCTGAGGGTTGCAGCCCTCAGCTGAGGGTTTTGCCTGGCTGGTAATCAAAAACACAGGGAAACCCACACCATTTTTTTTAAATTATTTATTTACAGCTCAGGAGCCAGCTATTCAATACTCCCATCCGCTGTTTCTGCTCTATTTTATTAGCAGCAGCAGGTGTCGGATGATGGGCCCTGTAGTCCCATCCAGTGACCAGAGGTAATCTATATACCTCTGATCACAGCTGAGTGTTCAAGCTGTCTTTTGACAGCATGGGAACTGCAGCTGTCTGACTGGCGGGGATGACTTAGCCACCTATCAGAAGTGGTGTTTGTCATGCTGTCATGCACATGACAGTGCAACAAACACCCGGTGTTCGGGCAGCCAAACCCAAACAGTAACATGGACTTCCTGGTGAAGTCCATGTTCGGTGTCCGTGCCTGATCAGTAGGTATTAGGTACGGAGGCTGAACTTTACTGTTCGGGTTTGTCCATCTCTACTAATAAAATGTCATAGCCTATTACAAACATGTAATATTAAACAGAGTTTTATTAGAACATATAATAACAAATATAATCATTTAAAACTGAATCCAGATGTAAGTTATGTAGGAAGAATCTCTAAGCTTGGCTAGATGTGGAGTCACACAATTTGTGCCACTTACTGTGATCACAATTCAGAGTAATCTGAAAACATGACCTTTGCGTGACTTTTTTCATCTATGTTTAGTAAAGTTAATATAAAATAGAGATGAGAGTCATATCAAATTCATATTACATCATTTCATTTAAGTGATCCTCATGGAGTTCATAAACTAACCATTTCACTGTGGTTTGCGAAAAGGTTGTCAAAATGCTTTGTGCAAATTTGGGATTGTCTGTCCTTATGTAAGTGTTGTATTCTTTGTCTTATTTTTTCTAAGAAAATTGGTCTTACATCTAGGTAAATGTTTTTATACCATTATAATAAGCCAGCCTCTCTCCCCACTTTGAGCCTCACCTATATATTAAGCAAATAGGATTGATTGTAATAGTTGTTCCAAGCCATGGAGAGAGTAAAGCAAATAGACCCCTTATACTGGAAGGTAGTATTTTGGGATTACAGTTAATAATCCACATACTGAATGCCTTTACCTTTTTATTTAATAAAACAAGGACCCATATAAGAATAATGTGTCCAATTTTGGCATTGTATTGTATATTCAAATCTATCCATTCAAAATAGCAACGATGTGCTAGCTAAGGTAAAAATTGTGCAATACAAGTAAAAGGGAGTGATTTGCCAGCTCACCGCTTGAACATAAATGATGAAATCCAGTTTGCCTGAAACAACGATCTGACCACAATTTGAGGAAATGCAATGTAAGAAATGTTCCAGCTCCTGGTTAAAAATTCCACTTAAAGGGAACCTGTCACTCTCTCCCCCTGGCATTTTTATTAAAAGAGCCACCTTGTGCAGCACTAATGCTGCATTCTGTGAAGATAGCTCTTTTTTTGGAGTCCCTTTCAAAGCTGCAATACCACTTTTTATAATTTGCCCACCACACATTTAGTCTGTCCAGGGGGCACGTCTTTTCCCCCGGACACAAACGCCTCCCAGCCATCACTCAGCCTCTCGATGCTCCGGGCGCCACCGCCTCTGCCTTTATTAACGTCCCTGGCACCTGCACTGAAAGTTCCTTTTTCGGGCATGCGCAGTTTACGCTGCCCTTTGACTCACATCACATTATGGGAACGTACAGCACAGGCACTGGGGACGTTAAGGAGGGCAGAGGAGGCGGCGCCCGGAACATGGAGGTGCTGAGTGATGGCTGGGAGGAGTTTGTGTCCGGGGGAAAAATATGTGCCCCCTGGACAGACTAAAGGTAAGGTGGGCAAATTATAAAAAGTGATAATGCAGCATTAGTGCTTCGCAAGGTGGCTCTTTTAGTTAAAAACGCGAGGGGGGGTGACAGGTTCCCTTTAAATTAAAAACTTTAAAACCTCTTACAATACACAGCATGGCAGAGAAAAAGAAAAAATTACGCATTTTGAATGCTACCCGGCGCTTTTTGTCAAAGCTTGATGGGAAAATTTTCCTTACAGCCCCAATTATCCATGCTCACCTATGAGAGAGGGCATCAGGAACACATGATAGAATAAAATAATTAATTAATTTCAAATCACAGATTTGAAATCAAACAATGTAACAAAAATACAAAAAGCCTGCAAGACTATCCGGATATCTAGAACCAATGATAAAAATAAAAAAAGCCTCTCTTGCTAGTATGCATCTTCTCTTATCACCTCCTCTTGCCGACTTATAGACTCTTTTAATGCCAAAAGCTTGAAAAGATGAGGTGAGTCACTGATGGCTGTGAATAAAACATTTAGCACCAGAAGAAATTTGGTGCTAGGAATTATTTACACTTACTGTTCATTAATGAACATCAGATCAGATCAGATCATGGTTCCAGGCACACTGGACTTCATTTATCTGCCAGTGGTGAGCTGGCAAATCACTCAGTTGTTCTTGGGTTTAACCCCTTCACCCTGAAGCCTATTTTCACCTCCTTGGCTAGGCAAATTTTTACAATTCTGACCACTGTCACTTTATGATGTCATAACTCTGGAAAGCTTCAAAGGATCCCACTGATTCTGAGATGAGACTGCTTTCTCGTGACATATTGTACTTTATGATAGTGGTAAAATTTATTTGATATGACTAGCATTTATTTGAGAAAAAAAATGGAAATTTGGTGACATTTTTGAAAATTTCACCATTTTCAAACGTTTAATTTGTATGCCCTTAAATCAGAGTCATATCACACAAAATAGTTAATAAATAACATTTCCCACATGTCTACTTTACATCAGCACAATTTTTGAAACAATCTTTTTATAAGGGATAAAAGTTGACCAGCGATTTCTCATTTTTACAACAAAATTTGCAAAATCATTTTTTTAGGGACCACCTCACATTTGAAGTGACTTTGAGGGGCCTATATGACAGAAAATACCCCAAAGTGACACCATTCTAAAAACTGAATCACTCAAGGTACTCAAAGTCAAGACATTTATTAACATTTTAGGTGTTTCACAAGAATTTTTGGAATGTAGAAAAAATAAACATTTAATTTTCTTTCACAAAAAAATTCCTTTAGACCTAATTTTTTATACTTTCGCAAGAGTAACAGGAGAAAATAGACATACAATTTGTTGTGCAATTTCTCCTGAGCATGCTGATACCCCATATACGGGGGAAATCTACTGTTTGGGCACATGGCAGGACTTGGAAGGGAAGGAGTGCCATTTCACTTTTTGAATGTACCATTTCACTTTTTGAATGTATAATTTGCTGGCATAATTAGCGGACACCATGGCATGTTTGGAGAGCCACTGATGTGCCTAAACAGAAGAAACCCCCAGCAAGTGACACCATTTTGGAAACTAGACCCTTTATGGAACTTATCTAGATGTGTATTGAGCACATTGATTACACATGTGCTTCACTGAAGTTTATAACGTTAAGCCATGAAACTTAAAAAAAATCACATTTTGCCCAGATAAATCTTTTTTAGCTCGAAATTTTGCTTTTTCATAATGGTAACAGGATAAATTGCTCCATACAATGTGTTGTGCAATTTCTCCTGAATACACTGATACCCAATATGTGGAGGAAAACAACTGTTTGGGTGCATGGCAGGGCTTGGAAGGAAAGGAACGCCATTTGACTTTTTTAATGTAAAATTTTCAGGAATAATTAGCAGTTGCCATTAGTGATGAGCGAGTGTGCTCGTTACTCGAGTTTTCCAAGCATGCTCGGGTGTTCTCCGAGTATCTTGGGCGTGCTCGTAGATTATGCTTGTGTCCCCGCAGCTAGATGATTTGCGGCTGCTAGACAGCCTGAACACATGTGGGAATTCCATAACAAACAGGCAATCCCTGCATGTATTCAGGTTGTCTAACAGCCGCAAATTATGCAGCTGTAGGTACGCAAACATAATCTACGAGCATGCCCAAGATACTTGGAGAACACCCGAGCATGCTCGGAAATCTCAGGTAACGAGCACACTCGCTCATCACTAGTTGCCATGTCGCGTTTGGAGAGCCCCTGATGTGCCTAAACAGTGGAAACCCTCAAAAAGTGACACCATTTTGGAAACTAGACCCCTTAGGGAACGTATGTAGATGTGTATTGAGCACCTTGAACACACTTGTGCTTTACAGGAGTTTATAACATAGAGCTGTGAAAATAAAAAAAAATCAAATTTTTCACAGATAAATATTTTTTAGCTCCAAATTTTGCATTTTCATAAGGATAACAGGAGAAATTGCTCCATACAATTTGCTGTGCAATTTCTCCTGAGTAAGCCGATACCCCATATGTCTGGGATTACTACAGTTTGGGAGCACGACAGGGCTTGTAAGGGAAGGAGCGCGATTGACTTTTGAATGCAAAATTTGATGGTATAATTAGCCGACACGGTGTCGTGTTTGGAGAATTCCTATTAACCCTCTCTGCACTTAGCATGTGGGAGGCAAAAACACTCTGGTTTTACATCACTGACCGCAGTATGCTCAGTGACACATATCTCTCTTCACATACTATGCCAGTGACTCTGTCACAATATACTGTATATAATGCAGATGATGCAGGTAAATTAAGTGCAAGTGCTCAATTAATTAATCCTTCAAAGATAAAGAGTTAAAAATGAAAAAGTTAGCATGGAGTCTATATAGATATATGGCTTTACATGCCTTATTTGTTGTGGTAGGCCGACTCACTCAGCTGCTCACAGAGGTAGATACAGGAACCATTTCCATTTTAAGTCTAGTTGGTTTATTTCATTCATCATAAACCAGTGCAGGGCTCAACAAAATAGATATGGCCTTTCTGGCAAAACCAGGGAACAAAAAGATAACATAGCACAGTCCATACCTGTGGAAATCCACCTGCTCGGGGTACAATCAACAGAGTCCGGTACAGTTGTATATAAACAATTCTCTGGAGCTCTCATTCCTCCAGAAAACTCAGTGGCAGGACATTTAAAGTGCAAAACCATACCCTTGAGGTGGAGATGTGGTGAGCAGCCGTCCTGCCCATCTCTTACAGCTACTCACAAAAAACCCATCCCTGTCATGGACAATTAACCCCTCTCAGCAAATGTCTTTAATATTCATATGGAGTTGCTATATCATGATATGATTGCATTATCAGCACAGATAAGTGTTTATGGACCACTATAGAAATTAATCTGACACTTAGTGCATAATTGCTTAACTTTGGTAACCAGGTGGTATATGTACTAGCTGCTATAGCAGTCTTACCATTGATTGATAGAAACGAGTAAAGGATGTGACAGTCTTTGTCATAACAGGGTTGTCAAATAATGTTTGAGTCCCTATCTGGAAGAAGATGGCGCACTTCTTTTCATCCTGCCTAAAGGCCGATCTTGCAAGGCTTTAAGGTGTTGAAAATGCTTCTGGTGTTGTATTCTTGCTTAGGGTGCTAGCACACTTTTCAGCATGTCTTTTGCTTTCGGCCTTAAACTTATGGTGGGAAACATGATTCTCATAATCATTAGAATTATACTTAAATCAGTTTTAATTTACTTCCAAACTTTATTTTCCCATCTTTTTATTTTATTTATTACAGAAAATTGAGAAATATTGATAATTTATCATCAGTCATTATAGTGCAGCGATAGGTAACTTAAACTGGAGGGTTCCTCAAGTCTAGAAAATAAACTTGGTTTACTGGAGATTGGCTGCTTTATACATTTTTACTGAGAAAAATACAACAGTTCAATTGCAGAATAGCTTTAAATAAATTATGTATTTATACCATTGCCTTAAGGTAGTGCATATGCTGAGACGTAAAATGTCTTATTGTCGTATTTCTTTGCATCTAGTAAAATATATTGGATTCGGGAAGTCTCATTACCAACAAACATGATCATTATTTTTTCAGTAAAGTAAGGAAATTAGCAAACAACCTGACCAATGCCAAATCCAATTATTGTACAATGAAGTGATTTCAACAGAGAAGCAGTATGAAATCTTTTGGATTAAGCAGACTCATCAATAAATTAGTGAGTTTTCATCACAGCCGTGCCACCATGATGGAGAGTTGCAGTTGGCAACACCCGCAGTTTAAACATCAGGGGATTTTTTTTAACAAGGAGTTTATTATTTGTTTGTTTTTAATAAAAATAAAGAGTTGCTTTTTATTATTGGATGCCACTGCCTTCTCTGAACTTATGTCTGTGTGCGCTCCTTCTATGATGACAGTGTTTCTTCTTAATTATTCCATACTTAAATTCGGTATGCCCAGAGACATGTGCTATTGTCTGAATGTTGACTAGTTAATTGAAGTATTTCTTTCTTTGGTTGGTCAAGAAACATGGACTATTGTCATATTGTCTGAATGTTGACACTTGAGTTGATGTTTGTTGTAACTAGTGATGAGCAAATTTGTTGGGAAAACGATGGCCAAACATAAATTCAGCACGAATATGGCACATTCGGATTCGTGATCAGAAACACGAGCAAAATTGAATAAAATCAGTAAATATTGATATCATTCGGTAATAAGTGCAGGAAAATATTTGCGTTGTCACAAAAGTATTTTCAGCACTTTTGCAACAATAATGGTGGTGTATCATGAGTGTTTTGCATGTATTTTATGAGGGGAGGGGGTTTGCAGAGCTCAGAGGTGCAGCGTTCTTGTAAACTTTTTTCCCTAACTTTATGTGTGTACAATTGTGGCTAGCCAATCAGGGTGTGGGAAATATCCACAATGTCCTGACACCACGGCTTGTGTCATTGGCTGATAAAATCACATGTCCCTCTCCATATAAAGAGCGGACATCTTGTTTTAGTGCCATTTTGACACTGTAACAGTGCAGAGAGGCTGCTCCTGACACTCGCACTGATAGCAGCTAGATTTTAGCTAGTTAGCTAGGCTTTTGTATATCAGTCAGGTAGTGTAGCTAGCTAGTGTCCAGTGTTGCTGTTAAATTTGCCATCCAGCATTTTTTTTTGGGGGGGGCCATTACTGAGGTCCACAGACAAAACAAGCATGGCACATGTCCTACTAATGTGTTGTGTACAGCTTCTATTGTGCTTCATGCAGCAGTATTGCATTTTAAACAATATATTTTCACTAGCTAAATG
Organism: Ranitomeya imitator; assembly: GCF_032444005.1. Lineage (NCBI taxonomy): Eukaryota > Metazoa > Chordata > Amphibia > Anura > Dendrobatidae > Ranitomeya > Ranitomeya imitator. Next base: position 109,672,893 of record NC_091289.1, on the reverse strand, counting down.
TCAAACACCCTGCTGTTTCCCACCTTGTCATTTAGTGCTGTGGTGACATAAAACTATCTGCAGACCTAACATACATTAAAAAAAATGATAATTTTTCAGTTGCAAAAAGTTAGATAGCCACCTCATATCACACTTTGTCATTTTGTTGGATTGAAATTAAGCTGTCTGCAGATCTCATGCATAAAACATAAACATTTTTTCTGTTGCTAAATGTCATACAGTAAGGGACCTGACTTTAAAATAGTTTGTAGCATCTAGTATGTTATAGATGCCTGATCCAGAGGCCACCAAAAACTCTTGTTTTCCTAACGTCATAGAGTAGGGGACATCTGACATTCAAAATGCTTATAGCATAGCTTATTTGTCATATCGGCCTCATCCACATTCAAGCCATTATTTCTTCTGTGACTAAAACGATACACAACTCCATATTGTACCTTGGAATTTACTGCTGCTGAAATTCAGCCGTTTGCAGATCGAGTGCAGAGTTTAAAATTTTTGGTTGCAAACACTGCTCCTACCACACTATCTGATCAATATGCCTGGGAAAACATGAGTTGGTGGAAGGAGAATTAAGCTTGGTGTTCAAGGTGAACTTGGGGTAGGTGGTAAGGTTAGTGAAAGCACTAGTGAACCAACAACGTCACATCCTATGCAAAGACATCTGATAACTTCTGTTGCTGGATGGGCAACTCCACTTCCTTTTTTGGCAGGCACACAGCGTTAAGCCTTTTTGATTAGGCCCAGAAAGAGCATGTTCTCGAGTGGATAGCAAGCGGAGCTGCATCCCAACTCTCTAATCGTACAAAAGACTATACAGAACCACAGATGGGCGAGTCTAAAGAGCTGTTCATACATTCTATGCCATGGTCATCAGAAGTGTCCTCAAAAGCTTCACAGACTCAAGAGAAGGAAATCTGCACTGATTTTTTAGATTGTATCCGAGGTAGGACAAAGTAGGGTCCTAACAGCATCCTGATCGTCGTCATCTGACATTAACCCCTGGGGGTGATCCTGATGAGACTCAGATATCCAAGGCTCATGTGGACTGTACTGTACTGTGCTTTCAGGGCAAGAAGAGGAACAGGGCGACTCCAAGTGCAAGGAGTGTGATAACACAGAGGATGATGATGATGAGGTGTTAGATCCCAGTTGGCATGAACATAGAGGCACACAGCTCAGTAGGTCATCTGAGGAGGAAGACAAGAAGGTTATGTTGCGCAGTATGTTGCAGTCACATAGTCATGCAGCCATGACGAGCAATGCATCCTCAGCCACAACTGTGGCTGTGACCAGCAGCATATGTGGGTCTGCAGCTCCCAGGGGTGGCAAGGGTTTCCTAGCCTGGACCTTTTTTTACACTGCAAAGGATGAGCCAGCACACGCAATCTGCCAACTTTGCCAAAAAAACTGAGTCGAGGTAAAAAGTGCAATAATTTGACTGCTACATGTATGAACCTTCACATGCTCAATCAACATTCCTTACTATGGGAATCCCATTGCACAAAAATGCAGACCAGTGGACCTCAACAACCATCAGCTGTGCCATCAATCGCGTCTGCTGCTTCTTCCTCCTCCCCTGTTACTATGTGAACTATTTAGACCCTGGACTTTGACTTCAGAACCTCGGGTTCTTTACCGGCTCCAGTCACACTGACTGAGGGCCACCATCAGCTGTATTGGAAGTGTACATGCCTGCAGTTTTTGACCGATCTCAGAGAACAAGTACACCACAACTTTCTCAATCCACTGTAACATCTCCATGTGCACCTCTCTCACAGTCCATTAGTTTTTCTGGTTCACCATACTCTGCCTTCTCTCAGCACTGCAGTCAGCCCATGGTACCAAAGTTGTGGTCACGGAATAGATTGTTTCCTAATGTGCATGACAGAACTAAGAGGTGTAACTCCACCATCTCCAATATGTTGGCCACAGAAATGCTGCCTTTCCACCTGGTAGATACAGATGGTTCACAAAAGTTGATGGCCATCGCAGTCCCCTAGTACAAATTGCCCAGTCACCATTATGCTTCTATGAAAGCTGTGCCTGCGCTACACCAGCATGTTGCAGACAACAGCACCCACTCCTTGACTAAATCTACGTCTGCCAGGGTACATTTCACCACAGACAATTGGACGAATAAGCATGGCCAAAAACATTACTTGGCCCTGGGTGACTTTGGTGATTGTAGGGGCAGGCATTGCTTCACAAGTCTTGGAATCCCCAAGGCTTCCAGGACAAACCTCTACATTTAACACTTCCTCCACTGCTTTTGACTCCTCCTCTAACTCCTCTAGGGCCTCCACCTGTGCCCTCAACCTATGCCTTAATGAAAAACACGTTCCAACACTGCAGAGCCAGGGCTCAACAGGCCGTGTTAAAATTGATATGCATTGGAGGTTGCAGTCATGCAGTTGAAGAGTTGTGGTCAGCTCTCCAGGCCAAGTTTGATCAATTGCTGTCTCTACTGAACCTGCATCCAGGAAAAGCCGTGTCCGATAATGGTGCGAACCTGGTGGCGGCCCTACGGCAAGGCAAGCTCACACACGTGCCTTGCATGGCTCACAGCCTCAACCCGGTGGTACAGCGTTTTCTCCATCACTATCCTGGCCTTGGTGATCTGCTCCAGAAAGCATGGAAGCTGTGTGCTCATTTCTGCCCTTCGCACCCTTCATGTCATCCACTTGCTTTGATAACGAAGTCTTAGGGTACCGTCACACAGTGGCATTTTGATCGCTACGGCGGCACGATCTGTGACGCTCTAGCATCGTAACAATATCGCTCCAGCGTCGTAGACTGCTGTCACACTTTGCAATGTACGACGCTGGAGCGATAATTTCATGACGTATGTGCGATGTAGAAGCCGTTGGTTACTATACGCACATCATATACAATATCGTGCACATCTTTGTTACACCATGCGATCATGCCGCCACAGCGGGACACTAGACAACGAAAGAAAGTTTCAAACGATCTGCTATGACGTACGATTCTCAGCGGGGTCCCTGATCGCAGGAGCGTGTCAGACACAGCGAGATCGCTGGAACGTCACGGATATATCGCTGGAACGTCACAAATCGTGCCGTCATAGCGATCAAAATGCCACTGTGTGACGGTACCCTTATCTATGTCAGTAAACAGGTTAATAAGCAATGTACCGACATGTTGGAATTCCACTCTGCACATGTTACAGTGATTATGGAAGCAGCAACGAGCCCTGACGCAGTATGTCATGTAGTATAGCCTGGGCCAACACAGTACGGACGTGGCGCACATCACGTTTACAGAGTGAGCACAGATTAAGGCCCTCTGCACCCTTCTGCACAGTTTTGAAATAGCTATTACGATGATTAGAGCTAATGTAGCCATCATCAGCATCACTATTCCGGTCATCTATATGCTGGAGCAGACTATAAATAGCCTGCGGGAGGCGATGGTGGTCCCAGAAGAAAAGGAGGAAGCAGAGGAGGATGCAGAAGGGACAACATTGTCTCTAAGTTCCAGGCTGTTGTCACACAAGTGAGTGCCTGTTACCATAGGTGGAAGATCTGAGAAACAAATGGAGGAGGAAGAGGTGATGGGCGATCAACTGTTAGATGAAGAGGATAATCCTCCCCTCTCTGTTGTTCGTGGTTGGCGGGAGGAGATGGAGGAAGCAAGCATCATTGTTATTCAGCCACCAACACAGCATGTGCTTGGACCTCATGGTAGAGCCAAACATATGAATGCCTTCTAGCTGCACTATCTGCAACATGATCCTCATATAGTTATGATTAGGAATACTGCTGGCTACTGGGTTACAACTCTGTTAGATCCACGTTATAAAACCAAATTTTGACAGATGCTTTCCGCCCTGGAAAGGGCCAATTGAATGCTAGAGTATCGAAACACGCTTTTACACAACCTTAAGAGAACTTTTCCCCAAGACAGCATTCATGCATACAGTTCACATCATAGCTCTAGACTTCCAAGCTCCGGCATGGCAATTCGTAAATGCCAAAACATTATCAGCAGCAGCAGTAGTGTAAGTGGAAGAATCAATTTCTGTGAATCTTTTCAAACGTTTTGTAGACCACCTTGTGCACCAGTCCAAATCTTACACATGGTGAACGAATGGAGTGGATAGTGAGGAGTTTCTAGAACTGAATATCAATACCATCAGGGAGGGTTGGACCCTTTCACCTTTTGTTCTTCCAAAATGGATGAGTGGCCTGAGCTCGCTTCACACGCCTTGGAGGTTTTTATCATAACCGGCAGCCAGTGTTCTCTCAGAATGTGTCTTCAGCTCTGCTTGAGGTGTGCGGATGGATAAGCTGTCCTCTGAAAGTGTAGACCGCCTAACTTTCATCAAGACAAACAAGTCATAGTTCTCCATAGACCTTTGCACCCCAGTTGCAGACTGTACAGACTAGATGATATTGTATTTTTTAGTGTGCTGCATTAATGTCACGTAACTGAACTCTGTGGTATCTTTAGTGTGGCTTCTGTGCCTGCTGTGGCTGCTGCTGCTGATGTTAACACATATTTGTGGAAATATGAACAGTAATAGTTGGTCTGCTTCTGCTGATTTGGCTGTAGTGGAAGACATGTCAGTCACACTTATACTATTTCTATTCTCGTGACATTTATTCAACTTCGGTGGTGTCAGGTCCTCATTTTTTAAAACTGAGTGGAAGGCCTGTTCCTATTATACTATTTCTACTCTGTTGAAATTGATGCCACTTTGATAGTGTCTGACAACTATTTTTGAAAATGTGTTTGGTTGGGTCTCCTTCATGCGTGTCACCTGCAGTAGTAGGCCTCCTAGACCGTCAGGCCTCCGTTTCCTTGGACTCGACTACCTGTGTTACTATCCTTAAATTTTTCTCATAAAGGTAGTCTACAAAACTGATATTTGTGCCACCTGAGTGTGGCTCATCATGAAAGCAGGTACAGGTGTAGCATGTGGTATCAGGACTCCCAGCAAAAGAGACCTACACTGATCTCTCACCCACCTCATCTTACTGTGACATTGTATTGAAAGCTCTAAATGCTCTCCCAGACCCAAATACCTAATGCCTGGATGATTGCTGCAGTGCCATGCTACAACTTGTACTGTGGGTAAATTGAGGCCACTTTCCTGGTGTCTGTCCCTCAATTGATGTGTTTCGGCAGCATTTATGGCATTTTGCATGCATTTGTTTTTGCCTCCTTTTGACATGGTGTTCGGTTATGTTAGGTGAATATTCAACAAATTAATTGGCAAATATTGCAAATTTGGGGATCGTAATAAACCGAACATTGAAATATTCGCTCATCTCTAGTTGTAACTTATTGTCTGTTATCTCTGGAGGACAAGGACTAAGGGTAATGGAACAATAGATGTTTGTTAATATATTGATTACACATGATTATGACCTGCAAAACGGAGAACGACCAACTATGCAGATTGATTAAATACTCAATGAGAGGTTAAACTAGTCCGATCTCCCACCTGACCCGTGGATGATGACCTGAGCCACAGATGTTGGTATGAAAAGGTATTTCTATTGTTCTACAAGTAGAATCAGAGAGACTTTACAAAACCACAGACATGAACAGCTGCAAGAACACAAACCTGCTCTATTGAACATCACTGAACCCTATTAAAAAAAGTTGAATAAAGACAAATTTGTTACCGACAAAAATGACTTTGAGTGAGGCAAAATTTTCCAATGGAGCACGATTGAACAAAATGTGAGAAAATTTAAATTCTCTAATTTTCAAAAAAATAAAAAACCCTATCAGGACTATTGGACTTCCAAATCTGATTCTAGTGATTCTGAAAGCATTGATCAGTCTTTACAATAGACTCTAGCTCCTTTTATTCCATCACAGGATATCCTCCCTTTAGAAAACACAGTAGGAGATGGGGCTGCAGGAAGCACAAGTGGGCACACTGGCACTAAACGGAAGCAAGTGTCTTGGAAGTGAGCAAAACCTCAGATGAGACTTTGAATGTGATTAACCTTACTGAGCAATCCCTTGATAAATATAGATTATCTTTGCTGTTTACAGTTCTTAACTTTTTTTTATCCCTGACAGGATTGATTTAGTTGACTTCAAGATACAGTAGATCTCTTCAAAGCAGTTAGAAAAATTAATCTGCATAAATATTTTTCTTTCCCTACAGGCTCTGTTACTGAATCAATGGGTAACTATTCACACCCTCCAGCCTGGATCTATTTATGCCTATATGAGTTATTATGCACTTACCATTACTTCCATGACTTTGAGCTGTGATGCGCAAAATCTTTTTTTTGTTTCTGGATTCTCCTATGGATTCAATTCCTCTATTTAGTTTATTATACCTTCTGTATAAGACTTTATCGGAACTGCCAGAAACAAAAACCCAGCAGTGTCCAGCCTATTTATTTATGTCATTGTTTACATCCAGCTATTTGCACCTTGTACTTTATTCCTTTTTATTTAAGTATACCTCCTGTATGTTTATATACCAATTCAGGGTTTATTATTGCAAGTTGCTGTATATATATATATATATATTTTTTTTTTAATTTTGGACACAATTTACTTATCTGCTCAGTGTTGATTTGTTTTCCATTCCTGTTCTGTGTGTTTGCATCTCCATTTTTTAATCTTTTACTTATGTGTCCCAATTAAATGATTTACTTTTAATATGAATTCTGATTGGAGGACTATTTCTTTACATAGGTTGGTTTTTGGGGTGCAAAAGTCATTGGAGATCCATGCCTTTTTCATTTTGATGAAAGTTAGGCAGCCTAAACTTTCAGGGGACAGCCAGATTCCCTTATCCATCAGAACACCACCAGCAGCACTGAAGACATGTTCTGAGAGAATGCTGGCTGCTGGGCATGACAAAACCTCCAAAGTGTGTTAGGCAAGCTCAGGCCACTCTTAAAATTTTGAAGACCAAAATGCAAAAGGGTCTCAACCCCCTCTACCCCAGTCAGGGCCGGCTCCAGGTTTTTGAGGGCCCCGGGCGAAAGAGTCTCAGTGGGGCCCCCCTTTAACACATACCCCGATTCATGATCGCATATAAACACAGCCATGTAGTATATAACACTGCCCACGTAGTATATAGCAGCCCATGTAGTATATAGCAGCCCACGTAGCATATAGCAGCCCACATAGTATATAGCAGCGCAGCCCACGTAGTATATAGCAGCCCACGTAGTATATAGCAGCGCAGCCCACGTAGTATATAGCAGCGCAGCCCACGTAGTATATAGCAGCGCAGCCCACGTAGTATATAGCAGCGCAGCCCACGTAGTATATAGCAGCGCAGCCCACGTAGTATATAGCAGCGCAGCCCACGTAGTATATAGCAGCGCCACTCAGGCACTGGTAGGACTAGGAGCTCATCCTAATAACTTCAGCAGCACGGCAGCTAGCCAGGGGCAGAGATCAGAGCAGAGAACGTGCTCTCTCCGCCCACAAACAATGTCACACTGGCTGCCTTCTCTTAACCCCTATGTGTGCCTGCCTGGCTGCACTGACTGAGTGAGAAGATGCTTGTGTCAGAGCTGGCACATAGGGGTTAAGAGAACGCAGCCAGCAGTGACTTTGTGGGCGGAGAGAGCACGTTATCTCCTGCTCTGCTCTCCCAGCTGTATCTATGACAGTGTGAGTGGGCCCCCCTCTCTCCCCAGGGCCCCGGCATTTGCCCAGGTGCGCCGGGTGCTGATGCCGGCCCTGACCCCAGTGACATTGATATTGAGCTCTAGATACTCCTGTACCATCCTATCCTGTCGTGCACAACATGTCAGACTTGCACTCTGTTCTGCTGGTGCATGGGATGGTCTAAAAAATGTGTGAAATGGGTCATAGAAATTGCCTAGGTCACTTACACTGTTGCTAATATTTTTGCAGTGACACCTTGACATTTCCAGGGTTGGACGTCTAGAATTGGGATGCACACTGTGTACCTCACTACTTTATTGGGGAAAAACACTATTAGTATTGTCTGCAAATGTATTTCGATACTCCAGCATGTGCACATCCCTTTCAGGGGGGAAGCTTCTGGCTAAATTTACTCTTGTGCCGTTGATCTTTGAGTGGCAACCCATTAGTCAGAACTATTTATAACTCTAAGAATATGGGCATCATGTTAAAGATAGTGCCGCAATAAGACTCTCATGTGTCAGGCGCTTCCATGAGGTTCAAGTCCATGGTGTGTTGGTGGTGTGGTAACACTCAATGTTGCTCTGTCCCTTCCCACCAACCATGTACAACAGAGAAGGGATCATTTTCCTCTTCATCCCCTGAATGTGTATGTCCATCACCTTATTCTTCATTTGTTTCTTGGCTCCTGCACCTTCACTAACAGTTTGTTTGGTACTGTGAGCCACCTTAGATCACAGTAATCCACCCTTGCATGGCACCCGCCTGTGCAGCGACAGTCCAGAAAATTGAGAAATTGTATCCTTTCGCATCCTCTTCTGTTTCTAACTCTTCTTCTGGAAGTACCACCTTCTTGTGGAGACTATTCAAAGTGTGCTCCAGCATGTAGATGACCGGAATAATGATGCTGATAATGGAGTAGTCAGCACTAAGCATCTTAATAACCATTTCAAAAATTGTGCAGAAGAGTGCAGAGGTCCTTCATCTGTGCCCACTTCGCAAGATGAAGTCCAGACTGCATTGGCCAGGTTATGCAAAAGAA